>NC_092542.1:7059679-7399359 GCF_037038585.1 Patagioenas fasciata
ATCTTGGTTGCCCTATGCTGGACTCTCTCCAGCAGTTCCCTGTCCTTCTGGAACTGAGGAACCTTTATCTTTCTTGCTGCTCCCCTCTCTGCCGCTGGTGGCTCTCGGTGATGGCCCATGTTCCTGCAGAAGCCAGCGCGCTCCCGGCCCGTCTGTGCCGTGTGCTGCAAACACCATGGTCACACACACACAGCTCGGGGGCTGCAAGGTGGGGAGGAGGCTGCTCTAGTAGGTTCATTCCCGCAGTTCCAAAAACTTCTAGCACTCGAGTTGTCTTACTTAAAAGAACTTATTCCCATTGCGAGTGCTTCCAATTACAATACTTCATGTGTTTTATTTCATCAGCAGTGCTGAGATAGCAAGCTGACAGCTCCTAAATAATGTTGCAGACAGACTGCATCGGTGCAGATGGGTGCAGGGACAGACACGGATGCTCTGGCTGTGCCCGGGGAGGACACGTGTGTCGTGGTCACCCTTGGTCTCCCAACACTCCTTCTCCAACCCTGGTTTAAGCTGATGTTGCCCCTGCGGGATGGACCTCAGAGGCTGTCTGTGCATCTTCCCCAGGAGCAGGGCGTTCCAAAGGAGCTTTTCGGCAGATCAGCCACCTGGAGCCACAGTGATTTTGGTTCCTTCTTGCAGTTCCCTTCGCAAACTCAAAACCATCACACCACGTTGCCACGGCAGCTCGTTGCTGGGTGAAGCTGCTTCGGCTCAGGTCGCTGGGGAATCCTTGGAGATGTGCGAGGGCCAGAAGTGTGC
Organism: Patagioenas fasciata; assembly: GCF_037038585.1. NCBI lineage: Eukaryota > Metazoa > Chordata > Aves > Columbiformes > Columbidae > Patagioenas > Patagioenas fasciata. The sequence goes on from NC_092542.1 coordinate 7,060,442, forward strand.
CTGTTGGGACGTGAGCGAATCGGAGGTGGCAGGGACAGATGGACAGAGCTGGAGTCGCAGGCTGCGCCGCGGTCGTGAGGCTGCGCGGTGGCAGCACCGGGGGCTCTGCTTGGGGACAGGACTGTCACTGTGAGCGATTTAACAAAGTCTGTGAAGTTTAAAAAACTAAAAAAATGAGTTGTTTGTTTTCCCTGGGCTGCTCCTACAAACAGCTGCTTGACCTTTGTGCTCCTGGTGTGAGTGGCTCTTTTTTGCCTTCAGACCAGCAGCGTGTTTGCACAACCCTGTTTGCTGTGCTTGTCCATGAAGTGGGGGGCAGGCTGGGCACCCAAAAGCTTGAGGAGTGGAAGCTCTGTGGGTGATGAGCAGCTTCGGTGACCTGAATACGTGCCAGTCCATTGGGAGAGGCATTGACTGCCCCAGAGGATGTAGATCCCTGCGCCTGCCTGAGCTCTCCTTCCAATACTTGACCTCCCTCATGATGAACATTCCCTTTGTGTCAAGCTGGCATTTCCCATGTTCCACCTTGAGCCTTGTTCTACCTCTGAGGGTCTGGCTCCACCTTCCTCACACCCCTCGTTGGGCTGCTGAAGGCAGCGATAAGATCTTTCCTTCTCTTCTCTTCTGCAGGCTCACATCTGACCCTCAGACCGTCCTGGCCCACCCCAGCTGTCCCAGTGACATCCCCTGGAGTCCCTTCCTTGCACTGGAGAGCCCCAAACTGGACTCAGTGCTGCACACAGGTCTCACAGGTGCCAGAGCACTTGGGAGCTCATTTTGGAGGAAGGGTGGCTCTCCTGGGCTTCACCCTTCCCAAGTACGTGTTCCAGCTTCAGGGCGCTTTGGTCGGTGGAGGTGGACAGTGCGGGGCTGTGTGACCTCCCGTCCCCTGCGGTGCTGCCTGCCTGCAGCTTCTCCGCGGGCTGGAAAGGAAAGTTACTGTGCAGCTACACCCCCGGTGATTTAAACCGCCATAACTAACCATTTTTAATCAGCCCTTATGCCAGCTCCACTCAGCACCTAGTGCTGACAAAGAACAATGTTGTCATCTGGAAAGCGGCTGCTGGCACTTAACCAGCTGGCATGTTTTAAACTTGTCTAAACTGGGTGCTAAGCGGTGTTAAAATGTAATAATTAAACATGCCCACTCCAAATTTTCCTGGCCACCTCCACCTGGAAAAGCTGCTTGTGCCCTGGAGAGGCTCCCCCGGGAGCTGCACCCCCAGGGGTTTGCAGTGTCTGATGGAGATAGAGGAGGAGATGGAGATGATGGAGGTGGAGAGGAAGAGGAGAGGGCGAGGGCGAGGGCGAGGAGGGGAGAGGAGAGGAGAGGAGAGGAGAGGAGAGGAGAGGAGAGGAGAGGAGAGGAGAGGAGAGGAGAGGAGAGGAGAGGAGAGGAGAGGAGAGGAGAGGAGAGGAGAGGAGAGGAGAGGAGAGGAGAGGAGAGGAGAGGAGAGGAGAGGAGAGGAGAGGAGAGGAGAGGAGAGGGAGAGGGAGAGGAGCATGTGGTGAGGGCCACTGGTCGTCACACTGTGGGAACTGGTGGCGGAGCGATTTGGGAACGCTGCCGTCAACACTTCTGCCCTCTGGCCAAGGGCTCTGGATCAGCCTGGGCTGTCCAGAGACCCCGTCCCAGCCTCTGCACCCCTGACCCTGAAACCTGCTCCTCCGACCTCTGGGGTGAGGGAGATGGGTCAAGACAAGCGGTTCGCAGATAAAACACTTGAGCAGCCACAAATGCTCTTGGAGTCCCTGGAGGTGGAGAAACGAGGCTGCTCAGGCCTGATCCCAGCTCTGCTCGTACCTGGAGATGTGCAGACACTGGGTCCCTGGTGCTCGGTCCCCGGGTCTTTCTCTGGTCTTGGTGGCCGCGTGTCCATGCCCAGCAGCCCTGTGGGGCCAGGGAGTGACTCTGGATTCACATGGGGAGGGGAGACCGTCCACTAAAAGGGGTCTTGTCCAGGAAAAGCGCCATTTCTATTTCATGTTTCCTTTAGGATTAAAGCCATTCTCCTCGGGCTGGGAACGTGGAATGTTTGTCAAGTTTATGAGGGCTTTTAGAGAGGCTTTTAGAGGGTACATCCTATCCCTTCTTTTATAGGGCTGAGATAAGATTATCTTTGTTTTAACACCAATTAAAGCAAGAAGGGTTTATAGGATTAGGGGTTTTCCATCAGTGCAACTTTGATGTCACCACTTGCTTGGTTTTCTTCTTTCCCTGCGTTAAAGGGTCGGGAGCCGTTCCCGTAATGGTTAACACAGCACAGCTCTCCCAGGCAGAAGCTTTGGGAAACACTTAAACAAAGACCAAACAAAGCAACAACATGTGAAAGTCCTAAATTCTTCTGGAGACCGCTTGGAGAAAGCTGGCTTACCATTTACACAACTGCTCCTTCAGTGTGTGGAGCTGCAGTGTGCACGCCTATTGCAAAAGGACATGCTGCTCCCTGAAAGGAGTTTTAAAAATATAAAAAAATAATAAATGAGTATGTTGTAAAGAATCTAAAGCAAAACGAAAAAAAAACCTACCCCTGCAGTCAGAGGGTGGAAAGCACATCAGTCCATCCTCTGCACCAGCAGAAAACGAGAGGCTGAACAGGGAGAACGTGACATTTGGTGTGTCTGGTGGCCTGTAGCTGCACAGCAGTAGCCCCGTGGTGCGGCGCCTTGTCTGGCACGTCTGCCCCGCTCACGTGAGCGTCCCCGCGTCCGTGCCGAGCCGCCAGACACGGTGTGGGGCTGAAACCGGGCAGGTGCTGGCAGTGTCCTGATCGCCCCATGAGCTGGGACTGGGGTTGCTCCCAGACCAGAAGCACCCAGCATCCCCAGAGGAGGGGGTGTCACGCTGAGCGTGATCCTGGAGCTTCACCCTAGGGTGCTCTTGGAGTGTCTGCAGGAGTGAGGAGGGACAAAGCATCTGCTGCCACCAGAGCTGTGCTCCTGACCTGTCACCTCACCTCTGGTGTTGGCTTCACCCAGGGGTGACACTGCAAGTGAGCTCTGAACCCTGCCCATGGGTTCAGAGAACCCCAGAATGTCCTGAGTTGGAAGGACCCACAGGATCATGGAGTCCAGCTCCTGTCCCTGCACAGGACACCCCACAGGTCACCCCGTGTGTCTGAGGACGTTGTCCAGTCTCCTCTTGAACACTGTCAGGTTGGGACCGTGACCCCTCCCTGGGAGCCTGTTCAGCGTCCAGCACCTCTGGGTGAAGAACCTTTTCCTCATGTCCCACTGACCCTCCTGGCACATCTGCTGCCGTTCCCTGGGCTCTGTCACTGTCACAGAGAAGAGCTCAGCCCTGCCCCTCCTGCTCCTGCTGAGGAACCTGCAGCCCATGGGCTCTGCCCTCAGTCTGCTCTGCTCCAGCTGAGCAAACCCAGGGACTGCAGCCGCTGCTCACACGGCTTCCCCTCCAAACCTTCACCCACCTCACAGCCTCCTCTGGACACTCTCCAGTAGCTTTATCTCCTTTTATCCCGTGTCCCCAGCCCTGCACACAGTGAATGCTCCAGGTGAGGCCGAACAGAGCGGGACAATCCCCTCGCTGCCCGGCTGGCCATGCTGTGCTGGATGCACCAGGACACGGGTCCCTCTTGGCCCCAGGGACACTGGTGGCTCATGTTCAACTGGCCATCGACCAGAACCCCAGATCCCTCTCCATGGAGCTGCTCTCCAGCATCTCGTCCCCCAGTCTGTATGTACAACCAGGGTTGCTGTATCCCAGGTGCAAAACCCAGAACTTGCCCTTGTTAAAGTTCATGCGGTTGGTCACCTGTGGTCTACAGCAGTGTGGTGAACACACAGCTCCACGTCTCCTTTGGGTAGGGACGCCCTCTCCCCTCGGGTGTCCACTGAGCAGTTCCAGCAGAAGTGCTGGATCGTGGTACTCGCTGTCTGTAACCGGAGGATGCTGCGAGCACCCCACGCTCAGGCAGGGACAGAAAGCTTTCCATTTCTCTTTAAGAGCCCCATGACAGGTTGAGGAGGCTGAACGAGGCTGACCGGGCAGGTGAGGAATTCCAGGCGTTTCTCCCTGACAGCTGAGTCCCGTCCGTGATGGATGTGCCGCCCAGAGCAGGTCGGCGGGGGGCTCGCAGGTGTGTGCCCACAGGTGCGCGGTCTCACCAGATGCTTGAACTTCTGAGCAGTGCTAGCGGGGACGTGACCTTGCGAACCCCGTGGAAGCCGCAGGAGAGATTTGCCGGCAAGCCCCCGGCACAAAGCCTCTCCCAGGCTGGGGTTCAGCCCTGCTGGTGGTGTGGGCACTGCAGAGAGCTGGGGGGGTCTGGGTGAGTGCTGCCTGCCCAAGGCTGTCCCAGCAAGCAGGCTGGGGTTGCTGTTGCAGAAGAGCAGGGAACGATAGATGATGGCAAAGCAGTGGATGTGGTCTATCTTGATTTCAGTAAAGCCTTTGACACAGTCTCCCACAGCATCCTTGCAGCTGAACTGAGGGAGTGCGGTCTGGATGATCAGGTAGTGAGGTGGACTGTGAACTGGCTGAAGGGAAGAAGCCACAGAGTCGTGGTCAAGGGGGCAGAGTCCAGTTGAGGCCTGGATCCAGTGCAGTGCCTCAGGGGTCAGTGCTGGGGCCGGGATTATTCAATATATTGATCAATGACTTGGATGAGGGAATAGAGTGACTGTCAGCAAGTTTGCTGCTGACACCAAGCTGGGAGGAATGGCTGACACTGGAAGCTGTGCTGCCATCAGAGACCTGGACAGGCTGGAGAGCTGGGTGGGGAGAAATGGAATGAAATAGAACAAGGGCAAGTGTAGAGTGTTGAATCTGGGCAGGAACAACCCCAGGTTCCAGTATAAGTTGGGGAATGAGCTATTAGAGAGCAGTGTAGGGGAAAGGGACCTGGGGGTCCTGGGACAGCAGGGTGACCATGAGCCAGCACTGGGCCCTTGTGGCCAGGAAGCCAATGGGACCTGGGGTGGGTTAGAAGGGGGTGGTCAGTAGGTCAGAGAGGTTCTCCTGCCCCTCTGCTCTGCCCTGGGGAGACCACACCTGGAATATTGTGTCCAGTTGTGGCCCCTCAGTTCCAGAAGGACAGGGAACTGCTGCAGAGAGTCCAGCGCAGCCACCAAGATGCTGGAGGGAGTGGAGCATCTCCCGTGTGAGGAAAGGCTGAGGGAGCTGGGGCTCTGGAGCTGGAGAAGAGGAGACTGAGGGGGGACTCATTCCTGGGGATCAATATGGAAAGGGGCAGTGTCAGGAGGATGGAGCCAGGCTCTTCTGGGTGACAACCAGTGACAGGACAAGGGGCAATGGGTGCAAACTGGAACACAGGAGGTTCCACTTAAATACCAGAAGAAACTTGTTCCTGGTGAGGGTGTCAGAGCCTGGCCCAGGCTGCCCAGGGAGGCTGTGGAGTCTCCTTCTCTGCAGACATTCAAACCCGCCTGGACCCCTTCCTGTGGAACCTCAGCTGGGTGTTCCTGCTTCATGGGGGGATTGCACTGGATGAGCTTTCCAGGGCCCTTCAACCCCTGACATTCTGGGATTCTGTGACTATAGCTGCCTGGTTTTGGCCCAGGATGTGCTACCGAGTCACTGTATGGTGATCAGCATCTGTTTTTGCTGAGGTGTCCAAAGGCTGAATCCCTGGTCCATGCAGTTCCCCGGGTCTTTGCAGCTCATTGGAGCCGAGCTGAGGACAGCTTGGCTAGAAGGTTGGGGACTATTTGTCCCTTGCAGCACCTTCCAGTGTGCTCTTTTGGGGACTTCCCAAAACAGGGCATCACTCTGCCTCACCCAGTGCTCTCCAAGTCTCGGTTACACCCCAGTACTAAGGTCACAGTCCCACGCTGACCCGGTGCTGCCCCTCAGCTGCCTGCGGAGCGAGTGGAAGGTGGGCGATGGTGAGGACAAGACACCGGCGGCGGTGAGCTGCAGGCAGACAGGGCGCAGCCTGGCCATCCGTACCGGGGCACTTCCGCGGGGCTGTGCCTGCAGGAGCCCTGGGCTGAAGCTGGAAGGCAGATGAGGTGGCCTGGGGGGAGCACCAGGGTAGGGGACGTGGGGTTTGGAGTCCTGGCAGCTCCAGCTGTGCGGCCGGAGCAGCGGTGCCTATGCTGGGGAGCTGGTGAGGTGCAGGTTGCTGGTCCAGTCAACAGCATAGGGGCCTATTTAAAGCTGCCAGCAATGGGAGGAGGCTTTTGCAGGCCTGTGCCATCCACTTCTGTTTCTGTCCTGTGGAGAATGATGGGGTTAAGCAGGAACATTTGCATTGCACCTTCTTCTTCCTTCATTGACAAGTCTTTAATGCACATCACAGAAGTCAGCTGAGCTCCGCGTTCCCCTTCAGTTAATCTCATTTAACCCTGTTTTCCCTTCTTTATTTCCATCCTCTGCTCTCCAAATGCTGTCAGTGCTGGCAGTGACAGCACCTGGCAATGGGATTAATTGCTTATCTCAAGTATGAGGTAACAGCGTAGGCTGCTAATTAAATTTATCAGGAGGGAAACCGGAGGACCTGGGCAGCCCTGGGGAGGATGAGTGCAGAGAGCTGGCACCTAGAGCTCCAAGATCCTGTCTCTTTCAGAGCTCCCAGCCAACTCCAAAACCACGTCCAAGGGGCTCTACTGTTACCAGCTGCGTCCTGCACCACGGTCCTGCAGGGCAGGATTGGGTCCTCCCACCTCCAGCACTAACATGTCCGTGCTGAGAGGCCACAGCAGAAGCGTAGGCAGACCACAGGCAATGGGCAGCGTTGCTCCTTTGGGCTGTCCAGCTCAGCTGACGAACACCATCGTGTGAGGGCCTGGGGACAGGAACAAGCAGAGAATGGGCAACTTGTGCAGGTGACACAAAGCGTTTGGTCTGGTCCCGAGGAGGCTGCAGAGCTCTGGCAAGGGGAATGTGCGTGTGAGCTCGTACAGCTCCGGGTGTTCTCGCTGGTCCGGACCTGGTGAGAGCCGTTCACATGCACGGCTGAAACAGAGTCAGGGCACAAGGGACAGCATGGGCAGAATATGGAAAAAAGTGACAATGTCATTGCAACAGGCATCTCGTCTTGTGAGAAGGGCATGGCTGATGAAAGGGAGAAGGGGTGAATTCAGAGCTGGTTGGATGTGATAGCCTTCAGCACAGGACAACATGAATACCCAGATACGGCCCATGAGCAGTCCACCCCGAGGACGATCTACCACCCCTGTGTGACCTGTCCCAGGGCTGCACCGTCCTTTGGAGAAGGAGCTTCTCCTAAAGTCCAGTCTGACCTTGTGGTCCTTGTCCCTCACTGCGCACTCTGGCACTCTGAGAGGTGTTCGGGTCTGTCTGCTCTGCATCATCTGTCCCCAGATAGCTGCAGCTGCCGTTAGATCCCCCGTTGCCCCAGTTAACCCATCCCGGCTCTTTCCGAGGCTCCTCGGGTGCCCCAGGACTGGCCGGCTTGGTGATCCCCCTTGACTCTCCTGTTCCTCCACATCACCCTTGGACTGGGCAACCCCAAACAAGCTGTGGCAGCGCCCCTGGTGCCTGGCAGAGGAAAAAGCCTCCCGTGATGTGCTGGCCAAGCTCCTCCTGGCACGGCCCAGGACATTGTTTTTCCTCTTTTCCAATCACTGGCACCCATTCGGTGTGGGGTTGGCGCAGGGGCGGTCCCGTGGTGTGTGGCCAAGGGCGCCAGAGGCTTGCGTGGGGTTTGTGAGGTGATGAGGATGCCGGTGGGAGTGGGGAGAGCCGTGGGGGGGTGCTCCCAAAATCACAGGGCAGGGCGAGAGGCGGGATGCGGCCGAGCTGAACTGCTCCGGGTACCGCGGCTCCAGGGATGCTGAGGATGCAGGGATGCAGAGCCAGCCTGCCTGCCCCGCTCTGCCCCCGGGGAGGACAGAGGCAGCTGGAAGATAAGGCGGGGATTTAAGACTCTTGGCAGATCCTCCCTGACAGAGCCAGGGCTGCCTGTTTTCCATCAGCCATTGAAAACGCCTTGCTGGAGTGGAGGGAGCCTGCTGCCAGCAGAAACAAAGGCAGGCACGGGGCGCCGGGGAGGACCCGTCCTCAGAGCCCTTAGCACAGACCGAAGGTGCCATTTTAGGAACTTTTATGGCAAGAGAGAGCCGGTTGCGATGAGCTGTTTGCAGAAGTGGCGTGGGGTGGGCTGTGAAGGCCTGGACAGTTTTGGATGCGGAGGAGCCTGTTTGGAGCCTACGCAGATCATACTGGATTAATTAAAAAGTTGGTTAGAGAGAGGCGGTGGGACGTGGGGCCAGCAAACAGGGAACCTCTCTGTGACCTTTCCTGCACGTTTGCCCAAAGGTTTTTCCTTCAGGCCGAAACACGGGATGCTTTCTCCACCGAGCTGCCCCGGGCAGACAGCACCCCAGGGTGGGGGGGCTGGAGCCGGTGCCAGCACTGCCTCCAGCAGCAGATGCTGGAGCCTGGGATGCTCTTGCCCCCCAGATCCCTGGCCTGGTCTTCCTGCAGCAGAGGGCAGGACCCCCCGTGGCTCCTTCTCCACGCCGTTCCCTTCCCAAAGCAGCGTGTCCCAGGCACAGCCGCCTTTCCGTGCTCAGGGAAGGGGTGGATGGGGAACAAGGTCTGTTTGAGACCTATGGCCAGTGCTGTTAGCAAACCTGCTGCCGTCTCCGAGCCGTACCCAGCGAGGCAGCCATCCATGCCTACGTGCAGCAGCGAGGCAATTAAAGGTCCATCTGTTTCCCGTGAACCCCTATTAGCATCGTCCGATTGGTGCTGGAGATGCAGGAACCCGCCACGGGGGAGGCCGCAAACCGCCGGAGCCGCTGCCACGGTAACCGCCCTGCTGGAGGAAGGATGCTCTGGTACGGTACCGATCTCTGCGATTCCACTGCGTCAGTTCCCTCTTCCCAAGGGGAGTTTCCGGGGATGCTGTGCCCTCATCACAGCGTGTCCCAAGGTGCTGTCACCTCCCGGGACAGCGCTGGGGTGCCCTGTGTCCTCCAGCAGGCGCTGAGGACATCCACGCTGTGTGAGAGGGGCTTCAACCCTCCATGGAGATTCCAGTTTTGATTTGCTGTTTACTCTGGAAGCAAGAAATTGGATGGATTCCAAATTAAAAGCTGTGTTCTCACCCAGAGGAAGACCTGGAGGGAACAGAACAGTTTCAAACACAACGTTCGTTTATTTTACTTCCGGAGGTTGTCATTACTTGCGAGGAGAAGAAAAAAAACAAAGGCCGTCTTTGCATCGAATTTCAGTGATTTTCCCGTCTTTCAGCGTGATTTCAGAACAATTATCATGGGAGAAGTTGTGATTTTCCAGGATTATTTTACCCCATGTCGGTGTGCGGGACCTCCTGGGGAGGGAGAACATTGCCAAAACTTCTGGCTGTGTTTTGATAGCGTGTTCAATGGGTTTGAACATCCCCGCTTGCTGTTTTTGGTGAGCGATCATTAAGCCCCTGATTTTGGCTGGGCTCTCCGAGCAGCACAGGCAGGAGTATTAATTGCAGCTGTTACCCTGCGCCAGCCAAACCTGGGAATGGGTTTTGTCTCTTGGGGCCACTCACTAAATCTCAGCAGCGGAGGCATTTTTTTGATGTATCTCTATCTTGATGCAAAGGAAACCTTATAGGAAAGTTGTTATTTTTAAAATAAGCCTTGGGAAGGTGAAAGAGGCCTGTGCCTCAAAACATCTTTGATCAAATGACCCCATATTTCACCCTGGATGTCAGACTGGAGCAATTCTGTGTGTTGGTCTTATCGTGTTTCAAAAGTGGGTATTAGCACGGGGACCCCGTTACCGTTACAGCTGCAGAGCCACCGTCCCTGCTGTGTAAGGGAGAACCAGGCGGCCGTCACCTCTCCCAGCAGCTTAACACCCTCCGCGGGGTTCGTGCCGAGGGCTGTGCTGGGAACAGGGTCAGCAACGGAGTCACGCTTGTGGGGACGGGGACGGCGGAGGTGCAAAGATCCCCGAGCATGAGGAGCACCCTGGTTTTCAACAGATCTGTGACCGTGGGAGTCAGGAGGGACTTTGCAAGCAGGAAAGCTGATGGTATTTTTCCGTTGAGCTTTTCTCGTTGGAAACTCCAGATAATTTTGAAGGAAAGGAGATGCAAACTAAAAGAAAAACCTAGATTTTTATTCCAAGAAAAAAAAATAGATAATCACAGTGATAGCTCTTGCTTACAGCAACCCCCAGCGTATGTTTTTCCCAGGCTGTTTTTCTGCTCCGTCTCATTCGCGAAAGCCTTGGCAGCGAGCTGCAGTAGAAGTTCGTTTAACTCATTTCGGAGCGGGACCACCTGCCACCCCCGGGCTCTTGGTGCCGCACAAGAACTTAACAGCGCAACCACGAGCGATCACCGAGAGCCCTGGTGATGAGTGCTCTGACCCTGGTGATCCCTCGCCTTGGAAAGGACTTGCTGGTGTTTAAAGCTTTGCATTGATATCTTTAGCCACCTGTTTCGTATCTGTTAATATTGTATTTCACGCTGTGGTCCAGCCGTCACCACCCTCGCCTACCTGCCTGGCTCAACACGCAGTCTTGAGCGACTGTTGCTGGTGGAGCATCCTCTATGGGATCCAGGGTCTGAGCCCCAGGGAGGCAGAACCCAGCACGCGGCTGCCATCGGGACAGCAGTGAGGATTCACTTGTGATACTGAGCGGTGTAGACAAGTACTGGCTGTGGAGGGTTGCAGAAGGACATTCCGAGATGCCGTGACTGGGGAGTGAGAAGGCAGCTGGAATTCGATAGACACGAGGTGATGCAAGTGGGAGAAAACAACCCCAGCTCCACACATGGGTGCACAGAGGCTGTGAGTTGGCTGGTGACTCTCAGGAAAGAGACCATGGGGCTATAATAGGTAGTCTGGTTGGTACATTGGTGGTTAAATAACAATTTGGACATTGCTCATTATGAGAAAAGAGTGGAGAATAAAATAGTGAATGTTGTTATGCAACTTGCTTGGGGCATGATGGAGGTTTGTGCAGCCCCAGGGGCCACAGAGTTATAGAGTCACAGATGGTTTGTGTTGAAGGGACCTCCCCAGCTCCCCAGTGCCCCCCCTGCCATGACAGGGACATCTTCACCAGCTCAGGTTGCTCAGAGCCCCGTCCAGCCTGGCCTGGGATGTCTCCAGGGATGGTTCATCCACCACCTCTCTGGGTACCTGGGCCAGGCTCTCACCACCCTCAGGGCCAACAATTTCTTCCTCGTGTCCAGCCTGAATCTCCCTCCTTTAGTTTAAAACCATCACCCCTTGTCCTGCTGCAAGGTCTGTCTCCCTCTTTCTCGTAGGGCCCTTTTAAGTACTGAAATGGTCATAGAGAAGGTGGATGGCACTTGAATGTTCAGTGCCAATGCAAGTGTGAGATTGCAGCAAATGGAACGGCAGCTGGCAGGTCCGACGCAGGCGGCAGCAGTTTCTTGGTGCAGCACACAGTTACACACGAGGCTCCGTGCTGCAGGATAAAATGGTGGCAAAACATTTGCATGGAATGGAAAAATGGCTGGGTAACGTAGTGGAGGAAGCAGCACGCAAGGGATGTCACGTGCAAAGAGCTGCCTCTTGGAAAGTCCCTGAGCTGCGACGTGTTGGGGGGTGAGACGGTCCCGTGGGCAGTGCGTGTGTGTGGCTCATGCCCTCTTCCTTGTGGGGTGGTGGTGACCGTGGACCTTTGGTCTGATGTGGCACAGCTGCTTGCAACTCCTTACGTGACAGCGGCTAAAAACCCCGTTTGTATTCGCAAGACTCCCTGAGCGGTCCCTGTTCTGCGCCGGTGGCTGGGAACTCGCGGGGAGCTGTCTCCCCATCCCGGCAGGGAGCGCCGGCCTCAGAGCCTCCAACAGCTGCTCCTTCTCTGCTTTGTTTACTTGCAATTGTCAGGGTTTGGCTTTGGACCCTGCGGAGCCCCGAGGGTGTTTCCCGGCAGCACCGCGGGGCTCGGGGCGGCCCCGCCAGCCCCATCCTCCCCACTCACCGCTGCTCCTGGTTCTCTCCTCCCCACTCACTGCTGCTCCTGGTTCTCTTCCAGGCTGCCCGTCAGGGACGTTCAAGGCCAGCCAAGGGGATGAAGGATGCGTCCACTGCCCCATTAACAGCCGGACGACTTCGGAAGGGGCCACGAACTGCGTGTGCCGGAATGGGTATTACCGGGCAGACGCCGATCCTGTCGACATGCCGTGCACCAGTATGTGGGTTCTGGGCAACTGGGGAGGGATGGTTGCATGTGGAGGGGATGGAGACGCACCAGTCACAGCACCGAGCGATGTGTCACAAAAGCATCTGCCTCGGTGGGGGTTTGGGGGAGGCCAGGGGGCTCAGAGCAGCTCGTCCAGAGGAGCATTGCAGGCATGTGTCTTGCAAACATTGCATGTGCAAAGGGGACAGAAATTCAGGGGGTTTTGTGCTGTGGTAGGCAGTGGGATGACTTCACTCTGGGGCTGTACCTGGATGATAAGACCCGTGAACTGACACACAGGAGATCAGTGCAAAGACCAGGAATCAGAAACGCTACAAAATATAACAGGGGGATTTTGCCAAGGGTTGCCGTGTAATCAAATTAGCCAGGGTTAGGAGGACAGGTTTTGTTCCCGCTCTTGCCTTTGGCGGTCCAGCTTGGCCACGCATCCCTGACGCCAGCAGAAGCGCCCGGTTCAGTGCGTGCCTGCTGCACGGTCCTGTCCGGGGACGGGGGTGCGGAGCGGGTGCAGCTGCTCCTGCAGCCGTGAGCAGGGCTCTGGCTCTTACACCTTCTGTCTGTTCCCTTTCCAGCCATCCCGTCTGCCCCCCAGTCCGTTATCTCCAGCGTGAATGAGACCTCTCTGATGCTGGAGTGGACCCCGCCGCGGGACTCGGGGGGCCGGGAGGACCTGGTGTACAACATCATCTGCAAGAGCTGCGGCTCCGGCCGCGGGGCCTGCACGCGCTGCGGGGACAACGTGCAGTTCGCCCCGCGCCAGCTGGGCCTGACGGAGCCGCGCATCTACATCAGCGACCTGCTGGCCCACACGCAGTACACCTTCGAGATCCAGGCGGTCAACGGCGTCACCGACCAGAGCCCCTTCTCCCCGCAGTTTGCATCAGTGAACATCACCACCAACCAGGCCGGTAAGATGCGGAGCCGCATCTCCCAGCAGACCTGTCCCGCAAGGGGAGGTGTGGGCAGAGATCTCCTGGGCAAGAGGTGCTGGGTGAAACCCTGCAGGGTGAGCAGGGCTTGCAAGTGGAGAAGAGCTGGGGTGAGATGTGGCATGGACATGAGAAATAAACTGTTGGCCCTGAGGGTGGTGAGAGCCTGGCCCAGGTACCCAGAGAGGTGGTGGTTGAACCATCCCTGGAGACATCCCAGCCCAGGCTGGACGGGGCTCTGAGCACCCTGAGCTGGTGAAGATGTCCCTGTCATGGCAGGGGGGAGCTGGGGGAGCTGGGGAGGACCCTTCAATCCAAACTATTCTATGATTCTCCGGTGTTGCTTGCTCTGTAATGCTGCTGATGACCAAAGTACACGGTCCTGGCACTTCCAGGATGAATCCAAGGCCTTGGGTGTGAAAAACATACCTTATCTCTGTGTAAAGCTGGACTTTGCCTCAAGGCAGAGCTGCCCGCCCTGTCCCCACAGCAGAACAGCTCATGTCCCTGTCCCCTGGTGTCTCAGCATCCCTCTCCAGTGCTGGGAGCATCGGCTGCGTGCAGCCTTGCTGTGCTGCAGACAGCAGCTGCTGGCAGCCTTCTGCAGCTCCTGCTCCTCGTTCCTGAGCAGGGAAGGGGAGATTAGCTCCAGCATTTTGACACAAACTGCAATCTCTGCGCTGACTGCAGAGAAAGCCAGGACAGGCATGAAGGGAGAGGAAAGCTGCATAGAAGAGGGGCTGGGAGATGGATGTATGGGATGACCATAAAGCTGCTCCGGGTCCTGTGCTGCTGCAGAGTCACCTGGGTGAAGACCAAGCAGCAGAGCTGGCAGGGTGTCATTGGGGGTCTCCAGCTCTGTGCTGGCCTGGGGGTTGCTGCGCTCCCCTGCGCAGGGCGGTTTTGCTGGGGCTGTGTCGGGGTGGCTGGGCTGCTCCCGCAGCGTGTCCCGCCGAGCCGCTGCTCTCCCGGCCCACCTGGAGCTGCAGCACAGACCGGGGCTTTGCTTAATCCCATTGCATGGGGAAAGCACGCTAGTAAGGTACAAACGTGTGGGAGCGAGTGTCTGTGGTCCTTCTGAGCACTGCAGCAACTGAGTGGGGAGTGTGGACATGCCCAGGCTGCCCTGGACCTTCAAGACTGAATTCAGCAGTCATGCATGATTGCGTTTCCACTGAATTACCTGGAGACTGGTGTGTGCTGGTGCAGGGGTGGGAGGCGTTTGACGTGGGCATCCCTTGGTTGGACATGCAGAGCTCTGGGACAGAGGTAACCTACAGAAATGCCTTGGTTGCACGTGAACTGGCAGACTGACCTCTGATCTGGAGTTGGCTCAGGAGCCGCGGGGTCGCGGTGTTCTCGATGCAGTATCGCAGCCCCGAAGGCAGATTTAGCGTAGCGTCGAACCCCGGGTTGGCTGCGCGCAGGAACACGTTCATGCACGATGAGGAGAGAGGAGCTGGGCTGGGGCGGTGACCTGTTGCAGGTTCCCTTACAGAGATGGCTGATGGAGACGGGGTGGCTGTGATGCTGCTTGGGGCTGGGAAGGGGCTCTGCACACCCCCAGCATCGTCCCACGCTATAGGCGAGTTATTTACTGCTCAGATTTTGCACTTTGCAGTTACATGGTGTGATTGCTACCTTAATGTACTCCCTGTGGCTACTTCCACCTCAGCAAAAACAGGGAGCTGAATTGCAGGTGAATCCTTTTCAGTCCCCTGGATCCTCCTCCTTGTGTTTTCCTTCTTTGACGCTCCTTTATAATCAGGGCTCATACTTCTCAGCCTGTGCGATGTCTCTCTTAATGTATCTGTTCATTAGCACTAAACAGTAACTGTCTGCTTGCTAATTCCTCTGTAATTAGAGACTCTGAATTCTTCTGCTTACACTCCCACCGCCTGGCAGCCTTGATGTAGATCATTAGAAGTTGGTAACAGAGGCTGCAGACACAAAGGCAGAGCTGGGACAGAACGGAGGGTGTTGTAGGGAGGGATGAGCGTGGGGATGGCGACTGCAGGCTCCCTCTGCCTTTGTCGGGGTTCAGCAGCCGCTGGGGACCGAACACCTGGCAGGTTTTCTCCTGCCATAGCTGGACGGTGGCCATCTGCAAAGCTCCCGCTCCGCTGGCCTTCAGGGACCTCCCAGCTCCAAAGGAAACTCCAAGATGGCCCAGGTTCACCCCACTGTTGGGGACGGGGCACCACCTCTGCCTGGTGCTTTCGGGGCTGAGATGCTACCTCACCAGCAGCATTTTAAACCTTCTGGTATCGTGAATTCTTCAGCACCCTAGGAGAAAGCTGCTGTGAGAGAGTAAGAAAACAAGCCCTGCAGAGCATGCAGAGGGCAGGTACTGAGTGTGGCTGGGAGAGTGGCACTGGGGGGTGACAGCATGGTGACCGTCGTCCCGAAAGGGAAATTTCAGACCAGAGAAGGTGGGACACCATTCACCAGTCACCTTCTTGTTCTTCCAGAGAATGATCTGTGGTCATTACTGTTGTACCGCTCTCCAGTGAGGTCTGGACTTGACTAACATTTGCCTTTACATCAACATGACTTCATTAATGTTTACCTTTACATCAACATAACTTATTTTGCCGTTGTCTTGTGGTAATGGGACATTTCTCTTCGTGTAGACACAGGTGGCAGGTAGCATCTCTCAAGGGAAAGTAAGAGGTAATTAGACAAAGCTGAATCACACTTTCTTGCTATGAAGTGGCTTTCCACAATTTGGATCTTCCCATAGCTCTTTGTGGACACCTCTATATTCTTCATCATCATGTTTTGAGCTAGATATTGTACCCAGTAGCAGATAAACTGCTCTTCTTGCTGGTCTCACTGTTCCCTTTACACATCAAGTGTACAGTGCAATCACAGTCATCTGTGTGGGCAGCTCTTACCTCCCTGTTGGCTTCTGTCTTGGTCCCTTCAGACGCTGCTTCCCTGGATGCAGTCACCCGTTCTACAACCAAGACCTGTATTTTGGTTTCCAGACCCAAGCACAACCTTATAATCATTTCCATGGGCTCAGCCATCAAGCCATTGATCATTGCTCCACAGAGCTGTCATTCCCAACACTACTATTTTGAACACTTTGTGAATGGTTTGCCAGCAATGTTTTTATATCATCTCCTAGATATCTACTAATTTTAAGGCACTGCCGCATTGTGCTGGACACAGCGTGCGTCCCCATTGAGTTCCGGTCTTGTTTAACACTAATCTCATCTGTCGCAGATGGTGCTGAGCCCAGTGCCTCTGTGCACTGTGCTGGACTCCTGAGTGCAGGGGAAGAATCAAGGCAGTTTGACAAAAGCTACAACCACCAAGTCGTGCTGCTGTGCCTGGAACAGCTTTCATGTGAGGACAGGCCAAGGGAGCTGGGGTGTTCAGCCTGGAGAAGGGAAGGCTCTGGGGAGGCCTTATGGCAGCCTCCAGTTCCTAAAGGGGACCTACAAGAAAGCTGGAAGGGAAGGTGTGGATGCCCCGTCCATGGGGTGTTCGAGTCGGGCTGGACGGGGTCTGAGCAGCCTGAAGGAGCAGGCGAGACGGGCAGCGCCAGCCCGTGCTCAGAGGGGATGTCCTGGGCCTGTTTTTTTCAGAGCGTCCTAAAAAGACCAAAGGTGTTTAACCTCCAGAAAGCACGTTTTGTTAGAACAGGAGCAACAGTTCTTCTCTTTTCAAAGTATAGGAAATTGGTAAAGACCAGGATGATCAGAACAGAAATAAAAAGAGCAGAATAGGAATAAAAAGAGCTTGGAATAATCATTCCCTTCCCACCACCTCTTTGCTCCTTGGCTGGTCTTCAGCCAACTCAATTTTAACCCTTCCAGCAAACTCTGTGTGGTCCCCACTGCCTTCCTAGGAGCTGCCTCCTGTCACAGAATCACAGGATCCCAGAGTGTCAGGGGTTGGAAGGACCCTGGAAAGCTCATCCAGTGCAATCCCCCATGGAGCAGGAACACCCAGCTGAGGTTCCACAGGAAGGGGTCCAGGCGGGTTTGAATGTCTGCAGAGAAGGAGACTCCACAACCTCCCTGGGCAGCCTGGTCCCTTTGAGGCCAGGTTGTGTTTTCTCTCTGCTGTTCTCAACAGGCTTCTCCTTGCACCCCAGCTCCATGCTGTGCTTCCCCCGCCTATCGCGCCTGCAGCTGAGCGGCACCTCTCCCCAAAGCTCCGCAGCTCTCCCAGGAGGGAGATCCAGGGATTTCCATCTGACACAGCCCGTCCTGTCTTAAGGGACCATGATGTGGCCAAAGAAAACAAGAAAACCAGCCCATCATGCAGATATCGGGTGCCACCAAGAGCCTTTTCTCAGCCATGCCAGGACGAAAGATCTGTGCCAAGAGGGTGGCTGAGAGCCGTGCCAGCATCCAAGAGGGAGGCACAGGAGGAAGCCAGGGGTCAAGGAGCTGGGCACGGCCCAACGCTTGCGATAATGACACTTGACTAATTGAGAGCCATCCCAGGCATCAGCCCTCTTTCTGGTGACAGCACGCAGCCCCTGCTTGCTGAGTTGTGGCCATTCTTTGTGCAGGGTTGGGGAGGGTGGACGCTCTCGGTGCTGTGAGGATCCACAGCTCCATCCGCACTGCGGGCAGGCTCCGTGCCCCGGGCGGGCTCCGTGCCCCGGGATGGGGCTGCTTGGGCAGGGGAGACTTCAACAGCCCTTGGGAAATGCACCTCTTGATAGGTGGCTGTGACCACTGTGAGCTGAGAAGGGAGGAAGAAGCCCTGGGCTTCTGAGTATCCAGAGACAAAACCAAGACCTCCCAGTGATGGGGGAAAGAGAACAACCAGATTTTTGGGGATGTGTCCTTTTGTGAGCGACTCTGGTGTCACATGGGATAAGAAGGGAGGATTAACTCTAATGTCAGAGGCTCCTGGGTGCAAACAGAGCCAAAAAGAGTGATAAGGACCTAATACAGTGTGAATACCAACTAGTGTGTGACAGGATAAAATGATGCACTTTCCCGATAAACCCATCAGGAGCAGCATCTGCAACGGTGGAGTTTATTGGAGTTTACTCCCTCCCTATGGATCCAGATAATTTGTTATGATTATTTGCATTATTATTCATGGTGGCATGTCGCGACATGGGTCTTTTGGCTGGAGAGATGTGCAGCTCACACCTGTGCACCAGTTCACACCAGACGTCATTGGGGTCTGAATCTGTGCTTCACGATGCTGTCAGAGCCCAGGAGCTCGCATCCCAGACAGGGCATGTCTTTTGGACAGGACTGTCCTGACAAGACCCAGAGGTGCCTGTGAACCCAGGGACAGCTCAGCCCAGTCCTGTCCTCACACAGAGCTTGGGGAGTTCGGCCATGAGTAACGACACATGGGTGAGGCAGATCCTAGGAAGCGCAAAGCACCATAAGGGAGGACTTTTCCTTTACCTTCAACCAAAAAGAAACATCCCTTGCAGAAATGGTCTGTGAGCTTTACTGCCAAATGCAACAGGGAGCATGGAAGGGAAGGGGGTGAGGAGAGAGCAGCAGAGCCAGGGTAGTGACAAGGCGAGGATACACGGTTGGTAGGGACTGGCACTTCTCGTTTGTCCAGGTTGCTGTTTGCTGGTCACATCAGTTGGGCTGCAGGCAAGGCAGGGAGAGCAGAACTGAATGGCCTGGCACTCATTGGACTCTTGCTTTTGTCTTCTTGCTTTTGTTTTGCATCGGAAGATCTGTCTGGCTTCCTCCTTCAGAGGGGTGCACAGCAGGTCCTGCACCCCTGGACACGAGCAGGGAGTCGTGGCATCTCCTGTTCTCCGGTGCGGCTCCCAGCCTGGTCCTGAGCAACTGCAGTCAGGAATTGTTCAGATGAGATTTCCCTGTCTGTGAAACTGCAACCTGGGACGGTGCCAGCAGAAATCACCGCGAAGAGGTGGAATGAGCTTCCCTGCCCTTTAAAGCTGTGAATGAGTCTGTTTCTTGTCTTCCCGTGTAAAAAATAAAAGGCAGGAGATGGATAGTGGCATCCCAGCATCTTGGATCTCTCGTCCAACCTCTCACCCGTGCCAGCAGGGCAGCCGGGGCTTTGGGTGAGACAGTTATTGGTGACCCCCACACGCAGGCATCTCCCCACGTTCTCAGTGCCGTGTCCCGGCGCTGCACCCGCCCCTGGTGAGGGAACTTCTCCCAACATCCAACCTGAACCTCCCAAGCAATGACTTGTGGCCATTGCTCTTTGTTATACTGAGATTCAGAGGTTCAAGCCAAGAGATGCTTTAGATCAACCTGCATTTCTATTATCCTCACCTTCAGTCCTGTCTTTGGCTACAGCATCTTTCAGAACGGCAGCCAGTCTTGACTTGAGACATCAAGAGACAGAGGACCCATCAAGTCCTTCTACACAAGTCTGTGTAGCTTGTTTTTGCCTTTTTTCCAATGAAATCACTGATTTTCTAAGGAAATGCAGTAGACTCTGCTTGTCTGGACACCAGTAAAAGATCTGATTTAGTAAAGCTGGAAGCTTGTCCAGGAACTGTCTAAATGGAAGATGGTACCACCTGAATGGGGAAGCATGAGGTGGCTGACTGAGGTCATGGAACGTGACCTCATACTTGTTGGTGTTTCAAATCTGGTAGAGTATTTCTTGTGCAGAAAACCGGCACAAACGTTGCCAGGGCAGCAGAGGACTGTGGTACCTCCAGGAAGATGCTGAGAGGTGGAATAGCAGAATGAGGGTGAAATTCAACAATGGAAAGAGTGAGGCCATTTGGGGCCCAACAACAAAAACGTCGGCAATTGTGAGCTGGAGGCAGCTGAGCAGGAGCTGGCAGCAGAGAGTTCAGTATAGAACCTCGTGAAGAATGGGCTGCAGGCAGAGCTGTAGTGAAGTCTCACTACGTGCTGGGCTGGAAGGACACCAGGAAGGGAGAAGAGCTACGAAAGCAGAAGGACAAGAGCAGATGGTGCAGAGTGGCTGGTGATAGGTTTAGATGGAAAATCAGAGGTGTTCTGAGCTGTGGAGCCATCTCCTACTTGGAGGAGCTGGAGCAGAAGCCCGTTTGCCTGCGTGACAGAGCGAATGGGAGCATGTCTGCAGAGCTACTGTAGATCTATTCCTGAGGTCCCAGGTTTCTTCTTGCGGGGACTTTACTGGATGTGTTTCTCTGACAGCTTTTCCTGCTTCCAGGCTCCCAAACTTCCTGAAACCTTGATATCCCCATGGCCGCCTGTTTTATCCAGCATTAGCAGCCAGACCTTACCCTCCACGTGGACCCACATAGCCATCCTGGCTCTGCAGCCCATCTTCTCTCCCCTCTTCTCTTTCCTTCATCCCCAGCTCCCACCTTCATCCTGGCTGCCTCTTACACGGGGCCATGGCCACCAAAACCTGATGCTGCTTGACATTTGCTGCCCTGCTCCTCTTGCTTGGTGGCCCAGCCCCTTGCCTTCGCATCCCCGCGCTTGCAGCAGCTGGCGGTCAGTGCCCGGGAGGGACCTTTCGTGCCCGAGTCCCTTGTCCTGTGCCCGCGGGAGCCCGTCCGCAGCCAGGGCTCCCAGGTGGCGGGAGCGTTGCCAGCTGCCGGCTCCCCGGGATTTCTGTCCCCGCTGCCGCGCGGGGCGTTGGGGGTGTTGGCAGAGCAGGGTACGGGCTGCACGGCTGGAGCTCTCCGAGCAGATGCTCCTCTCTGCCCACCACCGGCTCCTCCACCTGCTCGCTCCCAGGCCTCCCTGTTGCATAAATGACTCGGTGAGTTTGAGGATCATTTTTCCCACACCTGCCTGGAGCTTCAGAAACCTGTTCCGA
Organism: Patagioenas fasciata; assembly: GCF_037038585.1. Classification (NCBI taxonomy): domain Eukaryota; kingdom Metazoa; phylum Chordata; class Aves; order Columbiformes; family Columbidae; genus Patagioenas; species Patagioenas fasciata. The sequence continues at coordinate 7,081,259 of NC_092542.1, forward strand.
AGCATCTGGAGTTGACTTCGGGTAGAAAACAAAAACCCATCCATGATGGATAGGGTGGAAAGTCCCTTCTGGTGACGCAGCGCCTCCCCCTCTCCCCACAATGTTCTGCCATCGCCGCCGTGTGTGCCAGGAGCTGGCGGGTGGCTCGGGAGCTCACCTGCACTGACGTGTGCAGGAGGGTGATTTATCTTCACTGCTGCGCTTGGCAAACACAGCCCACGGTGCTGATTGCTTCGCTTGCACACGAGTGCCAGCGCTGGGGCAGGTGGAGGTGCTGGAGGCAGCAGACAAGACAGGAGACGCCAGTTTTGGGGTCACAGTGTTTGATCAGCTGAGCAGACGCTGCGGGATGACGCTGATCAGTGGTGCATTTATTTGGACCATAATAGATGGTTGTAGCAAGTCGGGTTAATGCAGCCGCTGGCCGGTTGTCCCTTGGCCCATCCCAGAGTCCCCGTGATTGAGTCGTCCGCTCTATGTGTCAAACAACACGGCTGTGTGTGATTCGGCTCAGGCAGGAGGATCCTCACTGCGCCTGTCGCACCGCAGCCCGGTCCATCTTCATCACTGCCCGTGTGCTGTGGCACTGGTGGGGCTGGGCGGGAGGTGCTCTCTCCAACAAAAACCCTGATCTTTCCAAAATTTCCACCCACACAGAGAGAAGCCGTGAAGGAAATCAGGGGAACAAGTTCAGTCTCAAATTAGCAAGACCTGGTGGGTGCAAGGGGGTGGATGCTCCGCAGCAGGCGTCATTTCTCTGGTCTAAGTTTTCTGAGTTTGACATTTCAGAATCAGTATGTTCCTTAGAACAGTTTTGGTTGTAATTAACTGACACTTTCTAGGAAAGCACCATTCTATTGACAGTCCGAGGAGGGCAAGTTGGAGGGATGGAGGGCCGGCCGCTGCCAGCGCTCCTGCTCCTGCCAGCCTTTGGCCGATGCCATCGCCCTGATCTGGAGCAGATGAGGTTTCCACGTGGAGAGCGGCCAGGAGGTGCGGTGACCTTGGCACGCGCGGCGCTGCGGGGGATGCGGGTCCTCGGCAGCACCTCCTCTTCACGCTCAGCACAGCGTCCGTCCCCGCGCCAGGGCGGGGGGCAGCATGGAGGTGACGGCTGCAAACTCAATTAGACAAAGAGCGCCAAGACAGCCAAAAGCCTTAAACTGCCCGCGCCAAGGCGCTGGGCTAGTGACATTAGGAACTGCTTTACAGGCTGTAATCTACACCAAAGCCTTCGTTGGTTCTTATGGGGCCAGAGCCAGGACTAGCTCTGGACTGCACTGCTGTGTTTTTAAGATTTTCTAGCACTTGTAGTTACAAACTCAAGGGGCTGGGGGCTGTGCCTGCTGGGGGATTTTCCAGACACTCGACTCACACAAACACTGTGGGTACCAGCCTGATGGGGCCACCTCACCGGGAACCTCAGAAAAAGAACATCGCAAACTGTGCAATACCAGTTTTCTAGAGCTCCAGTGAGTCCGGTGGACATCCCAGACCTGCGGCTTTTGGTACTTTGAGGGTGAAAGTTTACTAAATTGCTCGAGCGCTGTCATCCCTGTGATGCTGCATTGCCTTCTTCAGCGTCTGCTGGAGGTAATTGATCTCAAAAGCACGTGGCTCCTGAACAGACCATCACAGGGAGAACATGGGAAAGAGATGAACATTTTAATAGTCCAAGCAATCGTGAACCCTTTTAGCAGGAGAGTCACAAACCTGTGGAGGTCTCCAGCCCATGAGTGGGCCCAGCAGGGTTGCCACCGAGGGCAGGTGGGGAAGAGCTTCCCTGTGGTGCTCTCAGTGCTCCTGTTGGAGGAAGGCATCCCAAATCCAAATCCGGGAGTGCCTGTGAAGGGGGTTGTGAAACATGGTCATGCTTAAATGGCAGCAAAGAGTTTTACATGGAGAAGCAAAAAATGGAGACGATTTTAATGAAATAAATCAATTTTCGGTTACATACCTAGGTGCATTTGGATGCTGAGGATTAAGTCTAGTAGGAGTATGAAGAGCTGGGGTCCTGAAGTCAGTGATGGGACCTGGACAGGGGACAGCTGAACCAGTGCACAGTGACAGTGACCTCCTGGGGACCGTGTGGGACTGGGGTGCCTTGGGGCAAGGAGAGCTGATTTGGATGAGGTGTCCCTTGGGTGAGATGCTGCACAGGACCTCCAGGTCTGCAGGACGTGCAGAGGGAGTTGTCCTGGCTCTCCACTCTGCCCATGCTTGAGAAACAGAGACCACCTGAGCCCCAGGTACATATTTCACCTGCCTGCAGCCTTGCATGGAGCCACTCTGTGCTCCTGTCATTTCAAACACTGGTTTTGGGCGCTACTGGAGCCTGGGTCCCAGCCTAGTTGTCTCCATACCCTGTGTGCCTGGTCAGGGAAGCGCTTGCTCCGTGGTTGATCACAGCACCGTCCTCGCTGCTGCGTTCTCACTGCTCCGTCCGGCCGCAGCGAGGTTGTGCAGCACCTGAAGGAGCTCGGGGCCCTCCTGGGAGCCCCATATGAGGGATGTCCCCACTCTGGTCCCCCGGGGGATCGCGTTGCCCACCCAGTTCCCACGTGTTGGAGCTACGTGAGTCGCCCAGTGAGGCTGAACCCCTGGGGGAGAAGTTTGCCCGCTTACCCCAGGGTTCTCCAGGTCTCTCTTTCTGCCACGTTTGCAGGGCAGTTGCAGAAATTCAAGTATCCTCAGCCAGATTCTGTCAGCAGCTCTCTCCCCCACATCTTCCCATTCACTGCCCTGTCCCGTGGCCTCTGGACTAGCTGGTGCCTTGCAGCATCATGGTGCATTTCCCTGCCACTCTGTCTTCAACCGGGGGTCAGGCGGTTAATCCTGACCCTGGATCGCAGCCGCTCCTGCTCGCGGGTAATTGAAAATACCAGAATTCCCTGCTGACCCTCCTATAATAAAAGCAGTTCCCCCGTTCAGTAACCTGACACTCCAGGGACCAAGATCTGTCAGGAGGGCTCTGAGGAGATGCTGGAGAACTCCCAGCTGTTCACCTCGTTTTTTCCCCCGGGTAATTTCAAAGTGTTGCTGGGAGAGGCCACGGGCCGGGCTGGCTTTGCTCTCACTCTGTCGTGAGTGTTTTCCAGAGCAAATGTTGACTCTGTCTGACATGACATGGGTTAGTGGTATTAAAGTGATCAGAGATAGGGGTTTTGCTGCCTGTAACCTGACTCTTCCAGCTAAGCCAGCGGAGGAATGGAGACGCTTTGATTGTAGCGGGATTTCAACAGCGCTGACCCGCTGGCGGGCTGAGCCCTGCAGGCCCAGCAGGTGAAGGAGCTGGGGGTCTAGCGGCAAAATGGGGGGCAGATTGCAACTGGCAGCGTTTCAAATGGGTGTACAGATCATGAAAGAGAAGGTGCGGAAAGATCCCTGTGTCCCCTGGGAGGCTGGAGCCACACAGTCCGGCCAGCCCCTCCAGAACAGCCAGGGTGCTGCCTGGGGAGCCCAGGGGCCCGCGCTGCTCCCTGGGTGCTGCTCTGGCAGGGCCTTGTCCAGTGTTCTTCCCTTTGCAGCAGCCGTTCAGCTCCCAAGCCTGCGTGGTGGGACCTCCCGGCAGCACCGGGGCTCCGAGCGCTGGGGACACTGGTGGGCAGCACACGTCACTGCGGGTCACACCTGCTGAACACCGGGGCAGCAGTTGTGGTGGCCCAGGAGTCAGGACCCGACACAGAAAACCGCCTCTGCTATCACAGCCTGTTAGGAATAGGATGCTTGTAGCCCCGATGGGTCCCTTGGGGTGGGATGAACCAGCACACACGAGCGATGAGACTGTGTCACGGGGGGGCAGGTGATGTTGCTCCACGTTTGGGAGGAAGATGCTTGCTTGTTCCCTCGTTAAGTGAGTCCTCATACACCCTCATGTCCTTGTTCTTGGTCTCTGTGTACTGAAAAGGGCTAGGATGGAGGTCATCTTAGGATATTGAGAAAGCAGGGCTGGGAGAAAGGTGACAGCTCCCAAATGGAAGCTCTTGCTGTCTAAATCAAAGAGGAGGGTTCCCCAGCACATGTCCTGAGGATTCCTGGTCTTGTTCAGCTGGTGTCATGGACATAGGTTAGGGAGCGAAACACATGAGCTTCCTAAGAACAGCTCTAAACAGTACAACTCAGAGACACCAAACCAAGGAGGAAAATAAGCCTGTTTATTTCTTATTCATCCAGTACAGTTGGTGATTGTGTGATGCACCCCTGCTGCTTTTTGTCAGTTTGATCGTAATGAATTGCCCTAAGCTTTACAGAGCAGTTTCACCAATTACACTAATTCTGGATGCATCCAGGATCTCTCGCCGCTCCCAGCAGGACACGGGGGTTGTAGGAACTGCAGAAGCCGCCGGGGTCCCCGGGTGTTCGGTGCCACCCGCACCAGCAGGGAGGTGCAGGGAGCAACGGGAGCCGCTGTGCTCCCATCCCCGGGCTGCGGGCACAGCTGGAAATCACAGTGAAGCGCCCGATGGAGAGGGGACAGCGGCTCTGCACGAGCGTCTGAGGGCCGGGCTGAGTCAGAGCAGTGTCCTGGTGGGCACGCTGGAGGAGAATCAGACCTGAGCGAGGAGGTGGGTGCTGTCGCTGTGGTTGAGAGAGACGGTTGCTGGCCACTGGGACCAGTTTCGAGGTTTATATTTGAAAAGGAGGTTAACACAAAATCGAAAGCGGTTCGGGAGAGAGTCATCAGATTGATATGTGGGCTGATAGATCTGTGAAGCACTCGAGAAATTCGGTCTGCTTAGATAACAGAAAATAAGATTAAAAGAAAATATTGTCGTGATCTCTCAGTTCTTTCACAAAGATAAAACTCTGTTTCTAGACTCCTCCTTAATTTAGCTAGCAAAACCAGAGAGGTTCCAGCAGTGGGAAGATGACAGCCATACATTTCCATCTGAACATAATATGTGTGTTTTAGAAAAGAGCAAGTAACCATGAGGAAAACCTCCCAGGAGGCCCGGTGGGCTCATCGTAATTTGCAGTCCTCAAAGAAAACTGGATGTGAGTCTATAACATATGCACAGGGTCAGCCACAAGCGCCCCAGCTATATTTAACTCACTGCCTGTCGCCAGTCCCGTGCAGATGTTCAGACCTGAATGTTACAGTAGCTTTTCCCAATTTTGTGTGAAATCACCGTGTTCTTGCTCTGTCTCATCACACTGCCCTGCGTTCTGCAGTTGGCGCGACCTTCTCTCTGGTTTTGCTGCAATTATAAAGTGCCTATTTCTCCTTGGAAAACAGATCTCTTTCCTTCTGTCTTTCCTTCTTTCTCTTCATCTTTTTTATCATTTTCAGCAGGCAAACAAAAACAGAAGTAACTATTTGGTATGGAAGTAAAGTACTGGCTATAGCAAGCCTGAGGGTTAGCGATGCTACCAGCATACCTTTGTCTGCACCTGAGATCAAGCGAATCTTTAGTTAAGGAATCCAAAGCCTCTTGCGGAGGGATGAGCGACGGTTTAGCTGCCCCTGCAGCAGTGGATCTGTGCCTCCTGGGGTTTCAGTCTCTCTTGGCAGAAGCTGTTCCTGTAGCCCTGGAGGCTGCTGGGCACGGAGCTCTCCGGTCCCTCTTCCACAGAGGTGTCAGCCTGCGCGTCACAGAGGGAAACCTGGCGATGCTTTCCAGCAAGGATGTAAACCTGTAAAGAGAGACCCACAGTCACAAATCGGTTAAAACAGGATCCCGTTCCTGAAGGAATCATCGTTTCTTAGTTATCTGGAAGCACATGCTGAGCTATGAGAAGCTGCTGCCTCGTCCTCGGGAGCAGCTGCCCTGGTTTGGAGCTGCGGGTCACACCTGCTGAACACCAGGGCAGCAGTTGTGGTGGCCCAGGAGTCAGGACCTGACACAGAAAACCGCCTCTGCTATCACAGCCTGTTAGGAATAGGATGCTTGACCCCGATGGATCCCTTGGGATGGGATGAACCAGCACACACAAGGGATGAGACTCTGCCACGGGGTGGCAGGTGATGTTGCTCCATGTTTGGGAGGAAGATGCTTGCTTGTTCCCTCATTAAGTGAGTCCTCATACACCCTCATGTCCTTGTTCTTGATCTCTGTGTACTGAAAAGGGCTAGGATGGAGGTCATCTTAGGATATTGAGAAAGCAGGGCTGGGAGAAAGGTGACAGCTCCCAAATGGAAGCTCTTGCTGTCTGAATCAAAGAGGCTTTGCCCGCTCCTGGTCCTGCGGGGCTGGCACGGAGTCTGTTCCCAGCTCAGGGTCCTTCCCACCAGCCGCAGGTCGGGAGGCAGAGCCAGCGCACCAGCGCGGGCTCCGGGTGCTGTTCTGAACGATGGGGAGGCTCTGCTGGGCTCTGTGCCTGATAGGGATCGTTAGCTGGGTGACTTCGGTTTTATAATCAGTTTTGGTCTCTTTTTACCTTTTGCTTTGTTTTTCTTTTGAAGATTTACTTTTTAAAATGCTGAATGTGCCTCAGCTAGAGGGAGTGGGAGGCAGGACATGGTAGGGCTCGTTGACAGTGATGTGGCAGAGAAAGGTTGTGCTTTATGACCCAAAATCGTCATTTCATTTCTGGAGATAATAAAAAAAAAAAACCAAAGGGTATTAATACAAAGAGATCTATAATTAGGGAAGCCCCATCCATGGAGATGTAAAGATTTGGCTAACAAAGCTCCACCTGTCCCTGATCCGGTGTCGGAGATCATCGTGTGGCAGACAGGCTGGACCAGACTGCCGGGGTCCCATCTCACCAGCACCCCTGGGTTTGGTGCTATGGGGAACTGAAGGGTGGAGTGGGAGAAGGCGCCTCAATCAGCGTCTCCCGCCAGCCCTGCGGCTCCGCTCTGTGCTCGGCGTGGAGGCACCTGAGCCTCTCAGTTCATCCGTTTCCCCAGGACAGGCCCTTGAGCTGGACCTGAATAAGGCACCTCAGTGGATTACCTAGGCCGGGAACACTGACCTGGGAGAGGCCGGAGCACCATGGTTATGTCTGGCCTAGGTTATATCTGTCTCGCTAGTAGACTCAATCCACAACATGGCCCTGGTACAAAGCACAGACAGAAGAGCTTAGGATGGACTTCCTTGCCTGTGATTCTTTTGCCTGATTCATTAACTCAGGGTGCCTGCCAGACCCACCTTGACACTGGCAAGACCAACTCTAGGGTACACGAGAAGTGTTGTCCTCTGTGTGGCACTGCTTTTGGGAAGGTTAAATACTCAAACAGCTGAAAAGCCTCATGGCTTTGGTCCTTCTCTTGCCAAAACCCATTGTGACTTTACATTTCTGCCCTGGTAGATGTCTGAGTTTCCCTGGGAGGCAGTCAGTGAAGCAGCATATAAGGTCCCAATCTCTCCATGAATATGCTGTGCGGTGGGATTTGAGACCTTCTTGCCTGGACATGTGCACCCTGTGGCACGAGCCAGCATGGATTACAGAATCAATCACAGCATGGATTGTGAGGACGCTGCTGGTTTTGCTGTCATTACAGGCTCTGGCAAAATGCAGCGGGCACCTGTGTGTCCTTCGGGGAGGTTACGGGTATGTGGCTCTTCTGGCAAGACCTGCGGATGGGCTCCATCTTGATCCCCATCCTTCCCACGTGTTTCCAGTAGTTAAGCTCAGGCAGCTTCTTGCACCCTATGTGGGCTGCAGAAAAGCCGGACAAGAAGAGCTGTCGACACCTCCAGAGACTGACCCTGCAGAGCTGCCCCCAGCCAGGAGGGTCTGCTCAGCTCCTGGAGCGCTCAGGTGAGCCGCGGGAGCCCCGAGCCCGACCGGGCCTGGCTGTGGTCAGCACCACGGGGCCGCGGTTGGTGACCGCGGAAGCGTCTCCGTCCCTCCCTGCTCTGCAGCAGGGGACAGGTCGTCTGCCTCTTTACATCACCGGAGTTTCATTAAGCTTGCTTTACACTCCGGTGGTGGTTTTGGCTTGCTTTATTTCTCGGCAATTTGGAAAAGCCACGGGACTCCACTAGGAGGAATCCAAAGAATCTGAGGCCATCCCAGATGAAGAGGATGGAGAAAAGTGCCTTTCAAGGTCTGATTCGTTTTGCCACAAAGTGAAGTGGGGCTCGGGGGTTTCAGTCGTGAGAAGTAAGGTTCCCTCCGCTGTGGAAGTGAAGTTCTGTTTAATTTTGCATTGTTGCTGTACACATGCACCTGGAGACAGCATCAGGATCAATCTGCCTCTGCTGACATGTTCATGGGGGTGATAACTCAAAGTGACAGTGGCTCTGAGAGCTGGGATGCTCCAAATCTCATCTTCTTTCTGTGTCACAGGGCAGGTCCCTTTTCCAGCACCCCTTTTCCAGCATCCCTTTTCCAGCGTCCTTTTTCCAGCACCCCTTTTCCCTGTGTGCAGTAACTCAATCAGCTTCCATGGGAGAGGGACAACCAGGAGCCGAGAGCTGAGAGAGGGTCTGGCACTGGGGCATTTGCACCATTGGGCAATTGTCACCAATTCAGTGAGCAGTTCCAACCTGGAAATGTTCCAGGTGACCGTTTTCCAACCTGGAAATGGTCCCTAAAGCTCTGTTTCTTTTGTCGCAAGGGAACAAAGAGGAGTCACGGTTCGTGGAACGAGGTGACCGATCCCACAGGGCCAGGTCAAAAGCTGCCGCGGGATCAGTGGTGGCAGCAGCCGCGCTGCACTCCGGCTGGTCCTGGACAGGGCTCGGCACAAAGCAGCCTGGAACAACAAAGGCCTTTTTGATCCTTTTTGCAGTTTGTTAAATCTTTGCTTTGAAACACTCAGAAACCCAACAGAGGGAACCTGTGTACGGTTTGTTCAGAAACAACAGCTCAGGGAAGTCAGCTTAGATATTTCGAGGCTTTAGTCATCTTTGCCCGGCTGAGTTCATCACGTCTGAGGAACTGCACGTTTCTCTCAGCCTTTTCCGTAGCGTTTGTCACTTCACCGTGTCCCGTGGCAGAAAAGCTCTTTTTGCATCGTGGTTCAGGCTGGTCACAAAGCGCTTGGTGCTTCTGTGGGAGCTGGGCACACCTGGTGAGGAGGGTGTCACCAGGCAGCGCCATCCCAGACCGGGTGCTCTTGGTGTTCCCTTCATATGTTTTCATCTCCCTCCTTCCTTTTTAGCTGTTATGTTACGTGCATTAAATACCGCCAGAGGATGAAGCCCTGAGCACAGTCTCGGCCTCTGAAAGTGCTCAGTAAAATTAGATAAGACAGGCAGGGAGTGGAAACAAGCCAGGACAGCTAACCTTATTTTCCAGGTAGAAAATGGCAGTGCAGAGGGATAATGTGGATTTGCACAAGGTCTCCCACAGGGATTTAGGGCAGAGTGGAGAACCAGGAGCTTCCAGCCTTGGAAGTGGTGAAGAGACAGAAACTCGTGGGTCTTCACGAGCTTTCAGCTGACTGTGGAGGAGCTGTTTGCCAGACACCAGCTACCTGAGCATTTGTGTCGTGATCTGGAAGCTTTTCCTTCTGACTGGGCTTGAGAAAGTCACTCTGACTCCACTAATCTGCCTTCAAACCGAGACACCCAGTCCCAGTCCGTATCTCATGCACAGTCGGGAGCCTCTCTGCACAAACCTTTGCCCTCACCTGTGGTGAGGACGTGTGAGAAGGACCGTGTTGTGTAGCTGTGCTCTGTTACCAAGAGTACAGGCGAAAAATTGAGAATGACTGTCCCCATCTGCTCAGCACTCATGAGGCCACATCTGGGGTCCTGTGCCCACGTTGGGGCTCCCCAGGACTACAGAAACATCAACAAACGGGAGCAGGTCCAGCAGGAGGGTCACTGGGATGGCCTGGGGACGGAGCACAAGACATATGGGGGAGCTGAGAGCTGGGTTGGGCCAGCCCGGAGAGGCCGAGGCCGAGTGGCAGCTGACTGCAGTCTTCCACTTCAAAAGGGAGCTTAGAGAGAAGACAGAGCCAGACTCTTCCCAGAGGTGCACAGTAAGAGGACAATAATGATGTTGAGTTTAGGTTTAGTGATGTTAGTTTAGGGCTCTGCAGCATCTTAGTGATGAGGAGACACTGAGAGAGCTGGGGCTGTTGAGCTGGAGAAGAGAAGCTGAGAGGGATCTGATCCATGGATCAATATCTCAGGTGGGTGTCAGAGGATGGAGCAGACTCTGTTCAGTGGTGCCCAGCACCAGGGTGAGGGGCAACGGGCACAGACTGAAACACAGGAGGCTCCATCTGAACATGAGCAGAAACTTGTGTGCTGGGAGGTGCCAGAGCCTGGCCCAGGCTGCCCAGAGCGGGTGTGGAGTCTCCTTCTCTGAGCCATTCGAACCCCCTGGCCCCACCTGTGTGATCTGCTCTGTGACCCTGCGCTGGCAGGGCTGGGCTGGGGATCTGCAGAGCTCCTGCAGCCCAGCCAGCCTGGGCTTCTGTGATTCTGTGATGGCCACAAGGTGCAATGAGAGAGGTTCCAATGGGATATGAGGAAAAGCTTCTTCCCCACAAGAGCACGGCAGCTGGGACCGGTGCTCCAAGAGCCTGTGGGCTCCCCATCCCTGAGCATATTCAGATCTCAACTGTGTGCAATCCTGAGCAAAGTCATCTGACTTTGAAATTTACTGTGCAAGCCAGTTGGACTAGAAACCTCCAGAGTTCACGTCTGACATAAAGCTTTCTGTGATTTTATTATTGTGCATTTCCCTGATGTCTGTGATAACAAGAGCAGTTAGTGAGGAGAAGCCGTGGTGGAGGTTCCTGTCTATCCAGAGACGCTCCTTTGCCCCAGGTGTAGAAAAAGTGCTGAAGTTGCTGTAGTCATTCATCTCATCTGCCTCCTCCCCAACATGCAGCGTATTTTGCTCATTAAGTCTCATTAAATGAGCCCCACCTCATCATTTGGTTCTTTTTTCTGAGCCAGGTGAGAGCAGATTCACCAAGTGCAGGGCTGCCTGGGCCCTGGCTGGTCACAAGTGATTCACACACATGGTGCTCTAGCTGTTATGTTTTGTACCTTCCTCAGCGTGGCCTGGAGAAGCAGGAGATGCCTTGTAGAAGCCACGTACTCCCAGACTGGCGTGCGGTGCATGGAAGTGGTAGAAGAGCGTCCCGGGGACCTCAGTCCTACCCAGAGGGACCTGGAGCTAAGGAGCTTCTCCAGCTGCAAGACCAGCTATTGAACCTGTGTCTAAATCATGGGACATTTCCACATCCCAGTTTTGTGGTGGGACTGGTCTGGGTGTGTGCGGCCCCTGTCCTGGAACAGCCTGTGTGAGCGTGGGCTCCGTTCCCAGCGCCTGTGCAGCTCAGGTGTGCCACATCCTCATCTCAGCCCAGCCCCGGTCCCTGCTCGGGGACACCTGTAGCCTGGGCACGTCTGCCTTCCAAGGCCTTTCTCCACGGAGAGAGGAGTGTTTGTCTTGGAGACTGCAGATGCCCTATGAAACCTGTGTTGACAAGGAAGCGGCAAGCTCTGACAAGAGCTGACAGGCTCCAGAAATGTTACCTGTGTCTTGTCTTAACACCAGGATGAGAAACTAATCCCAGGAGTTTGTGAATGTGGCCCCTGAAGTGGTGGGACTGGGACATGAAGGTGCGAGGGACACAGTGCTGTGCGCGACAGAGCAAGGGGAGCTCTGAGATGATACGGAGAGTTTCAGAATGGTGGATAATGGGGCTTGGGTAACCAGAAGTGGATGGAGGGACCGGTGTTTGGTCAGAGGTGAGGCTTCAGTCTCGGGATCTGTTAGAATCACAGGATGGTTTGGGTCAGAAGGGGCCTTTAGAGATCACCTACTCCAATCCCCCTGCCTCAAGGACATTTTCTGCTGGATCAGGCTGCTCAAAGCCCTGTCCAACCTGACCTTGAACACTTCCAGTGCTGGAAGTTCTCTGCACTTGTTCGATTTTAGTAAGTTCTGGACAAAACCAGAGGTCACCGGCACTTTGCTGAGGCTCCCCCACATTGTACCTTCCTTCAAGGGTGGGAAAACGCAGGGAGATAAAGGGAAATGGTGCAGCAGTGTGGTGGCAGGCCTTGCTTTACCCATACCCTGCCCCTCCTTCCCCGGGCACACAGGCATTGAACATCTGGGAGCTGCAATGCTCTGAGTCCAGAAGACCAGCAGAGAAGTGAAGAGGCAAAGATGGTGGATCAGAAAAGTGTCTTTCGTTGTATACTTTGAGAGAAATTGCTCAGCTGTAATTCGTGACGGGGAAGTGCAAGAACATGCTGCAGCCGCGCTGGTCCGGGTGTCTGCAGTCCCCAGCTGGCACGGCTGCTGGTGTTGCCAATGCAAACCAGGCTGGAGATGGGCAAGACATGCTTGGCTTTGTGTGCCGCTCCTCCAAGCTGTTTCTCAGAGCTGTCAAATGAGTTGTTCTTCCATGAAATATTGAAAGGGTTGGACCTAGTAAAAGCCCTTCTGAGTGCAAGCCTCACTGCATCCATTTGTAACCAGGCCTGGCATGCAGGTGATGGAGAAGGTCTCCAGGCTTTCCAGTCCTCTCCCAGCCCTGAGGCTTCCCCTGTGCCCTGGCGCTGCTGGAGCAGGGAGTGTGTGCTGGGTGCCAGGGCTGACGCTGTGCTGAGCGCTCTCTGAGGCTGGGCTGGCGCTGGGTGAGCTCTGGGGTGGCCGTGTTGGTGGTGCCATCGGAGACTGGGCACGCGGTGGGGCAAGGACACGTGCTGGGCTCAGCAGTCACAGAGGCAGCGAGGGCATCCACGTGTCAGCCCCTCCGGCGGGGCGGGGGCTGAGGGCTGGTACCCTCAATGCATCTCTGCATGCGTCCCTGCATGGCATCCCTGCCATCGCCGCCTGAGCCAGCAGTCCAGCCTGCTTGCTCACCTGCCCCGGTCCGCAGCAAGCAGGATCAGAGCCGGTCTGCGTTCTGCAGGGAGGTGGCAGCTCCGCACCGTGGTCCCTGCCCCATGGGCTTGTTAGCACAGGTCCCTGGAGGACAATTTTCCCACGGCGTGGCAGCAGCCGAGGCTGCGCTGTTCCCCCCTGGCCGTGCGTCAAGCTGCGTGGGCAGCGCAGGGCCGCGGAGGGTGGGCAGCTGCCCGGGACGTCTGGGGAGCTGCGGGAAGGCCCTTTGTGCGCAGCGGGACAAGCGGCGTCCGTGGGTGTGTGATTTCCAGGGCGCTCTGACGAGGCGGGCGACTCACCATTGTCAGCATGTCAGGTCAGGTTTGTGCTGCGTGCTCAGGCTGCTGGATGCACCTCCCTTGATTGGCGTGTGCAACTTGCAGACCCAGCACGCTGAGGCGGAGAGGAGCCGCTTGCTTCCCGCGTCTGCCTGTGCCTTAGAAAGCTTCTCTATGCAAATGTCAAAGCACAAAACCCTCGACTTCCCTGTAGCAAGCAGGGAGGATTGCATGTTGCCGGGCTGGTAGCGCTTTTTCCAGGTGAACAACGCTGTGTCTGCTTCAACCCGGGGATTGTTTTGCCTGGGAATGATCTGTTCTCCTGCCTGACACACTGCCCTGCATGGTTTCTAATTACAAACTGTTAAGGAGCACTGGAAATATTTTATTCTCCCCTAACTGCCCTCTGCACACAGCAACAGCCGGGATGTCCTGAGCCCTGGGCAGCCCCACCGCTGCTGGAGGTGAATTCAGCAGCTCCATCCCGCAGCGGCGCCCCTGCCTGTGTCCGGCCCGGACGAGGTCCTGCGCGTGCGGTGCCTGACTCCGGCCTCTCTCTCGCTCTCTTCCAGCGCCTTCAGCCGTGTCCATCATGCACCAGGTCAGCCGCACCGTGGACAGCATTACCCTCTCATGGTCTCAGCCTGACCAGCCCAACGGAGTCATCCTGGATTACGAGCTGCAGTATTATGAGAAGGTACTGCGGGACCTCGGCAGGGTTCAGGTGTGGGTTTTTGGGAGAGGAGGTGGTGCAAAACTTCACATAAGGGCATAACACCACCCGCAGCCGTTGGTTGATCGATAGGCTGCTTCTCTTGCTGTGGTTGGCCATGCCATTTGGAGTTCAGCGCTGGTTCCAGTGACCTGCACAGACACTGCAAGTGTGGACAATCTGTTGGTCTTTCCAGAGAAGCTTCTCCTCCCTTCACCTCTCCAGCACTTGTGGCAGGTCTCCCATTGCAGGGAGAACTGGGAAGCCAGGTTGCCTTTCCCCTGCTGGGGCATTAGTGGGGAATGGGGATGGTCAAGGGATGTGGCAAAACATCCATTCCCAGGCTGGACCACACTAGCTGAGTGTCCAGTCTTTGGGGTTTTGTGTACTACTGTCTGCCAGTGCATTTACACCAAAGTTTGGCATCTGTGTGGAGCAGCCTGAACCCCTTTAACGTGTGTTGTACCAGGCAGAAGCTGTCCCAGCCTCCCAGGGACGGTACGTGTGGCACTGCAGAGTCAGAGGCCGGTGTGATGGTGTCCCACAGCTCCGGCTCTTCCATCCCTGAGGAACCCTTTCCACCTCCTCCGGGCCCAGGCAGCAGAGGGACTGCAAGCTGCGGCTGTGCCAGGGTGTCCACGCGTGGGGCTGGGGTTGTGTGGCTGCTGAGGGACCTGAAAAACACGTCAGTGTTGGTCCCAGGGCCTGCCGGGCTCTGCCGGGCTGGTGAACTTCATCCCTGCTACCCGGGGGAGGTGGGGAGCGGGAGATTTCTTCTTCCAGGAATCTGTCCCCTTACACAAGAGCTTATAAACTATACATTAAAAATTGCAAACTAACTAATTAAAAAGCTTTATGATTAAATGGAACTGAAAATATTTTTCCCAGCAGCTGCTGGAAGAAATGATTAATCCCCCCCACTGCCTGCCTGTGACCTATTTTCTTGTCACCAAGAGCCAGAGGGAGAATGGGGAGGGGGGGAGCTTCTTTGTGAGCTGTTAAATAGGTCCTGACCTATATTACATAAATCACGGCCTTTTATTTGACCCTTGGAAATCATCCCAGAATACGTGGCAAGATGGATGAGTAGGCAGCAAGACAGATCTGGAAAGCAAGAGGGGTCCTTTCCCTAGGGACCCTTGAAGTGGAGACAGAAGATCTCACGAGGTTCATTCTCCTCTTCCTTTCTCCTAACCTCCACCTCTTTCTTTCTTCCTCCCCATCTGTTTTCTGGGGGAGGCTGTAAATAAAGGGAAGTTTTGTCCAAAGGGGGATCTGCTGTTTGTGGCCAGTCACGCAAGGTGAGCATCATCAGAGCTTAGGACACAGCGTGTCCCTGGTCATGGGGACAAGTGGCCCAAGCCACACTCACAGAATCCCAGAATCCCAGAGTGTCAGGGGTTGAAGGGCCCTGGAAAGCTCATCCAGTGCAATCCCCCCATGGAGCAGGAACACCCAGCTGAGGTTCCAAAGGAAGGGGTCCAGGCGGGTTTGAATGTCTGCAGAGAAGGAGACTCCACAACCTCCCTGGGCAGCCTGGGCCAGGCTCTGACACCCTCACCGGGAAGAAGTTTCTTCTCAAATTTAAGTGGAACCTCCTGTGTTCCAGTTTGCACCCATTGCCCCTTGTCCTGTCACTGGTTGTCACCCAGAAGAGCCTGGCTCCATCCTCCTGACACTGCCCCTTTCCATATTGATCCCCATGAATGAGTCCCCCCTCAGTCTCCTCTTCTCCAGCTCCAGAGCCCCAGCTCCCTCAGCCTTTCCTCACACGGGAGATGCTCCACTCCCTTCAGCATCTTGGTGGCTGCGCTGGACTCTCTCCAGCAGTTCCCTGTCCTTCTGGAGCTGAGGGGCCACAACTGGACACAACATTCCAGGTGTGGTGTCCCCAGGGCAGAGCAGAGGGGCAGGAGAACCTCTCTGACCTGCTGACCACCCCCTTCTAACCCACCCCAGGTACCATTGGCTTCCTGGCCACAAGGGCCCAGTGCTGGCTCATGCTCTTCCTGCACTCAGGCGATGCTTGTCTCAAGCTCTCAGGTGGAGCACTAGCCTGGCAGAGAGGACAATCCAAACAGTCCCATGTGCTGGTGCTGAGGTGCTCTCGGTCCTGCTATTTGAACCTCTTGGTATATTTTTTTGCTGGTGCTTTGGTTGAAGAAGAAAGGGATGTCTTTATCTCTTCCCCAACCAAGATGTATGTCATTCTCAGAAAGGAATCTTAGAATTGTAGAATGGTTTGGACTGGAAGGGGCCTATAAAGGCCGTCTAGTCCAATACAGTGGGCAGCGACATCTTCACCAGCTCAGGTTGCTCAGAGCCCCGTCCAGCCTGGCCTGGGATGTCTCCAGGGATGGTTCATCCACCATCTCTCGGGGCAGCTCTCTGGATCTCTGGATCCCTGGATCACTGGGTCAAAGCTTTGTCCCACAGCAAGCAAACGTGAGAGGATTTGGAAACAGCTTAAAAAAGAAGTGGAATAGCCAGGAGCTGGAGTCAGGGCCTGGCCAATGGCCGGGGGTTTGTCTCTCTCCAAACTCCTCTGTGTGTGTCAGACTTTACTCCGAAGTCCCAGTTGCACAGTCAGGGTCTGATCTATCGGCAGGCAGCCCCAGCCAAGGTCTTCATGTGCTTTGGCCCCCGCATTTCCAGCAGTGCAATGACTCTATATGGTTCTCTGCCTGCGTGGCAGAGCTGAATCTCCTGTTAGTCTGAGCCATTGCAGTGCTGAGTTTTGTGATGAAAGCCGTTTACTTCATCCCCGGGAACACTCCCAAAATGCTCAGCTCTGGAGATGCCGCGCTCTCCCCGCCTGCCGCCAGGACCGCGGTTTGGATGGTGCGCGGCACGTCCCAGGTGTGCTCTCCCTTCACTGCCAGGCTCTGCAGAGGTGATTTCCTTCCAGAATGTTTCATTGCAAACTGTCCCGTGTGCTCCTGAACGCTCACAAAATATCTCTGGAGCTAGTTAAGCTGTTTCTAGTGGAATTCTTTTTCCCTAGTAGAAAATTATGTTTTATTAGCCCGAAAACAGTTCAAATGTAAGAATAGCACCATATACATCTTGTGTAAAAAGTTTTTTGGCTCTTCATTTTGAATTGATTCTTTTCTATATAAAGACATAAATTAAATAAAAAAATTGGAATGAGCGTTCTGGAATTAACAGAAAAGAACTATTTGCAGTACCTGAAACAAAGGTATATTTTTGTTTCCATTTCGCAGATTATTTATAGCATTGCTATTATTAGGTGCCATTAAAAATGCCTGTACAGAGGCAACATGATTATTTTCTTTCACATGTAGTTAGAGCACATCAGCGCAGATCGTTACGTAAATACCGAATGACGTGTCTGCTCTCTGTGCTCCTCTCCACTCTTCCTTCACCTCCAAGAGGCACCTGGCAGTGTTTGACTCATTAAAGAAGTTAATGTTGTCTTCATTTAGAAGGGGTGTGGTAGTTTTTGTACAAAGTTGCCAAGTTCAGACCGGAGTGTGGGAACTGCAGACCCACTGCAGTGTCAGGCACTGTGAAGAGTAATTAGTTCTCCTTGTTATGCAAAATGATTGGGCTTAGGGTATGACACGAGTTACCCACTTTGTAGTCTGCAGATATTCAGCCTGTCCCTTGTACCCAGTTTGGTCACCAGTGTAAATGTTTTAGGAAGCACAGGGCCCTTTGATTCTGTGACTCTGTGGCTGTGACTCTGTGACTCACAGAATCACCAAATCCCAGAGTGTCAGGGGTTGAAGGGCCCTGTAAAGCTCATCCAGTGCAATCCCCCCGGAGCAGGAACACCCAGCTGAGGTTCCACAGGAAGGGGTCCAGGCGGGTTTGAATGTCTGCAGAGAAGGAGACTCCACAACCTCCCTGGGCAGCCTGGGCCAGGCTCTGACACCCTCACCCCCAACAAGTTTCTTCTCATATTCAAGTGGAACCTCCTGTGTTTCAGTTTGCACCCATTGCCCCTTGTCCTGTCACTGGTTGTCACCCAGAAGAGCCTGGCTCCATCCTCCTGACACTCATCTCCAGCTGATGCTGGGAAAGGCCACGGGGGGTGTGGGGCTGACAGGAGGTGACCAGTGGCAGCGGGTGGTGGAGGTGAGACCAGAGCTGGCTGTGGCCTTCGTGGTGCCAGGAGCTTCTGTAGGAGGCCAGCAGCCCCGATCGGGTGCCAGCAGGGCTCCTGCAAGGACAGCTGGACACTCTGCTCCGGGTGGGCTCGGGGACGTTCCTCATCTCCACCTGAAGTGTTGGACACCAGCGTCCCCAAAGGGGCCAAAGTGTCTGCCTGGTGTTTCCCACCTGTCCCCAGGATGGAGTGAGAGCTGGGACGCCCCTTCCCTTTGTGCTGCCCAAACCCTTGGAGGGGGCTCTGTCTGGGGAAAACTGTGATATCAAGAACATTAAGAGGAAACCTTGCCAGGGAGCCCTGCGATAGCTTTCGTGCGGTCCCAGGCCCTGCTCAGGGGCCACGCTGCTTCTGTTTGGGGCTGTTTTCTTGGGAGAGGTGTCCGGGCACTTGTACCACAGCACACTTGACCTGTCCGGGAGGGAGATGCTCCTGAGGTCTCCCCACAAGCGGTGCTGCCCGTGCGAGCCCCACCATCCACCCCAGGGTGTTCCAGGACCCCGTCACCGCACCTGAGCGTCCCCCCGTCAGACTCAGTCCCGCGGGGGCTGAAATTCAGATGTGTGTGACAGATTGGCACCCGGCCCTGGCCTGGGTGTACGTGTGGCTCTGTTTGCTCCGGGAACCAGAGCAGATTGCCGCTGTACACACACAGAGGAGCTGTCTGCCAAATTAAGTCGGTTGACATTTTACTTCTTAGAAAAAATTTTTGCAAATCCTTCAAGCGTTTCATGGACTCTCCATGTTTCAAGAAAGTATTTTTTGATAACACTTTGGTTTCAGCTTCAATTTGGCTCAGGGGAAGGACAACCAGATAAGGACTCAAAATCAAAACTGTGAGGAAATATGAAGTGCGTTATTTTGAATTAGGGTTTCCAAACACTCACCAAAATCAGCAGGAAAAACAGCAACAACAGCAAAGCACAGACCCCTGCAAGAAAACAAGCTGGGAGAAACAGCAAAGGGACTTGGACTGAAACCACCCGGGCTGCCCTGGACCTGCTGGAGAAGCACAAAGTGGGGAAAGAAGTGTCTGAAGTGAATGGCTGGAGAGGCCATGGCTGAGCAGTGTGCCAAGAATAAGTCTGATGGGGAGGGTGCAGAGCTGTAAATGCTCTTTCCTCGCGGTCTGGGATTAGAGAGCGGCAGCACAAGCACAGCTTTCTGAACAGACATCAATTTCCCCGGTATGAACTGTCCTGTAACCCTGCCATTGCATTCAATTTGAAGTCCTCCAGGAGAAGAGATGAGCTTCCCTCAAACAGTCAGACAAATGATTTTAAAACAATTGTGTTGTTAGTGCCATCCAAGGGCCTGGGAGGATTCATCCAAGCCCTTAAACACTAAAACTGTGAACATTTCCTGACCTGTTTCTCTCCTAGCCTGCCTGGGAAAGGTCCAGGGGAGTGCTGCTGATCAGACAAACAAGACAATCTGTTTTCTGTGTGCTCATCTTTTCTTGATCTTTCTTATCTCTGTACCTATACTTGACATTTTCATTGTCATTAGTGTAATTCCCAAACACCCCAGTGATACCCAGACACCTTCAGCACCAGGTCCAGATGGATAAAACTACCAGTGATACCTGGGGTGGGTTAGAAGGGGGTGGTCAGTAGGTCAGAGAGGTTCTCCTGCCCCTCTGCTCTGCCCTGGGGAGACCACACCTGGAATATTGTGTCCAGTTGTGGCCCCTCAGCTCCAGAAGGACAGGGAACTGCTGGAGAGAGTCCAGCGCAGCCACCAAGATGCTGAAGGGAGTGGAGCATCTCCCGTGTGAGGAAAGGCTGAGGGAGCTGGGGCTCTGGAGCTGGAGAAGAGGAGACTGAGGGGGGACTCATTCATGGGGATCAATATGGAAAGGGGGAGTGTCAGGAGGATGGAGCCAGGCTCTTCTGGGTGACAACCAGTGACAGGACAAGGGGCAATGGGTGCAAACTGGAGCACAGGAGGTCCCACTTAAATTTGAGAAGAAACTTCTTCCCGGTGAGGGTGTCAGAGCCTGGCCCAGGCTGCCCAGGGAGGTTGTGGAGTCTCCTTCTCTGCAGACATTCAAACCCGCCTGGACCCCTTCCTGTGGAACCTCAGCTGGGTGTTCCTGCTCCATGGGGGGATTGCACTGGATGAGCTTTACAGGGCCCTTCAACCCCTGACATCCTGGGATTCAGTGATTCTGTGATTTTTGAAGAGAAAACTGTTCTGGATGCTGTCAGTAGTGGGGTCTCCCGGGAGTTTGCAGAGCCGCTCTGCGTTTCCTGCAGAATGATGTGCCGTCGGTATTTTGAAGCCTCCGAGTTTGACTGCACCCTTGGAGAAACACATTCGTGCCAGACCACTCTCTTACCAGCCATCCACACCGGAGCACTGTGCAATCAAGAGCTTAATGCAAGAAGTAATTATCTCCATTAATGTTGTCTTTCAGCGGGGAGGCCAATAGTCTGCACAAACCCAGGTCATATAGAGTATAATCAGTCTTGCAAATGATGTTGGACTTGCAGTTCTGCTGCAGCATGGTGGCCAACTGAGAAAGCACCAGACTCTCCCAGGAACAGGAGAACATTGTTTTGACACGGTCAGCTGTATGGAGCCCTGTAGTGAATGGCTGTTCTTGGTAATGGTGCTGGAACTGCAGCTTGTGGCTGTGCAGAGGATCCTCTGTGCGAAGGCACCAGCGCTGTTCTCAGAAGTGGATGAAGACGAAGGCAAAGTCACCAGATAGCTAAGGATGTGGACAGTGGAAAAGAAAGGAGACCAACTGCCCCCAAAGGCGAACTTGACAACCTCTGATTCATCCAGCGCCCCAGCAGCTGAGGACACAGACACCTCCAGGCAGGGTTTGCAAAGCTGGGAGCAGGCTCTCCATGGGCTCCTACAGGCAGCCAAAGCAGCAGAGACAGCAACGTCCTGCACAACCCGCATCACCGCGCGGGAAACCCTGGTTCATTACCAGAAGGGACCTCCTACCTGATTGCTTCTTTGATACCCCCTGTCCTCCAGGAGCCCACTGCAGAGGTTGGAAACTTTGCTTCTCATGGAGAGTTTTACTCTCATCTGGTGTTAGCACAAGAAGAAATCCCTCCATGGCCCCTCAGCAGAGTTACACACTGAGACAAAAGGCCAGTCCCTTGATCGCGCCCTCAGTCCCGCTTGATGGGACGGCGCAAATGGTGTGGCTGACTTCTTCTTTCTGCCATCCCTGCCTGCTTCTCATGAGGTTCTTTCACCTCTCTGGTGAGTCTGCATGATGGGTGGGAGCTCTTGGGTTTTCTGAGCCCTTTGCAGTGATTGAAGCCAGCAGATCCCAGGGACTCACTTGTAAGATTGCCTGCTCGGATTTTGAGCCGTCAGCTGCTGATCTGTTCCAACCAGTGATCCTGCCGAGGCAGCCTGACCCGCCAGAGCAGAAGTGTTACCAGAAGGGATAAGCAATGTAGCTACAGAAATTTGATTTAAAAATTGGTGCCTGTGTCCTCCATAAAAATGGGGGCTCATACCCACAGCTTGGCTTTCCTGAGATTTCTCCGTTTTCCAGAGCATTGTGCTGTTTTCATGCATTGCTGCTTTGCACTGGCTCTCAGGACTCCATGGCTGCAGGCACCTGGCCAGCCTGCCCTGGTCACAGGAAGCACCACGTTCACTACGGTCTTTCATCCTCCGCTGTTGACCTGTTTCTGCCTGTTCTGGTGGGGACAGTGACTGTCTTCTTGTGCCTGGCACAAGGAGATCCTGACCCGTCCACCGGTGCTTCTGGATGCTCAGCTAAGGGCATAATTACCAAGGGCAGTGATGTATCCGTCATCTACACAAGTGCAATACCATCTATACCATTAAGATATGAATGCCCCAATCCTCAGCTAGAAAAACTGCACACAAGGGGCAAGACAAAAATTTGAAAGTAGTCTCATTGTGTCTTTTAAATATCTTTTAAATATGCTCTTTGATTTCCCAGCTTTGAAAACCTGGCCATGGTCCCTGGAGAAGCAGGCTCTGGGCAGGGGTGGTGGCAGTACTTCTGGGGTCCACACACTTGTGTTCAGGTCGACTTTACCTCCAGGTGGGGAAGAGCAGATGGAGAGGGTACTGAGGCCAATCCAGGCACAGGAGGAGAGGCTGAGGAAGAGGGGCAGTGCTGAGAGAAAGCCGGCATACGAGAGAAGCAGCTCCCATCCCCACTGAGCTCAAGGCTTGGAGAAGCGACCTGAGGTTTCTAGCCGACACCTTCATCAGAGCCTTTCCTGAGAGGTGGTGGGGAGCCCAGGGACTTCCCTGCTTCCATCCCTGCTTCTGTGTCTCCCTGTGGGGCGGCAGGCATGGAGGAATGGCCAGTTTGTTCAGGTGTCCCCATGGCGGTCTCTGCACCCACACTACCCTGGTGTCCTGTGCTTCCTTCTTCTAGAAATGCAGCACCTGATTCTGGACGCATTCTTCTGACGACAGATTTGTGTTTTCTTGGCAGGATCTGAGTGAGTTAAATTCAACAACAGTGAAGAGTCCCACCAATACTGTGGCAGTGCAAAACCTCAAAGCCGGCACCATCTACGTCTTCCAGGTGCGCGCACGCACTGTGGCCGGGTATGGCCGGTATAGCGGCAAGATGTATTTCCAGACTATGACTGAAGGTGAGTCCTCAGCTGCCTCTGCATAAAGGTGACACAGGGTCCAGAGAGACTTGAACAGGATGGAGATGCCCTGGCAGCGGTGCTGGTCCCCTTGCTTTTAGCCCCTTCAAGGCTGCATGGACAAGTCATGGGCATTTATTCAACCTGGCAAGACCTGCAGAGAGGTGTGAGCACTTGGCAGTCCATGCAGGGAATCACATAATGTAGGCCAGTTTCTCCCAGGCTTTTCTGGCATGGGGACGTGTCCATTCAGTTGGATTTAGAAGAAACAGTATTTATGATTTTCATGTGCACAGCTGTTGATGACAAATGCAGACTTGGGTCTTTACTTTCTAAATTTGTGCTGCTAAATAAAACAGGCCTAGCCAGTTTTCTGCCCCCGAGGCCAAGGAGCAAGGCACAGCATGCACCCGTGGGACTGAGCTTTCCCACTCAAAAGGGGTAGCTACATCCAGCCTTCCTACAGGGGCACATCCCCTGTCACAGCCGCCTGAGCTGATGCCTGAGACAGCACGAGCTGTCCAGGACAAAACCCATGCCAGGGAACCCCACAGCAACAGCCACATAAATGCAGGGCAGTGCTCAGGGCCATGCTCTGACCTTGATGCACTTGTTGGTGTAGACCCATCCTGTAGCCTGGTAACCCCTTCCCTCTTCCTTGCATGCCAGCCGAGTACCAGACCAGTGTCCAGGAGAAGCTGCCGCTCATCATCGGCTCCTCGGCGGCAGGGCTGGTGTTCCTCATCGCTGTCGTCGTCATCGTTATTGTGTGCAACAGGTGGGTCAGTCTGAGCGCACCACCCGGGGCTGGGGCTGTGCACGGAGAGGGCGATTGGGATTGAGGTGGAAGGGGAAGGTGAAGGGGAAGGAGATGCCCCTGCAGCACGTCCCTTGTCCCCACTGGACCCGTGCTGGTGCTCAGGACTCTCTTTCTTTCCAGAAGACGGGGATTTGAGCGTGCTGACTCTGAGTACACCGACAAGCTGCAGCACTATACCAGTGGCCACAGTACGTACCGCGGGCCCCCGCCAGGCCTGGGGGTCCGCTCTCTCTTCGGTTTGTGTTCCTGTTCACTCATTCCTTGCAGCATGTGGGGGGGGCTCAGGCCACCCAGCTGGGTGCATGTGTAGGCAGGACCTCTGTGCAGTTTAGATTCCCCACCAGTCCCTGTGACCTGCACCCCTGCCCTGCTTTGCGGAGCCCGTGCTCCGCAGACCTGTGAGCGTGCAGTAAACACCCCTGCGTGTTCTGCAAACCCCCGCTATGTCCAGCACACACCCTCTGTGTGCCCCTGCAGCCTCACCCTCTTCTGCCATGCAGCCCCTGCCACCGCACCTTGTCCTGCTGCTGCTGCTCCTGAGCTTTGCCCAGCTCGTGGGCAGCAGCGAGACCCCTCTCCCACCCCAGGCACGTCCTGCAGAGCACTGTCCTCTGCAGGAGCCACGTACCTCCTGGTGCCTTTGCTTGAGCCCATCCCAGCGCTCCCAGAATCATAGTAGGTGTCAGGTGTATCTATATCTATGGGTATATAATGTAATGTGTAACATGCCCTCTCTTGCAGCCTCTCTCTTCCAACATCTCTGCAGGGCACTCCCTCACATGCAAAATTCCTGCTCCAGACCTCGCTGCCACCCTCCCTTGCCTCAGTGCATCCTCCTTCCCCTCATTAGTCCCTGGCTGTGTGCCCTCTACAACACCTTTCTACTCCCTTACCAGAGACCTGTCACTATCATCCTGCTTTGTTCGAATCTCAGTTGTTATTTACCTCACGTTATACCTGCAGCTTCAGGATTTCTGTCCTTTTTATAGCTTGTTGCTGTACAGACCTGGGTCTTGTTCAGGAGATGGGAAACACCGGTAGTTTCAGCACAGGATTCACTATTCTTCTGTGTGCCTGGGAAACACTTCCCCAGAGGCACAGACTGCAGCTCGATGCCAGCGCGGTGGTGTGCTGGCTGCATCGCTGGGGCTTCCCAGGAAAATGACACTCTTCGAGAGAGATTATGGAAATGCAGCTCTCAGTTGTTTGTCAGTCCGTGCTGCATGTGTAAACATACATTCACACTTTCTCCGGGGTCTGGTGCATAACATGACAGCTTCAGGCTGGGGTGGCATTAATAGCTGTGCCTTCACAACTGTCGGAACAGGCTCGATGCCACCGGATAGAGATGAACTGATAATGGGCCTGTGGTGCCTTTTAGCCACATCGTCACTCAAAACACCAGTCCAAGGCACAGTCCCTGCTTGGCTCCCAGCAGTGACTGCTATGGAGAGGCTATGCTTAGACGATTGCCAAGGTGTGGGGAGCCTGTAAACCATGGAAGCATTGCAGCAACTTCCCTCAACCCTACCAGCATCCTACAGTGGAGCTGGGACTCATGCCCCTGGTTCTGTGTTGGGCTCCTTATTTAGTGAACTGTGAGCTCTGCTCTCCAAACACCCCCAGGTTTGGGGTGAGCCAGCAGACAGTAAAATGAGTATAGAAACGGGAGAACTGCAGGACTGCAGGTAAGAGCTGTCCCACGGTGTAGGTAGCATGCAAGATGGCATCAGCAGTCCAACCTCACCATTCCTGTGGCCATTGCCTTCCACATAAACATGTTGTTGTGTCTTCTGCTCTGCCTAGAATGAAGAGTTGGGTTTTGCGATTTCCCCAGTGTCCCTTACAGCTTGTCTTGGCCATGTTGAGGCTGGTAAGAGAGAACCCAGCCTCCGACAGGGTTACCTGTCAGGAGAACATGCGCCTGGAGTGTCTGTCCCACTTGCACTGTCCCTGAGGGGTCACAGACACCCACCATGGAGGAGCGAATCTGTTTTGGTGGCTGTGTCAGTAGTACCAAGCACCTAGAGCTGTAGATCTCCACGTAGAGAACCAGGAGCAGCACGTGCCTCAGTTTACGTCCCGAGGCAGACCCGAGGCACCGCCTGTCGTGTGCGCTGAGCCCAGGCCTCCTCCTCCCCGTTCCCGTGCCTCTGACGGACGCTGTGCCAAGGTGGAAGCAGCAAGAGTGGGGCAGAGCTGCAGCCTCTGCAAATGGTCCTATTGCAGCATTAGAGCACGATGAGCATTGAGTGGCATTGGTGTGCCCGTGCACCACCTCCCGAGAGCCGATGCTTCTCTTGCTTTTCCTCTGGATGTGCTAAAGCTGAATCCAGCATGTGTGGCTCTCTGTGGTCGCAGTTTGCAGTCCCAGCTAACAGCGCAGCCCTCCACTGCCCAACAATTTCATTAGAATCCAGCTTTAACAGTCCTGTGCAAATGTGGCTCTGCATGTTCTTTCTCAAACTGCTTTGCTGTATATGCTTCATGTCCTTGATTATGCAACTTGCTGAGCTAAAAAAGACGCTCACACAAATAGGTTTCTCGTTTCTTTGATGCCAGCCATGGGTCGTTCCATTTGCATCTGTCTGTCTGACTGTCTCCCTCACTTTATGCAGTGACTCCAGGGATGAAGATTTATATTGATCCATTCACCTATGAAGATCCCAATGAAGCTGTCAGGGAATTTGCAAAAGAAATTGATATCTCTTGTGTCAAAATTGAGCAAGTGATCGGGGCAGGTAGGTGAACTGTGAATGTCTGTCGTGTCCTCAGCAGCACGGTCTCCTTTGTGGTCTCAGGCTTTGATGAGGATTTAGCCTTACATGTACTGGGAAGACTAGTGTCAGTAAGGTCCTACACTTAGGCCCAACCTGGGCTACCAGGAGCAAGGTGGTCCAGTGCTGGAGGAGCAAGTCCAGCCAGTGCTGGAGATGAAGACTTCCCGTGTGCGTATATTGTCCAGTGCTCCTCACCAGTGATGAGTCCACCTGAAGGGGAGTCTTTGGTGTGGGGTGAGGGAGGAAGCACAGAGCAGACGGTGGGTGGTTGGCTCAGGGGTGTGCAGGGTGGGCACGGCTGGAGCCCATCGGAGCGGGGTCCCTGGGGGAGAAAGGCAGAGGTCTGGGAGGCTGACAAGCCCTACCTGTTTCCCTCTGTTCGCAGGGGAGTTTGGTGAGGTGTGCAGTGGGCATCTCAAACTTCCTGGCAAAAGAGAGATCTTTGTGGCCATCAAGACCCTGAAGTCTGGTTACACGGAGAAGCAGAGACGGGACTTCTTGAGTGAAGCCAGCATCATGGGACAGTTCGACCACCCCAACGTCATCCACCTGGAGGGAGTGGTGACCAAGAGTTCACCAGTCATGATCATCACCGAGTTCATGGAGAATGGGTCACTGGACTCCTTCTTGCGGGTATGAGATCCCAGGAGCATGGAATCGTAGAACAGTTTGTGTTGAAGGGACCTTCACAGCTCATCCAGTGTCACCCCTGCCATGAGCAGGGACATCTTCACCAGCTCAGGTTGCTCAGAGCCCCGTCCAGCCTGGCCTGGGATGTCTCCAGGGATGGTTCATCCACCACCTCTCTGGGTACCTGGGCCAGGCTCCCACCACCTTCATTGTAAAAAAATTCTTCCTCATGTCTGGCCCAAATCTCCCCTCCTTTCATTTAAAACCATCACCCCTTGTCCTGTCACAACAGGCCCTGCTGCAAAGTCTGTCCCTATCTTTCTTATCGACCCCTTTAAGCACAGAAAGGCTGCGATAAGGTCTCCCCGGAGCTTCTCTTCTCCAGCTGAACACCCCAGCTCTCTTAGCCTGTCCCCCAGCAGAGCTGTTCCAGCCCCAGATCGTTCCTGTGGCTCCTCTGGCCCCTCTGCAGCCCCAGAGGTCGTGTTGGGCCCGAGCTGGGCCTGGAGAGGAAGGCTCCCAGCCTGACCCCGTGTGACAGGGCCCTTCGCTGCCCAGCGTCCCCGGCCACTGGGGCGGCTGCTGCGCCGTCCAGAGGTCTGTGCCTCAGGAACAGACATGGAGGTGGCACCAAGGCTCTCGTCTGTTATATGTGTCCACTCATACGAGCAAAAGGCTGTGCCTACCTGTCCACATGCCCACAGATGCATTTACAAACCGCTTCTGTGGACGTGGAGGGTCAGTCTGAAGTAGTTTTAGCACAGCAGGACTTCACCTCAAGCTGCTCTGTCTAAATATTTGTAAGTCTGAGTTTGAAGTGGTTAATTCACTATGTTGAAGGGACATAATCTGCTTAATATGAATAGATTGTCCCTTCTGAACCCTCCTGTGCAAGGTGTGGGAGATCTGCCACCCTCGGATGACAGCAGCCACCATAGCAATGCCCATAGGGTGTGCGAAGGCGACTTCCAGCCCCTGTGAGCTCCCCGCTGCCCACCCTCTTGCTTTGGGAGGGAACAGACGTACTCATTGCAGAGCAGTGTCTGATATGCAGCACAGAAGGAGGCCGCTGGCTGTTTGCCTGGCCATGGTGGGCCGTGAATTTGCTCCTCTGATGTGGCCTCTTTCTCTCTGTTCCTCTAAGCAAAACGACGGGCAGTTCACCGTGATCCAGCTGGTGGGCATGTTGCGGGGCATCGCGGCGGGCATGAAATACCTGGCCGACATGAACTACGTGCACCGGGACCTGGCTGCCCGCAACATCCTGGTGAACAGCAACCTGGTCTGCAAAGTGTCTGACTTCGGCCTCTCCCGCTTTTTGGAGGATGACACCTCCGATCCCACCTACACCAGTGCACTGGTAAAGCTGCTCTCTGGAGGGGGAGGGAGGGCGGTGAAGGACGAGTCACGGAGAGAGATGGGGACATTCCCTGTTGACCTGAGGAGCACTTTATCCAAGTGTCAGCACTGGAAATAAAGTACCAGATGGGAAAGACCAATGAAATGAACCACAGAAGATTTTCTCTTGCAAGGTCTTGTCCAGTGACTGTTGATGGGCCCCATAGTCACTCCTGCATATAACCAAGCCTCTTCCAAACATGTCCCTGATAAAGCCAGAGTTGGGATGATGTATTATTCCCATCCAGCATGTCTCCTCTGAGATGCTGTCCTGACAGATTTGTTGCTGGAGCAGTAAGTCTGGGGTTTTTATCCGATTGTGCTGCCCAGTTGTCGGGAGGCCATGATCCTTTTCATGTCATGTCACAGGCCCAGGAACAGCAGACTGAAGTGTGGGGACTGTGCTGGGAGAAGCCCTGCAGTACTAGATCTGAAACATCCAGAGAGTATTCCCGAATTAGAGAAACTTTCCCAGAAATGGCTTTGTGATCACCTAACAGCCTCCCAGGAACACCGTGGTTAGCAGTGACACAAGTGCCACTGGGGATTCGTGGCCTGTCTCAGGCTGCAGAATGTGCACTGGGACCAAAGGCTAATTTGAAGACTTTGTTGTTCAGGGAGATTGCAGCCAGGAGTTCTCATAAATACCATTGCTTGTGAAGGGGTACAGCATCGCTCTGCAGTGATGCTACAGGATCAGTGCCTACCTACAACGTCTATGACAGAACTTCTTGGAAAAAAGTATTGGCAGAACTGGGGCGCGATCTGTTGGAAGAACAGGCAGAAAGGGACCTGGGGGTGCTAACTGACAGGAAGCTCAACATGAGCCAACAGTGTGCCCAGGTGGCCAAGAAGGCCAATGGTGTCCTGTCCTGTATCCAAACCAGCGTGGTCAGCAGGACAAGGGCAGTGATCCTGCCCCTGTGCTCTGCATTGGGGAGGCCACACCTGGAGTGTTGTGTTCAGTTCTGGGCCCCTCAGCTCAGGAAAGAGATTGAAGTGCTGGAGCGGGTCCAGAGAAGAGCAACAAGACTGGGGAAGGGACTTGAACACAAGCCCTATGGGGAGAGGCTGAGGGAGCTGGGCTTGTTCAGTCTGGAGCAGAGGAGGCTTAGAGCTGAGCTCAGCACTCTCTGAACGACCTGAAGGGCAGTTCTAGCCAGGGGGGATTGGGCTCTTCTCCCAGGCACTCAGCAATAGGACAAGGGGGCATGGGCTTCAACTCTGCCAGGGGAAATTGAGGCTGGAGATTCGAAAGCAATTCTGTGCAGAGAGAGTGGTCAGCATTGGAATGGCTGCCCAGGGAGGTGCTGGACTCACCGGCCCTGGAGGTGTTTAAACTGAGATTGGACATGGCACTTAGTGCCATGATCTGGTCAATGCACTGGAGTTGGACCAAGGCTTGGACTGGATGATCTCTGAGGGCTTTTCCAACCCAGTCCATTCTGTGATTCTGTGAAATAATCCTTCCCAGATCTTTCCAAGTGGCCACAATGAGGTGTCTGGCATAGCTTTTAGTGAACTGTAACAGTAGGCTAATACCCAACAAACACCTAAAAGTGTGCACTTCTATCTCATCTGAACTTGTGTAACTTCAGACAACAACCATTCGATCATACACAGTCATCCTATGACTTTTAGAAACACTGGCAACGTTTGTTTTTGACAAGGTGATCCTTACATCCAATTAACTTTCCCTTTGTTAAGCTAAATACATGGGAGCTGCTGGTGTTTACTGCTGTTTCCTGTTCTTGTGCCTGTAGCTTTCCTCTCTGTCATCTCTCATTTATTCTTCTTGATCTGCAGGTACAGCAGCAGGACATATATTATCTATAACCACAGAATATGCCCACCCACGATAGCAGAGTGCCAGAAGTAATGTTATCTTTCCCTTCAAAATTCATCATCCTCAAACGTCCCAAGATGCATGAGGGTTTATTATAATTAACTAATAATTATTATTCCCACAAGGAAATCCCAGGTATATCCAGTCTGTGATTTCTACTGTAGGACTTCTTTTTTAGTCATTTTTTAAGTCCACTGCTTGTCAGGAGCTCTGTGAAGAGTGTGCCTGATGGAGGTAACATCATGTTTGGTATAGAATGCTTGGTCCTCCGTCTCTTGTGGAAAACGAAGTTTTTCTTCCGAGGTTTGTGGCAGTGAGAAGATTAATGAACATTATGTTTGGTCACTGAATAACTACCACATCTTATTGAAGGTCTCCTAGGACTTAATGGAACTCAGACCCTGTACAGGCTAGAATAATGAAAAAAGATAATGTTCCTTAATCTTCTCACAGCCACAAAACCCAGACAATTTTGCATATTTTCCAGCACAGGGGAAGATTTTCCCTTCAGAAGGTCCCTTGAGTTGTGAACGGCTCAAGTCCAAAGGCCCCAGTGGAAATTCGGGAGGCTGCAAGGGCTGGAGCAGAACGACGTGTCCCTGTGGCCCCGTGGTGTGCACGTCACTCGCGCTTTGGTGCATTGTTCCCTGTGGGAGTGGAGAGTCCTGATGTCTCCAGAGCTGCTGGGTCATGGAGACCCCAGTGCCCACTCAGTCCATCCCATTTCCCCCAGTGACCAACTCCTGCCTCCAGAAATGGACAGGATCAAAAACTGCTGGATCACATATGTATCAACAGACTGACACATGATGAATTCTGCTTGATAGGATGATATATCACTGCCTTCGAAGAGCCTAGAGATGTAGAAAGCTGAAGAGACTGGTGTTCTAATTCCTTGTATTCTGCTCTGGAGGTAGCTAGGTGACAGCAAAAGGGTGGAGGGAGATTCAGAGGGGATTAGTTTGGATTTTTCTGTGTTCATAGCCATTAATTTTTCTGCAGAAGACCCTACCAGCACAATGGGCATTTTGTCATGCTGAAGATTGCGAGGGCAGTAGGCAGGTGAGAGGAGCTGGGCTTGGTTAATATGATGAAGAGATGAGGGAACATCTGCAAGTGACCTGCGGTACTTGAAGGGCAGTTACAAAGAAGACAGAGCCAAACTCGGCAGTGGTACCAATGATATAACGAGAGGCAACAGAAAAAATCATGGCTTGGGGGGTTCAAGGTGAATAACAGGAAAATCCTCTTCCCCAGGAGGGTTGTGCAGCCCTGGGAAAGGTCACCAGATTGGGGGAATCATCCTCCTTGAGGGTTTCCCACACTTGACTAGACAAACCACAGCCACCCTGATCTAACGACAGGGATATTCCTGCGGTCCTTCCCTGCTAGGATTTTATCAGCGCATTGGAGGCAGATGTTTTGGGCACTCATCTTGGTCAGTTCCTCTTGCTCTTTCAGTTACCATCCCCTTTGTGTTTCCCTGCAGGGTGGGAAGATCCCGATACGGTGGACAGCACCTGAGGCAATTCAGTACCGAAAATTCACATCAGCCAGCGATGTGTGGAGCTATGGAATAGTCATGTGGGAGGTGATGTCGTATGGCGAGCGACCTTACTGGGATATGACCAATCAAGATGTGAGTTGTTAAGAAAAAAAGAGCAGAAACACTGAAATTGGGAGCATTGCAAGGGCAAAGCATGACTACAGCCAGACCCATGTGGCATGTGGCATGTCCAGAGCCTTCTCTGTCATGGGAGATGTGTCCAAGGTCAACCTCTTTGGAAGAAGTAATGGGGATAACTTTGGCTTTTGTTCTGGTCGCATTTTGTTGCTGTGGCAGGGGTTGGGGACTGTCCAACACCCGCTGCAGTAGGACAGGGTTAATGTGAGCACCCTCAGGGATGGTAGACAGATGTCCATGTGGAGAGGGAGCAGGTGGGTGGGAAGTGAAATGCTGCCACTGACCCGGGAGCTCCTGGAGCAGCAGGCAGCTCTTCATCTGCAGGAGACCACAGGTTTGGTGAAGGTCTGGTACGGAGTCACAGGATGGTTTGGGTTGGAAGGGCCCTTTAGAGCCCATCTAGTCCAACCCTCTGCCATGGTCAAGGACATCTTCCACTAGATGGTCATTAAATCTCCCATGGCAAACTCGGACTGTGATGTATAAGAAGCCGAGCAACTTACAGCTAGAAACCAAAACCACAAGGTATTTCAGAACATGCTTAATTTTAAATATAATACTTCGTGTCTCTAATTCAGGTGGAACTATTACTTTCAGTCCTTGTTCCCTGAGACCCAGGCAGTTTCTCTGAGCCCTTCCCTCCATCTGAGGATGACCTGTGGCTGCAGTCTCCTTTCACCACAGCAGTGCCATTCTCCTTGCTGCTCTTGACCTGATACCTGGGTGACCAAAGCCCATCTGTCCAGCGGCAATGAGCACCATGCAGAGTGCTACACCTGCACCTGTGTGTCCAGAAGACTCCTTTGGTGTAGGGCTCCTTCTTCATGCAGTCTTTGCCTTTTGAACCCTCTGGATCTAACACCAAGGTCCTGGGTAGACTTTTTGTGTGCAGAAGGCCTGTCCTCCCACCCTGCTGCAAGCATCTGTCTTGCAAACCTGCATGTTGCAGCGTCTGCCTGGCTTCCAGCTTGTTTCAGAGCTGTCCTGGGTGGTCCGTTGGAAGCCCTCAGACTGACACCTTCATCTCCATCATCCTGTGGGGCCCACAAAAAGCCCTGCCTTACAGGGAGAGAGCGAGAGCCAAGAGAGTCCTGCAACTCCTCCTGCCCCAATGGAAAATCAGACCTTTATCAAGTCAATATAACTCCGTTCATGCCATGCCAGGTTTTTCCAGAGTGGGACAATTTCTTCCCTCGTGCCCGGTGTGGAATTTGTTCAAGTGAGTCCTCAATGCCCGGAGCACACAGATGATATCTTAGCATCCTTGGCTGTTCATGGCCTTGCCACAGCCCCTAGCTTACCAGAAGAGTCTTTGCATCAATTGTTTGAGCCTAAAGGGAAGAGGTTAGGGGCATGTCCTTCTTGGAGAGGACAATTTCCTTCCTGTTAAGGCTTCATTATCACCTGCAGTTTCAAGCATTTCCTGCAGGCAGGTGTCACCACCCTTGTCCCTGCCTTGGCATCGCTCTGTACGCACAGTCCCTTGTCCTCCTCTCCCAGACCTCTTCCCTCAATGGTTTCTCCTGCCGCAACCCCTGCGCTGCCGCAGCACCGGTTCATCTGGCAGGGACGGCAGAGCCCCGTCTGCTGCGTGGTGCCTGTCCCCAGCCTCTTCTTCCCCCTCTTCTGCCGCAGGACATTGCACCCCGGGAGCTGTCACTACTTAATTACAGCTGATCTCCCTGTGATTGAGAACATGGTATTAATATTCGCTGCAGATTAGCCTCCTGACCCTGGGGTGTGAGCGCCTGGGGAGGCTGCGGGGAGAGGAGACGGATCGTGCAGCCTGTGCCCCCTCGCGGGATGTGTCTGCTGGTAGCGAGCGGGCAGCTTGTCGGGAAACGGTTTCATCCATGCTGTAGACAAGCTCTTGATGCTTGTGATGACCCTCCCCAGCCCTGCTCGCCCCCTGCTTCCCCTCCCTTCTGTCCCAGATAGATCTGCCATCCAGAGGGCTGGGAGAGGGGACAGGTCTCCTCTTGGGAGAGTCCCTGAAGGGGCACCAAGAGCTGCACAAAGCACAGCAGCGATGCCCCAGCTCAGACCTTCCCAGGGCCAGTGGGCTCCGTCATGTCCAGCTGGGGGCAGAGGGGAGGGAGGGCTCAGACATCCTGCAGCACCAGTGCCAGCCCTGTCTGTCTGGGATCAGCCTGCCCAGCACCTTGGCCGTGCGCACCGGTGTCTGCAGCACCTCCCAATCCGTTCTCTCCCTGAAGCCACAGTCCATCCTGAACCCTGCCAGATGCCCACCTCACACCCTGGATTGCTCGTCATGGATCTGCCACCTACCCTCCCTTGGAGCAGCAGCCTGCTACCACCACCGCACCCCAGTGTCACCTTTCCTCCAACCTTCCCTGCTGTTCTCCCAGTCCCAACTGCAGTAATGTCAATTTTGTCTATGCAACCTTCCTGCTCAACGATATATTCACCATGCTGCTGTATGGGCATGGCTAGTCCTTCTCCAGGAGGGTGATACAGCCCTGGGGTAGCCCAGCAGGCAGATTTCTGTCCTTGGAAGTATGCAGGACACGATGAGAACAGCCAGAGACACTGAGGTCCTTCCTCTGGACCACTGAGGGAGGGTTCTATCAACCTCCCTCACGTTTTTTATCATCTCTGTGAAGAGCTGGTCATTTCAAAATGCTGCCCCTGATTTACTGCAGTTCTGGTTTTTATTCTCAGTTATGTTTTTGTTGCCATGCACAAGCCTGTTTCTAGTGTCCAAGGCTTCTTCTGCTCACCCCTCAGTGCCTGTGCTGTGAATATGACCAGAGGATGTGTAAGGAGAAGCCTGTCAGTGCCTGTGTTGGAGGAACATATGTCCCTGTAGGAAGCTGTGCAGTTCCATCCCCCTTGATTGCCCAGGAAAGGATGGAGGGCTACAGGTGCAGAGTGACAGGGAGACTGAGTTCCCCTTGAAGAAGATCCTCTAGCCCTTGTGCATGTGCTGTTTGCACTGAACACTGCAAGGTCAGGCATTTTCCCACGTCATGTGGTGCAGTAAGGAGAGACCAAACAGTCAGCAGCCAGAGCCTTCCTGCATTGGCCCACAGAGCTGCAGCGGGACTTGGGCAAGCTGTACCAAGTTCTCCTGTGCCTGGCTCTTCTGACCAAGGTATTGGTCCTCCCCACTGTGAATTTAGTTTGCATGTACACAGGACTGTGGGCAGAGCCAGCTCTTACTGCTGGCTCAGCACACCCAGCCCTGTTCCCTGACATGGCACTGTCACCTGGAAGGGCTGGGTTGTTGGCAGGAGTAGAAAGCACAACTGGAGGAAGGAAAGCACAGGGGGAGGTTCCCCCATCTGTAACTCATGAGCAGACCCATCACTGGATGGGGATGTTCTCCTCCCTGTGAGTGCTGGGTTGGGCTGTGTACCTGTCTGAAAACATGAACCCTTCTCTCTGACTGGCCCTTCTCATGCCTGGAGCTGCAGGCTCACACATCCTTGTCAAGGTAGCAGGGATGGTCTCTTTTCCCAGGTCAGGAGACTGATGGGCACAGCTCATCACAAGCAGTCAGCGAGGCTGCATGTCGGCTGAGCATCGCCTTAGAGGACAACATGGCATGCAGAGGGCTGGAAGCTACGGAGTCATGTTTTGCTGCAAGAATAGGCGGCTGAGATGGTGGGCAGCAGTAAGTGCGGGCACAGCGGCGTCTTTGTGGAATGGCTGGCCATGCCAGCCGCTCTCAGGATCCAAGAACAGGAACATTATGAGTTAAACAGCTTTCATTGCCGCCGTATTGTTCTCTTTTTCTCCTCTTGCAGGTAATAAATGCTATTGAGCAGGACTATCGGCTGCCACCACCTATGGATTGTCCAAATGCCCTTCACCAACTAATGCTTGACTGTTGGCAGAAGGATCGAAACCACAGACCCAAATTTGGGCAAATTGTCAACACCTTAGATAAAATGATCCGAAATCCTAACAGCCTGAAAGCCATGGCACCTCTCTCCTCTGGGTATGTACCTCTGTCTTCCTCTTGTCCTTTGGTTTCCATTTGCAGTTCTGCTGTCCTTTGTGTCCTGATGGGCATCCTCTAGGATAGCTATTTTAGAGGCAGCTTGGCCTGCATTGTTTGGTCCTTTATATGAAGGCCAATAAAAGATGTAAAGGTCACTGTGATCTCTCTTCTTGAACAGGTTAGGTCTGGTATATGCGGACAGCTCATTGAGTTGGGCAGTGTCCTGTGCACAGGTAGAGCAGCATCTTGGTTTCATGTACACAACTGGATGGATGTCGTCGTTTGGTAGTTGGCATTATGATGTTTCCCTGGACTGGATGGGGATACACCAGCTTGTGGGAAGCACATTATGAGGATGCACTTTCTCCCCTTGTGCAGCCAGGATTTTAGAGCTGCATCCTATCACCTTTGATGTGTCCTACCTCTCCTGTACAAACTGACCCAGAAGGACTTCTCTGATGCTCTACACAGTCATTCCCTCAGTTGAACAGAGTGCTTTCTGGGTGGTACTTCTTAATATGGTGTGGTGCAGGCACTGTGAATGGTGCTGGTCCGGGTCCCTGAAGCTGATGGAGGGTGCAGAAATATGTGCGCTTGCTGCTGTCTGTTCTGCTCATTGCCCATTTCTGTGTTTCAGGATGAACCTCCCCCTTCTTGACCGCACAATCCCGGATTACACCAGCTTCAACACTGTGGATGAATGGCTGGATGCCATCAAGATGAGCCAGTACAAGGAGAGCTTTGCCAGTGCTGGCTTCACCACCTTTGACGTAGTGTCTCAGATGACTGTAGAGTAAGTTCCCAGGCTTCTAGTCCCAAAGCACAAGAAGTCTCAGTAGTTTAGCAACAGTTGGTTGTTATTGAATTAGTTTTCATTTTCACGTGATGTAGTTTTACTTTTACAGAATGTGTTGCTTGGTGGACTCACTTCCAGTCTGTTCAGCCTCTGCAGAGCTCTCAGTTCTGCAGGCTCTGTCTCGTCTCCAGACTCTGCCTCTGTCTGTCGTTCCATAGCTGCAGAATTCATTTCCACACTATCATGCTGCGTGTCCCCACTGTGAAAACCAAAACCCCCATACGGGTCTCCAGAACCCGAGCATGGAACAAAAGGAGATTTCAGGCCAGCATCAGGCAATTCTCCATCCACTCGAGAGCGCTTTCAGACTCTGCAGTCCCTTGGATGTCTGGCTTGTTGGTGATGGAGACAAGCAGACTGCAAACAAATTTGTGTCTGAGAAAGGCCTCTGAAAGCCCAGATGGTTTCAAGTTTGTTCTGAATTGTCCTGCACCCGCTAAAAACGGCCCTCAGTGACAGAACCTTAGCAAGTTCTTCAGAGAAAGCAGGCAGCTGAAATCCATTCGTGGGGTTTTTCTAAATCCCTTGGGACTGGCTGGGCTTTGATGCCTCGGTGAAAAGCTTGTGGTTGGTTGCAGTTAGCTTTAGAAACCCTGCCTAAGAAAGCACCAAGCATTGAAGCCATCTGTAAGTGCTACAGCATCTCTGTGCCTGGTAACCAGGAGGATCCTTGGATTTGGTGCTTAATTCCAGACTTTAAATCTACCAATGAATCAGAATCCGTTCACGCAAACAGCCAAACTGACCTTTTCTGACTTTTTGTTCTTATTTGCTGCCAGGAAAATCACACGGTGATTCTGACTGAGTGTATCTGTGGTACAACCCCGAGGCCCTGGGGGTGGTTCTGGCACACTGTGGGCTGTGTTCGTACAGCAGGAGGAGTGTCCATGAAATCTGAAGGACAGGGAAAAATAACTTTGACCAATCTGGGACATCACACCCGCACCACAGCCCAGCCCTGCCTGGGTTGTGTCATATATAACAGCAAACAGTCCAGCTCATGATGTCTGTTTTTTCACAGACATGCTCAGTGCCCCTTAAATGCCACTGCTCCCTGTCCATTACCAGGTCCCACACAATATGCCCTGTGTTCCTCCCCAGGTGCCTTCATCACAATCACAAGGGTGTCCTCAGCTCCTGTCCACACCAGTTTTGACAAACCTCCTTTTCACCTTTCTCACCCGCTTGACTGATTATAATAATAGAGAGAATGACTCTCCAAGTTCTTTTTCCTTTGGAAGTCTTAGAACAGTTTGGGTTGAAGGGACCGTCCCAGCTCCCCAGTTCCCCCCCTGCCATGAGCAGGGACATCTTCACCAGCTCAGGTTGCTCAGAGCCCCGTCCAGCCTGGCCTGGGATGTCTCCAGGGATGGTTCATCCACCACCTCTCTGGGTACCTGGGCCAGGCTCGCACCACCCTCAGGGACAACAATTTCTTCCTCATGTCTGGCCTGAATCTCCCTCCTTTAGTTTAAAACCATCACCCCTTGTCCTGTCACAAAAAGACTAAAAAGTCTGTCCCCATCTTTCTTATGGGCCCCTTTTAAGTATGAAAAGGCCGCACTAAGGTCTCCCCGAAGC
The DNA here is from genome assembly GCF_037038585.1 of Patagioenas fasciata. Lineage (NCBI taxonomy): Eukaryota > Metazoa > Chordata > Aves > Columbiformes > Columbidae > Patagioenas > Patagioenas fasciata. The sequence goes on from NC_092542.1 coordinate 7,119,318, forward strand.
TTCTCTTCTCCAGCTGAACACCCCAGCTCTCTCAGCCTGTCCCCAGCAGAGCTGTTCCAGCCTCGGATCATTCCTGGGGCTCCTCTGGCCCCTCTGCAGCAGCTCCATGTGTGTCCTGTGCTGAGGACCCAGAGCTGGACCAGCACTGCAGGGGGGGCTCACCAAAGCGGAGCAGAGGGGCAGGATCCCCCAAACCTGCTGCCCACGGAGCTGGTGGCACAGCCCAGGGCACCCCTGGCTTCTGGGCTATGAGAGCACATGGCCGGGTTGTCTCCAGGCTCTCATCCCCAGAACCCCCAAGTCCTTCTCCGCAAGGCTGCTCTCCACCCCTCCATCCCTCCATCCCCAGCCTGGATTGATACACCACCTTCTAATGTTTACTGGTCTTTGCAGAAGCAGATAATCATGTAAATGGAGCTGAACTGCCATGAGACAGTTTTCTTCAAATTTTCATAGCCAGCAAAGTGTAAATGTTTACTTAATACTGCTTCAGTTCACCGAATCCACGTGTTGTCAGCACTGACCTACTTGAAAGGTTTCTCACTGGTTTGTCTGCAGGCTGGGGCACCCGGGCTGCCAAAGGATCTGCGTCCAGGGCAGGCAGCTTAGGAAGCACAGGGCTCTGCAGAGCCACAGACTTATTCTGGTTTACAGACATGAGTGAAGACTTCAGGCTTTGTTCCCAATCAGAACAAAAGCAAAAGTCCAAGTGCCAAACTCATCCAGGGGGGTAAGTTCCCTGGCTCAGCACAGCTGGCTGCGGCAGAGGAGGGAATGGAAGCCCTGCAGCAAGAAAGCAGCCACTGCGAGGGGCCCCATCCTGGTGCCGGAGCTGCGTGGTGTGTTAGCGCATTTCCAGTTGCTTTGCTGAGCACGAGTCTGGGCAGCAGCAATGCTGTGGCTTGGATTCCCGGATCTCAGAGGACGCTGGCGTGCAGCTGTTCAGGGTGGTCTCCAGTCAGTTGCCTATGGCACACCCCATGACCAGCTTCCCTTCTTTGTGCTCCTTTTGTGTGAACAAAGAGACAAGCTCTAAAGCAAATGTACTGGCTCATGTGCCTGTCGTGCTAGAGGGGTTTTTCCCACCTTTCCTTCGATCTCCTTTTCACCCTTCTTCGCCCATTGACTTTCACTCTAAAACAAAAGAGGGCTTTGCCGTGCTTCCTCTTGTAAGTCTGCTCCTGACACTCAAGGAAGGAGAAAAGGCAACTGAAAATCCTCATGAATTCCACCCATTCCCTGATAGAAGAATTCATGACTGAGGTTTATCCACCAAGAGGGAGGCGAGTAGCAGACTCAGCTGGAGTGATCAGAGATAGGAACAATGCAGAGTCACAGTCATGCTCTTGGCATGACCTTTACTTTTCCCTAATACCTATAAAAAATAGAAGCAGTGTGAAAAATAGATCGCTGTAATTTAGCAAAGAGGATAACTAGCAAAAGTTTATCGCTTCATGGCATCACCAGATCAAAGTAGAAGCAGCAAGAACAGCCATCATCTTCACTGAGGGAGTGAGATTCACACTGCCGAGGGTGTAGCACATGCTGTTCCTGGGTCTCCAGGGGTGAAAAAAATGGGTTACTGTGTCACAAAATGAGAAAGAGGATCCAAACATGTAAAGAAAAAACCCCGAAGCGATACAAGGCTGGAAAACCTAAAGCAAATCCCCATACAAGCAGTGAGCAGAGCCTGTGGTATTTGGTTTCACACTCTCGATTGAGGCTTCCAGCGCTCTGGGGACATTGCAGGTAGGTAGCAAATGAAAAGATGAGGAGGATAAGCCAGGAAGAGTCAAAGAGGAAGACAGAGGTTTCACTGGGTTTGCATGCGTTTGTTTATGGAATAAATCTGTGGAGACTTCTGCTCCCCACACAGCGCGCTGCAGCGGGACGGTCGCACACGGGCTTGTTCTGCTGTGAGAAAATGCCTCCTGGTATTTATGTGGTGTTTGTTTCTTTTCCTCCCAAAGGGACATTCTGCGAGTTGGGGTCACTTTAGCAGGACACCAGAAGAAAATTCTGAACAGTATCCAGGTGATGAGAGCACAGATGAACCAAATTCAGTCTGTGGAGGTTTGATAGCTACGTGTCCTCCTGCTCCTCTTCCTTGAGGCCCTGCTCCCCTCTGCCCCTGTGTGTCTGAGCTCCAGTTCCTGAGTGTTCTGCATGGACCAGAGACAGGCAGCTGCTCTGAGGATCACGGCAACAGGAAGAAACGCCCTGTCATCCGAAACGAGACGTTGCCAAGAGCTTCTAGAATTTAAGCAATGGAAAAAGGGAACAAAAAAAGACAGCTATTTTGAAACAAACAAACAAACAAAAAACTCTATGAAATATTTTTAAATAATAATAAAGCAATTACGTTCTTGAAAAAGGCTCCAAGACCAATGGGAGTCTCCAAAGGGAGAGGAAAGAGCAGCTTCATCCGTTTCCTCTTGCACAAGGCTGCTGCAGCCGGGCCCGTTCGCCTCTGGAGCAACGAGACTTTTTCAAGAAGATGAATGCAGAGAAAGGCCACGAGAAGCACCTCTCCTCCTCCCACGGGGGTGGCTCTGGGGCCGTGCTGCCGCCAGCAGCCCCTCCTGAGAACCTGGGTTAGCAAATCGAAGGGGAGAGAGAGCTGAAGCTCTTTGGTGCTGTGGAACCAAGTGCATCTCAGAAATCGATGGACTTCTTCAAAAGATGAAGACTTTTTTTTAAAAAAAACAAAAACAAATACAAATAAACTGAGACTAGAAGAGGCTGTTTCCAACAAATGAGAAGGAATCTGTAATGCTTTGGGGGGTGGGGATGGGGAAAACCAATCCTTTTTACATCTCTTATTTTCTCTTGTCATGGAACAGTTTTGTGAGAGAGTTTCCTAAGGGTCCGTCCATCTGCCCTCCAGTGGCATCATTGTCTCACACATATCATATGCACAAGACTTTTAGTGATGCCCTCACTAGATGCCAATGATCTTTTCCCGGAAGGCTTCCCAAGTACAGTATGTAGTAGTTTTTGATTACGGTTGTCATTGTTGGGAGATTTGTCCTTTTATCTTGTTTTGTTAAGACCAGTTTGTGAGTTTGGGGTTGGAAATTTTTGGTTGGTTGGGTTTTTTTTTTTTAATGAAAAAGAAATTACATCTCCAAGCATCATATCATTCAAGGACTTAAAACCCTTCCCTGCGGAAGGAAAAATTGCAGCTTATTGACAATATGCCAGGAGAAAAATGTTTTTATATGCACATTTCCTCCCGTTTGCGTGTTTGTTGTTTTGCGGTTTGTCGTGGCCTGGCAGAGGTTTCTGACCGTTGGGTTGCAGGTGCTTGCCAAGATGAAATGACCGCCCGCTCAGTTCAGGGTCGCTGGTGCGGGGGCGAGCGGCATCACGGGGGGTTTGGGGTGGGGGGTGGGTGGTTTGTATTGAGGAGGGAAAGATGAGGTGATGAGCTGTGGGAGGGAGCAGTGACTCCACAGCTGGGTGTCGGAGCCTTTTGGAAGCGTCTGGCTGCTTAGGGAGGTCTCAGGTTGGTGCCCGTGCCACAGGGAGGCAGTTGAGCCCAGGCCTCCAAGAGGAGCTGGTGGTGTTTGGAGTCCGATCGGGTGAGCTGCCAGGGTGAGGATGGTTCGCCACGGTCACCGAACTGTGCAGATGGGCTCTGGGGCCTTTGGGCACCCACTTCCTTCGTTAGACGATGTGCCGGGGGCTCTGAAATGGCTTCAGTCTCGGTCACCGCGAGGAGACCCTGCAACAGCAAAGGCAAAAAACTCTGATCTGGTAGGTCAGGTTCCAGAGCCAAAATTCTGTGGTTGAAACCGAATGGTCAATCAGTGGATTTACAAATAATGGAAATAAATACTCCAGTTGCTGTCCAGGTCTTTGGTATGTGTAAATGCCAACAGCCAAGTGCAGGGGGGCTACAAGTGAGAACTGGACTTATTCTCCCTGTTCAGTTCCACCTCATATCTGTTCAAACCTGCCTACGACCACCCCTCTCTGGCCACGTGTGGCACATTTCCACACATCTCCTGGCCATGGCCAGCATAACTCGTGTTTACAGGCCCTTGTCTGCCACTACCATGTCATTCCTACGGTTCTCCACTGGTTTTCAGCAGCATGGGGTGTTAAAGGCATGTTCAATGGGAGCTGCTTTGCTGTTTTCTCCAGGAGCTGAATCCAAAAGGAAGCGTGTCTGCTGTGGACGAAACTCCCAAGCTGTTTAGACCTCTGTGGCCAGACTTCATCTCCCTAGACTGCTTGTAAATATGGGGCCATTTATAAAAGATGTAGTGTTTTCTGCTTCCAGACCAGATCCTACAATGAAGCACTCCTGAGCGGCAGCAAGTGAGTTACTGCTCTGCTCAGCTCCTGCAGTGTCCCAGTATTTGGTGCACAGCTCACCTGGAGGAGTGTTTCCTCCAGCCCTGATTCACCTGAAATCTCTAGTGCAGGATTATATTTGCATTTGTATGTAGCATTTCGTGTTCTCGCATCCAAAAGTGCATCTCTAGTCACGCGAACATCAGTAGCAGGTGTGTGCTGGGTGCACAGGGACATATTCTGCGCTCGGTGTCCACAGTCCGTCCGCTCTGACAGCAGTGCCATTGCTCTGCGTCTCTTTCAGGTGGCAGAATGTGATGTAGAGAGAGGGGTGAGAGGACTATAGGCATGTTGTATGCAGGTGGTGTCTGGACATAACCAACTCTGTCCTGTATCCGGTCTGTTTTAGCCTGTGTGTCTATAGCCAAGGGATGCTTTTAATATCCTTACGTCTAAATCACTGCTCCTGGTCGGGAAATGGACTCAAGTTTTAAAAGAGCAGCATGCAAAGATCGGTGGTGTCAACTAAACCGCACAAAGTGCTTGCAGAGGACACGGAGAAACAAGCGGTTTCTCTGCACCCTGTCCTGCAGGGGCGCGGAGCAGCAGCGGGAGCTGCTCACACGGGGCGGCCCCGTCTCGCGTTGTAGCTGCTGTGTTTTAACAAGGAACGGTTGTCGGTCTTCCCCAAAACGTGTCTGAAGCTGTTTGGGGGCGCTCCATGGTGCTGTGCCAGGCTGTCTCGCCACAGCCAACCGGCCACTTTATGCACAAGGAGCTTTGCGAGGAGAGCTGTCTGTCTATAAAACTCACCAGCAAATTCCTGTGGGGCGGCCATGTGGAAGGAGCACGTGGTGCCCTTCAGTTGTCCTTCCCACACAATTCTTGACTGTTCTCTGCCGTCCCTCGCATTCCAGCAGACACTAAGGAGGACAATGGCCAGTCGTTATTAGACAGGGCTTGGAAGGGCACTTCAGGTCTTCTTCACTTGGAGACGTTTTGTCTTACTGCACTGAATCTCCTAGCTAACTACCATTATACACATCTACCTATCAGACCCAGCGCACTGTGAAGGACGGGACCATCCCAGCTCGGTGCCGCCGCTCGCCGGAGCCGCAGCTGCTGTCTGCAGGACAGAGAAAGCACATCCTCGTCTCTTCTTCTGACCAAAAATCACATGGTGTTGGTACCAAGAGTAACACATTCCCATCTGTTTGTACCAGGCGTCACTGTGACATCTGCCTGTATCTGACTGTGTAGCACTAACGGAGAACCGGACCTTAAATAGAAATGATTAAAAGACTGCAATTTTCCGCATCCCTCAAGCTCTCCTGGGAGCAGAGGAACCAAGTTCCTGTAGAGTACTTTGGTTGTAGATGCCTCTGGAGCTGCTCCGGTGGAGGGCAGAGTCACTTTCTTAAAGTGACTTTAACTTATTTATTTCGTGAGTATCAAATGTACTGCTATGACACAGGAGTCTAATGGCAAAATTCAACTTCATGGAGAGAACACGTAACAGGGGGAGAGGGCACTTGCTAACATTGACGCTGTGAAATACTGTTGTGCATGTGCATGTGTGCATGTGTGAATACTTAACAAAAACCGCGACGATGAGATTCTCAGGCAGCTTGTTGCAATTTTCACATTTCCCCTCCATCTTCCAAGCGTCCTCCCTGCCTGCCCTCTCCTGTTCCCTGCTGCCATCTGCTGCTGAGGGTCAGCGCGTCCGGTGCGGGCAGTGGAGCTGAGCGGGCGCTGGGCTGAAAACACTGAGCCATTTGGCCAGTGAGCAGTTCAAGTCATGCAGACAATCCTGGGGCAGAGCAGGCAAAGTACATGTGGATAATAAAAAGCTAAAGAGTCTCCATGCTAATCTATTTAGTGGGTTAGTGGGTCATTTTCAGCTGTTGCCACCAGCTCTTTATTTGGATTTAATAGCACAGGGGTGTGCAAGAAGAAAGGAGAAATCCAACTTGTGAGGTACGGCACTGCCTTGAGGAATCAATCACTGCCCTTGAGGAATCACTTGCCCTCGCCACCTGTGGGGACATAGAAACAGGGCACTGTGACCTGCACCCCCCTCCCCAAATTATCTTCCTCCCTCCCCAGTAAAATCTCAGAACTACCTTCCATAAACATAATGGAGATTCGTGGGTTTCAGCAGCTGAGGAGCTGCTTGCTACAGTCTGATTTCTCCTCTCCATAGCATCCTCAGTGCCAAGCAGTAGTTTTCATTGGCAGTAATCCACGCTTGGAGCTTCCATGTGGTCCAGGTGAATGTGACTGTCACAGGGTTATGTAGTATTAATTTACTATTATAATTCAAATGTAGAGTTTTATCCCACAGCTCCCTACCAGTCATTATATAGCAGAGTCATCTTCTTAGCATCACTGAACCAGTACACACCTCTGTTAGCAAGAAGAGAACCGTGTGTAGGGAAGTGTATAAAATGGTACCCATGCGGGGCTGGGGAGGGAGCAGTGCGACATCTTCGTGCAGCCCTGGCTTGGAAGGTCTGCTGGAAGGGTCTGTTGAGCAGGTTCTGCTCCTCCACTGGCTGCTCAAGCACCATCCAGTGCACAGGTGCCTCCTGGTCTGGCGCATCATGAGCTAAGGAGGATGGTTTGTCAGTATCAGGTGCTGGCTGTGCTAATAATGCTTTTCCCACACCCCTTGAAGTTGTTTTTTGAGTTGGTGTTAGAGGAAAGGTTCCTCCGCAGTCGTCGTCACGCAGTCTGCTGATAAGCAGTGGCCTGTAGGGAAAAACCTCTTGGTGGGTTTGAGCAGTTGAGGAGACTTCTTGTTGCATTTTCCAGGCTGATTTGTATAAACCTGGAATCAGGGCTTGAACCCCACTGCATCATTAACAGTTGTATCCTCTGATAATGTAATAAAACTGTGGTTGCCTTGGGTGTTTAAATCCAAAGTGTCTGGAAGTATCACTGTTGTCTGGTTTGTTTTAGCAGAGTCTATTTTGTAATGTATTTCATCTTCCCTTCTGTACGCCTGTCTTAAGGTTCATTTAATGTAGGTCTTTTCCATCTTCAAAAAATTCACATACTTACAAGTTCTTCACATATAGGATTCAGCTTTTCCCCCTTAAAAGGTGTATGAACCGCTAATGTCGTACCAACTTCATTTTTATATTCTGCTGACTATTATCCAATGCCATAAAGGCATCCTAAAAGTATCTTCTTTGCTGTGTTCTCCTCCTTTTATACTGCAATCTCTGTGTGAGCTGGCGTTTGACATGCTTTCATCTCTGGGACCAATACTCCTTTATATCAATTAAGCCAAAGGACACGTCCTCATTGTTGCATGATCTGAGCTGTAACTGCTTGCAGTCAACAGAGCCACATTCTGTCCTGCAGCTCTAGTCTGTGGCCTGAGCACTGGTCCTGTCTACTCATAGCATGGGTTCCACCATGTTCACAACTCACACAGTTCTGCCACTGGCTGTCTTACAAGCAATTCCCACAAAATAATTATCTTCTGTATGTTTTGTTTCATCTTGTCATTGCTGAGAGCTGCTTGAGTCCTACTATGCAGAATATATGTGGGTTTTTTTATCTTCAGTCTCATTTTGGCCTTGTCTTTGGTCTTCTCCAGGTTGACTTTGCTTCTTATAACTATTGAGCCCTTCCCAAAGACCAGACACAACTTTGGTCTGTGTTTGCTTCCATACGTGTTGCAATATTCCATACTTCTCCTGGAGCGCTCCCTGCACTGTGCCAATATTTCCTGGAGTTCACCTTATTACTCTCCCTCTGTTATTCCTGCCAATCCACCTACAAATGTTACTTGCAGAAATTTGGGTCTGTAAGCAAGAAGTCCTCTCTCCCCGTGAATCTTTCTCTTAATCTGCATTCTCAGCTGTCTTACAATTGATTCGGCATTTTCTCTCCCCCCTTTTCTGTGATTCTGTAAGACGTTTCTCTGCAGTCCTGTGCTCGCAGCAGTGCGGCCGCAGCCCCGCTTCTGCAGCACCAGGGGTCACAGACGTGCTCGCTGTGCCACAGACCAGCAGATGCTCATAGTGCCCCTTATTGCCGTTCCTGCAGACAAGGCACAAGAATTGACCTCGGGTGCCTCTTTTTTTTCAGGAAATACATTTTGCCTTTGTGAAAAAAGAACAACAAATGCTTGGTTGATTCTTTTCCACTTCTTTCATTCCAGTAAATTTCAGGAATTTTTCAGTTGCCTCAACTGTTCTTCTACCTCTAAGGTCGGTCGTCAGCTCCTGCACAGGTGCCATTCTGTATCCTTTGATGATTCCTACTAAGTCTAGGAGGAAAGGATTAAACTTTGTCAAGTCTTTTATAGCCAAACAGCTGTGTTAGCAAAAACTAATGGAAGGAGTTCAAGGAGTGTAGGGGGAAACACATCGTCCTAACCTCAGGTTTAAGCTGGCAGTCCCTTTCCCCTGAGCTGCCTTTCCTCTCACGTCCACCCCACTGACTCCAGTTTGTGGGGACTGAGCTGGTTCGGGAGCCTGGGAGATGAAGGTTGACAGAAGCACCAGAGGCCAGCTGAGCATTGTGGGCACCAGACTGAGACAGAAGATGTGGCAAATCCGCACCCTTGCTTGGCCTTTACTGGTGGACAATAAATGTGAAGTGTCTGACTGGTAACAAATACGAGCACTCAGTGGCCTTCACAGGAGAATGTTGTAAAGAGCCAGCAAACCTCTGATGTGTGGCTTCTCGAATACCAGCAATATTTTGTTCTCAACTCAAAAAGGATACACAGAAACTAAGAAATATACAGATACGGGCCTCAGGATCAGCCAGAAGTCTTTGGGAGGTGAAAAAGATAAACATTTTCTTGGTCTGGCAGAGTTAAACCATGATGATATAACATTTCATGCCATTGAATCAGGAAAGATGTGAGTAAGGTGAATAAGCTGTAGTCACTATTTCACAATAAAAGCACTAAGACAGGTGAATCAGAATATTCTTTGGCACAAAGCACAATCATTGAAGGACAGAACTAATTGCTGGAGGACATTGATACCATGCGCTTGATGGATTCAAAAGATGACTGGACGGATTTGTGAAAGAATAACCTCCTCAACACAAAAATACCTCTTCCAGTTTTTCTGGGTAATGGACATCTGGGGGCACGGGGTGTATAACAGCATTCCTACAACACCTCTTTTTATACCATCACATTCTTGCGACTGGCACATTTTAAATCTCTTAAAAGCCCAAACATCGAGCATCATTGATTTTCCACTCTTCACTCTTTCTGGTGAAGGATTTCTGTGTGGAGCCAGAGGGCTCCCCGTGTCAGGAAAACACCTGCATCCTCCCCCAGTTCCTGTGTAGCACAAGGCGTCCCTGGGGCTCAGCACCGCGCTGTGTCAGCAGCGCCTCAAACCGCCATAATGGCACAAAAATTGAGATTATCTTGGTGATCCATCATGCTCGGGCTGTGGACGCTGTCTATGGAAGCATACTTGCCTCAGACCTTTTGCATTTCGGAGAACCTGATGCACAGAGGGGGCTGCTGGGGCAAGGAGGGGTCCCTTCCCTTCTTTCCTTCGTGACGGTTTGGTTTCTGACAGTGAGACTGTTGCCACTGCATGGGGGGGTTCCTCAGCCTGCGTGAGCGGTCACTGCTGGTTGCTTGGGTATCTGACCACGAATCCGAATGGACCCATGAGAGCTGCCTCAAGGGTTAAAATGCAGAAAAGGAGCCTGGAAAAAGCTTCTAAAATGGGCAAAGAGGTGTTGGTGCGAAGGAGTGATTTAGGGCTGGGTGCGTGCGGTGAAATCCCAGAGGCACCCAGAGCAGACACGGAGCATTGAGGCTCCAGGACAAGATACAGACCGGTATTAAATGCAAGGTTTGGTTGTGAGTGCTGGCCCAGCTCTGAAGCCGAGTTTGGGGTTTTTGACCTGGAGACAACTTGGATCCAGCTGAAAAAACCCTTCTGCTGCTTAGGCTGCCTTCGTAGCATACATGAAAAGCTATTTGACCCGGGCAGTGATTTATTGATTTATTTCCCTCTGCAGAACAGGCCGGGACGTGGGAGGAGGGCCTGTCTGGAGCAGGAGCGGTCCCTGGTTGTATAGCCCTGCAGACCCTTGTAAACTGTAGGAGACCAGGGCAGGGACACAATGTTTGGTGCACTTGTACTTCTTGCTTGGCCCCTTCTGGGCTCTGATCTCCAGTGGGGACTGGAAGGGAGACAACCAGGGTGTTTCTAGCTGATGGCTTTATATGGTCTCTGATGGGTCTTTTTTCTCTGAAGATCCCACCTGCTTTGTTTATGATCCCAGGAGCACTGGGGTCAGGTGAGAACCACAGCCCTCGTGTGAGGAAACCAAGCTGTAGGGCTATGGCTTTCATGCTGGCCAGCCCAGCTTCTACTGACCGCTGCGTCTGTTCCCACCGTACCTGAGCACTTCACAGTCTGTAAAACACGTGTCCTAGGGGTGAGCCAAGGCTTTCAACCAGGCTGAGGTACAGACAGATAAAGACTGACAGCCACAAAGAACTCAGGGTGCAATTCTTGTTTAAACAGCTGAGTTCAAATTGCAGGAGATCCCAAAATACTGTGGTATTCTGGAGTAAGAACTTGCTCAGGGTCACGCAGTCAGGTTGTAGTTAGGTCCCTCAGGCCAGTAGAAGCACTGAGCATCTTGCGTCCAAGCTCCAGAGCTTTCTCCCATGTGTTCAACAGAGGAAGGAAGGGAGACATCCCCGCTCACCCTTCCCAGGATCAGCTGTGTGCAGAGTGTACGAGTCTGGTCCCTCCTGTCCCACCAAACAGTGAGAAGATCTCGGCAGGGAAAATCCAGGGGTGGAAGGAAAGACTCCCTGGTGGGTGAGGAAGTTGGAAAAACTCAACACGAGCTTGGGCTCTCAGACAACTGCGGTTCGTGGGTGCCCTGACATGAGCCCCTTCTGCAAGGAGAGCAATCACTGGTGCACACATGCCCAGGGTGCCAGGCCGTGGCCCTTCTCCTAGGTCATCCAGATTCTCCTGTTGAGGTCCTGGTATGGCTTCTGTCCTCTTCATAACGGCTTTCCTGAGCCAAGACCACAAATTACAGCACACCCGGTGCCATCCTGCTGGAGCTGATGGGGGAGAAACCAGGGACTGGGGTTTGCATCTGTTCCTTCCCTTGTGGATCCAAGCACAGGGGGGCTTCTGTTGGATGCCCTCCACCGGTGACTTCTGTATCCACTTTTCAGACTTTGACCCCTGCACCCTTTTCTTTTTGTTGCTCGCCCTCCATCATCAGCCGTCTGTTCTCTGCATTGTTTCATTGCCTTCTGTCCCTTCCTCAGTACGGGAGGGCTGGATGATTTGTTGAGGTTTGGGCCATCACCAAGGATTCCCTTCCTCGGAGCTGGCTCAGCATGTTTCTGCAAATTGTCTGTTTTTAGCTACCTTTCTTCCCATGAAAAAATCCTCCCTCTGCCTATCTGTCTTCCTCCCTTTCCTTGTTTGAAACATCAGGCACCTCACATCTCAGATCTTCCTGGATAAAGAAGTAGAAAATTGTATGAAAGTGGGGGAGGTTTGTCAGGATCCTTGGTCAATGTTCCCATGGAATAGTTCAGGGAAAAGGGTCCAACCTTGCCTCTTACCCACAGGTAAATTGTCACACCCATCAGTCTGAGGACACACTTTCTACTCCCAGGTCTGCTTTGGAAAGGCTTTGCCATCCTTGTGTCGCTCCTTGCCGTGCTGTCTCTTTTGGATGGGCTGTGAAGTCAATGTACCCAGGGTGTGCTTTGAGGCCCCATTTTAAGATGTTTGGCAGTGTTCAAGTGGTTGAAGCCAGAGCCAAGCAGCAGCGGTTCCTGCTGGAGAAATAAGCCTACTGTTTCAAAGTGCTGTCTCAAGTAAAACCGTGATGCCCACTCACTTAGCCAAGCTTTGGTCCCAGAGGTGGTGGGGTTCAGGACACAGATGAGTTGAAACTAGGAGCAAAAAGACCTCCATTCAGGGGGAACGGGGCACAGATGGTCAAACTGCCCTCTGCAGCCCCAGATGCCGTGTATCAATGGACTTCGGAGGAACTGAAGAGCCAACATAGCTGAACATTTTGGAAGAGTCCTTGCAGGGAAGACATTTTCCTAGCTCAGAGACTAAAGCCCAGGTCAGCAACGCAAGGGAGGAAGCAAGAAGGTTCTGGAGGGGAGAAAACCTTACGCTGCAGTCTGAGAGGTGACATGGGGAGGTGGCAGTGATGCAGCGGAGAAGAAGATGGTTGAGAACTGTGGCAAAAAATCCATTTCGCTGTCAGGGTGTTGCATTTCTGCGGTTTGCTCATACGTCTCCTCCAACATGACAAGGTGTAAAGCTGTCAGAAATTCACTGAAAGAGTCATGGGTCATAGGGAAGGTTTGTAAGGTGAGGAGGTTTTGCTGGGCTCTGACCTCCTAGTCATGGCTTTGGAAGGGGCTGATGGTATTAGGATGGAGAAACGATGTGTATCCTCCAGCTGGCCAAAGACAAGTACGCCTAGTCAATGCTACATCTTGTCACCCTAACACTACTCCAAGGAGACATCAGCTGGGCTCCAGGGGCATCCTCCGTTCTGGTTTCCTACTCATGGTCGTCCAGTATGTTGGCCATGGCCCTGTGGACAATGTAACACTTTTCATGACAGTATTTGTATTTTTTTAATTGTGAATGGGGAGATAGTGTGCAGGTCCTTGTTACACAGGGATGTGTCTTCCATTCAGACCAGGGCTCCCCCTGGCTTTGTCAGATGTCTTTCAATGTTACTGAGAAAAATAAAGAAATAAATCAGATGTATTTATAAAGGAAACAGAAACCCGCTGCTCCAATGCCTTTGTAGGAGTATTTTTAACAAAACATTTTTTCAAAATAAATGTGAATTGTAAAGTTTGAAGCATTTGCTTGTGGTTTTCTTTTCTAGATGCTTTGTCCAACTTCTGCCTTCCCGATGATCCTGCTTGGGTATAAATATTGTGGTAGGTGAACACGAGGGATATTGATCTCTTAGACAGAGGAAAACATACCCAGACCTTGCTTAGTGCCTGGGAAATGAATTCAAGATAAACAGATATCACTGTTACCCTGCTTAAGCCATTTAGTCTGAATAATTAATTGACAAATGTAGCCATTTGCTCCACTTGTAAATTACCCAGAAGAACATTTTGTTTGTCATGAACTTGTTCTTTAGTTAAAAAGATGCTACAAATTTATATGTGTACATGTTTGAGTACTAGAACTTCAATATTATGACTTTGGTGGTGGTTTTGCTTGGTCTTCATAATTAGTGGAGCAAGAAGGGATATCTTAGTCCTATAACATGTCAGTTGCTCAATGCGTTGACAAACAATTGCAAGCAGGAGGAGGACACTTAAGGCAATTTGGTGTCTAAACAACCACCTCCCAGCTTGAAGCCCATGTTGGAAGTAAATATTTGCTGTTTTCATGAGAATTCTGCTCCCTTGACAACCCTGCATGTAAAAAAAGGAAAATCACATATGTAAATGATCATTGCAAATCAGTGAAAAGATCAAGTTCTGTGGAAATTAACTCAATGCTTTTATTTTAATTATTATTCACAAATTCTTCTCTGCAGCAATCTTTCAACCCTGAAGTCAGGCACACTGAAAGAACTAGGTGTAGTTTAGATGATTGATACAAATAATATAGCAAATAGACTGTATAGACCCATTAGCTGTCATAATGTAACATTCAGCTGCAATAAAGAGTTTGACTCATAATAAGAACATCAATAATTTAGCTCATAATCACAGATCCATGATGTCTGGTTCTGTCACCCTCCTACTTCCTTTCCAAAGGAAAAAGAAGTATATGCATACATTTGTCAGGAGAAGCTGAGCTTTACTTGTTTGTAACTGGGGTAAATATTTCTGCATTCATATGACACTTGTGCACAGCCACGTTTAGAAAGCCGGAGCTGGATGTACATCTGACTCTTTGGATTGAGGTCGGAACCTGCTGAATCTGTTCCCTGCACCTGAGTTCTGAAATGTCCATGAGAAGTTCCAGTGGGAAGCATCAGATTAAAACCAATGAACCTAGCAGGGCTTTTGTTTGACTGTTAATCAGCATCGTTCCTTCTGGCACTACAAATCTGGAAGTAGCCAAATAGGGCATAACGTTGCCCTTTTTCTTGGGCTCCCGGAAAGCCCCTGAAGGTGCTGGGGCAGACCCCCTCGTTTCCTGCAGTGACCGCTCTTCCCAAGAACCCAGGACTGATGAGCAGCAAGGGGCACAAGCCCCAGGAGAAGTAAAACCATAAAAAATGGGGTCCCTGAGAGAGATCAAGTATTTCTGAGCCGTATGGAAGTGTGTGCGGCGGATGCTCGCCCACCTGGACACTGACCCTGCCCACGTGCGGAACAGGCAGGCAGGAGGGTCTCAGCACGGCAGCAAAGGCATTGACTGTCTGGAAATCCCACCTCCCACCCCACTGGCCCCAGTTTACCAAGAAAGAGCATTGTCTCCATCTGGAGCAAGACCCATACTTTGTTGGAAACCTGTTGAATAAATGATGGGGCCCACAGCAGCTCCCAAGAACTTCGGGTACACCCAAAATTCTTCACAAGTAAACCGAATTTTCAGCACTATTGGTGCCAGGTTGGTGTGTTACTCTGGGCCGACTGTCCGCTCCTGGCTCTCCCATCACCAATTACTGTAACAAGAGCCCCCTCAGGACCCCATTTCTCCTCCCATCAGGTCACCCACCCTCCCAAAGTATCTTTGTAAGGCCCAGTGCTGTGAGGCCCTGGTTACCTGGCTCTTCCGTCTGTACTGCATGCACAAAGCACCTGGAAACAATTAAGGGAAGCTCCTGAGCCCATAACCACTTGACCAGGATGACAGAGGTGCCATTTTGCAGAATGTGCTGGAAGGTGGGACATTTGTACTCTAAGCTGATAATAATGAGGAGCAATGTGTCTTCCATATAGCAACAGGCAGAATTTCTGGCACTAAGGGGGAGCGCTGGGGAGAAGAACAATGCTGCTGTCCTGACATGAAACTGGTCTTGCCTGGGCTGCTTCCAGCCTGCTTGCTTGCTTTCATAGCAAACCATTATGAAGGAGTCTGAGCTGGATAAGTCTCACCTGGAAACTTGATCTTCCCAGGCTATAAGCTTTTCCTTTCATGACCCAGGAAGGGAAGTCTACAGAATTATGCTATTTCTGTCCCACATCATCCATTCCCCAATGACCGGTCTGCTTGCTACTTTGAACGTGTCGAGGGTTAAGATTGCGGGGTGACAATCAAACCCTGGCAGATGTGTTGTCAACCTCCTCTCCCCCCGACTTCCCCCTTTTGCCCCTCCCTCTCCCCCCTTCCCACTCAGCACAGGCGATCGGGAGGGAAAGAAGGACAGAGAGAAGAGAGTTGGAAAAGTTCAAGATGTTTTACTAATGCTACTGATAAGAATAGAGAAATAATACAAAATATACAAAACCAATCTTGAAAGTCTCAGCAACTGCAGAGCCGGCAGCCGAAGTCCTGGACTGGACTCTGCAGCCAACCGGAGCTGGGTTCAGTCTCACTGGCCTCAGTTCGCAGGGATGATTCGCGAGGTCCTCTCCTGATGTCGAACATAAGCAGAAGGGAAAAAGGAAAAGGGACGAAATCCTCATGATCTCCCACTTTTATATGAAGTATTCACGTGAATGGAATGTTATACACAGTTGGTCAGTTTCTTGGTCACCAGTTTCTCGTTGTCCCTCTCGTGAGATGTCCATCTGTGCTTATCAGTAAGTTTGCATTGCATTGCTATGTCTACCAAAACATGTATCTGGTTCTCCAGGAGAGCTTGGTGGGCTTCAGTGGAAAAACACTGATGGGAAACTGCTGTGTAATCAGAATCTGTCATGGGTGTGTAGAGTTGCAATTTCCAAAAGTGACAGAGACCTCAAGAGTGACATTACAAGGAGATCTATCTCTACATCTCAGCTGTCCCTGCAGACACCACCTGTTTGGGACCCACTTGTGAGATCAGGCTCCAAATGGCTGAATACGATCTCTAAAATGGCGCATAATCATTTAAGCACCTACATTTCTGCCCTAGGAGATGCAGATATCTCCATTATTTGCACAGGAGCTGCAGTGCAGCTCAAAACCCATCTGCTCGCCTCCCCTCCCTTTGCACAGCTCTGGGGCAGCAGGGCAGCACCACCTCTTCATGCACTAAATGCTCCGTACCAGACAGAGCAGAGTCAGAGGATGCACAGCTTTAGATTCCCTCCTGTGTCAGGTGAAAGGCTTGACCTCAGCTTCTGCACCAAGTACAAAGCATGATGGCAAAGGACCCATTTGTGGAGTCAGTTCTACCTTTCACAATCAAATCCACCTTGAAGGGCAGCCTTCAACTTCAGGATGGTTTCCTCATACTCCCGACTGAGCTTCTCTTCCCAGTTATCAGGATCTGGTAGTCTGCTTTCATCTGCCATGCTAGCAACGAACCCTCAGCATGTCTTAGCATTTGTGACAGTCTGAGGCATGGTCCCCTGCAAAGATCACAGCCATGGTAGCTGGTGGGCTTCCTAGGACCTCCTCGCACCCGCACCACGAGTGGTGGAACTGATGTTTTCTGCAACATCAGTTTCTTTCAGAACAAGGTCCTCATGGCCTCGTTTGGGGTTGTGTCTTTGTGGAAAAGAAGGGGCGTAGGAGGCCGGTTGGGTCTGAAGCTCAGCGCACGTTGAAACTGCTGGCCCTGAACCTGCAGGAGTGTCTGCGGTACTGGGATACCAGAGAGGATTTCTCTCTTGCTAGCAGATGCATCATACTGTCTGAATATTTTATATTTGCTTACCCACTTCACTCCTGTGGTTTTGTATGGATTATTTCTCTCTGATTTAATGTCAGGACTCCTTTAATTTACTACCGAGAGCAGCAATTCCTGTGCTGTTTGGCCGATGAATATCCTTTATGGTATGTGTGTGTTTTACGTTGCCTTAAAGCCTGCATGACATTTTAATTTATCTTAGCTCTGGGTTTGCTTTTCCCCGGCACAGTGCAGTCGAGGTCTTTGTAGCTTTGCTCATTCGCAGAAGCGTTGATGTCTCCTTCCCATCCAATTTCCTGTTTGTCTGTGTGCCTCTGACAGGTTTTTCCCTTATCTGGTGCTGCCCGAACCTAAAATAAAAAGAACCAAACATATTTCTGCTGTTTTGGAATGTGCTAGTGTCGTAAATGTATACAATCTGATCTTTTGAGACTGGTTGTGTCCCAGGTATTGTGCTTTCATTCCTTGTTTTTTTTTCTGGTCATCAGACTGTTGCATAATGGTTGATTTCCTGTGGTTATTAGGTACAAGCCCATTGTGAGGCACTTTTCTAAACACATTTTATCCATTGTCTGCATTGTTCCTCCTTTGACTCTTCAGGTCTTCCCAGGTACGTTTGTGATGCAGATTCTTGTATGTCACAAGTCATCACAATATCACGAGAAACATGGGAATGGGAATGGGTGCGAAGGACTGAGCTGGGCTCCAGGAGTTGTCTTCCATCAAGGGTGCAGCCCAAGGTTTCCTGAGTGTGTTTCTGGAGGAAAACTAAAAGGACCCTGGAAGTCACAATTTCTGTGCATACAGCAATGATGAGACTGTGCCTGCAAATGTGTCTCCATGCACAAGTTCTTGGGCTACCTGGGGTGACAGATAAGCAGAAGAAACCTCCAGTGGAAAACCACCCAGCAAGTGAGGTGGATCTTTGCTCCCCTCCCCTTCCAAGTCACCCGTTTATTTAGAGATCTCAGTGGGGCTGGAAGGAACCTCTGGTGTGTCTGGTCCGGCCTCCCGCTCACAGCAGGACTGTCCCCAGCACTGGATCAGGACAACTGTGGCTTTGTCCAGACTTGGAAACCCCAGATGGTGGACACCCCCCACCGTCCTGGTGGCCTGTGCCTCACCACCCTCCTGATGTCCAGTCAGAACCTCTGAGACTTCCACTTCTTTTGCCATAGGACTTCAGAAGATACCTATTTTTCTTTAGAGAGACTCAAACGAATAATTATTGTGTCATATCAACCCTCTTCCTACCAAACTTTCACTGACAATTAGCACTAAATTTGGATTTTTTTTTAATTAATACCCAAGATGTTTTGCAGTTCTGAGTATTGGATAATTAATTATTTTCTGAGGTATCAAACTTCTTTCTGTCATTGTTGATGTATATCTGTTTTAATAAGACGTTCAGCACTGTGGTTTTGAATTTTGCTCTCTTATTTCTCGATGCCACATTTTATTTAACATTTAATACATAAATAATGTGTTTTGTTGTGATCTTGATTTAGAAATTTGTCGAAGAACTAAATGCAGCACAACGTAAGGGAAGATCCAGGCTGATTACAAGCACAGTAAAAAATGAAACTGAAGTTGTTTGGATTTGTTGATAGAAATCAATTAGAATTGTATTTCAGGTCAATCTAATATATATAAACTGCCAAGATAAAATAACATAGATCACAAAATGCTGTGGGTCTCAATTAATCAGCTCAGGCCACATATATGAAAGTGTCACATTTATGCTAGTTAGTACATTATTAATGAGAAATTATGGAGCTGTGAATGCTCTGAATGAATTGTAGAGCGGTAAATAAATGAAATGTCAGTAGTTTTACAGTGGAAGCTGAATAATCAATTGTTAATTTACCAAACCAAGGAAAGAAGGCAGTGTGCTCAATCAAAACAGAATTATTTTTGTTGTGTTTTGTTGTTTTCATTAAATAAAGTAAACCACGCACAGTCCCTGAGCAATTTAATGAAACTGTAAGTGACACTTTTTGCTTCATGTTTGACAGCACAAAATCTCCAAGTGTCGTTTCTTCTCTTTGTTTCACAAATGTAAATGTTTACAGATATTATCCTGAACCAAAGGTAGGATTGTTTCCATTCTTCCTGAACTCTTCCTTCTTTGCAAGTCTGCTGTTAGCAACAAATATATGTATATGTGTGTGTATGTGTGTGTGTGAATGTAATTGTTCAGTTCCACAGGCAATTAGCACTCAGTAAATGTACACCCAACAGCCACAGTTGTGAGCACCTATTGGAGGAAGACAAAGGATAAAACTGTGATTAGAAAAAAAAAAGCAGTGTTAATGTGCACAGAATAAATAACATCATAAATCCAGGTATGTTTGTAGGAAATCGCGATGGATTATTACAGAGAAAACATGCTCAGAACCCTGGTGACAACCAGCAAGTCTTGGTGAGCTGCAGCATGACAATAAATACAAATGGACAGCACAGCCTAGTGCAGTGAAAACAGGAGGATGGACTAAGACTGAAAAAACCTTTTGTACAGGTTGAAATCTCTTTTTCCAATATTTATTGGGCAGTGGGAGAGGGCATGAGGGGGGGAAGAGAGGGAAGGTTAATCAGTAATTAATTGATTTCACTGGAAAGACGTAAACTTCTTCCATTTGTTTCACTGGTACATGGAAAGAAAATTCTCATTTTCACTTGGTTATCAATGAAAAATAGATGTCTAAAATACCTGAAGACAGGAAACAATTATTTGTATACATTTTCTCCTGTTCTTTCCTGCTGGCTTAGTAACTGGAGGAGATACTGCTCTAACTTCCCTGCCTTTATCTCTGCAATTTTTCAAAATACCACAAAAGGTGTCATTTTATATCACTCAGAAAGGAACTGGTTTTCCTCTCTTGGAAATATCCTGCTCATTTTTTTTTGCCACTTTTCATCAGGCATAATGCTTTAAGGTACCTTTGTCACCCTTGCTCCTTATATCACACACCAATATCAAGTTTACTTGATGATCTCTGTTCTTGCCCTCTCCTGTGTCATGTGCCATATATCCCTATCTCAGACTCTTTAAGCACAGCATCTCCATTTGGTTACCTTACTTGTTGAACATCTATCAAATCATTCTCAACGTACAGTTTTCCATGCTGAGCCTAAGTTTTCTTTTTCCAGTATTTGTATCTTCTTATAATTCCCTCCTTTTCATTTGCTATAATTATTATGGTACTCTGAATGTCAGCTGAGTATCACAGGCTAATGTCATGAACGTGCTATTTGCCCTTCTCCCACAGCAGATTATTGTAATAGCTGCCTGATCTACCGTCACTGACACAATGCTCAGGCCAAAGAGAGTCTCTCAATGACCCAACATCATTTCTGATCACATCCTCAGATCAGCACACGGATAATCCTGCAGTGCTGGTGGCTGTACCCTGCTCCTTTACAGACTCTGTCCCACTGAATGCCATAGAAATTCCTGTTGACTCGCCACGAGCGGAATACACCGTCTTTTCTATTCCCCTGCCATCCGGTTAGAATTTGACAACACCGAGCGTTGGGTCTGGCAACAAGGCGTACGATAGTGCCAACAGGCGCTTTCACCAACCGTGACAGTCTCTTTCCTCTCCACCTGTATTTGTACAAGGGTAACGTGAACGAAGTTGATGTACAAAGAGAACGGTTCATCTTCACCAGCAAGAGTAGAAGCTCCTGGTTGGTAACACGATGCAGTGAGTAAATAGAGAAGGGGTCCCTCACCAAACAATCAAAGCAGTGGTACAAAGAGGAGGGGATGCAGTAACTTCAGCTTTCTTTTAGTTTCATGTAACAGTTCCTAGCTGTCATTAATTAATGGACATATATTAGAAAGTAAGATAAGAGCCTTTCTAGGAAATGCAGACTAGGAAACCTTTATTTTCCCTGAGATTATCATTTCCCACTGTCCATTTTTGACTTGAATTTGTCTAGATCAACTTTTCCTTTGTGCAAGACCAGCCCATGGTCTACATCCCCCTGCACTTTCTTCAGCTCCACTTCAGTTCTCCTGGTAACGGGGTCTCCACCAGGCCGAGGTGCCTGTGTCACTGTGGGCCGCATCTCCAACCAGCAGACACGTTTGTGACTGTGTAGCCTGACCTTCTCATAGCACATGTTTGCATCATCCATGACCACATTTCTGCTTATATAAATGAAGGTGCTACAGATTATTTTAATTGCATAAGCCTGGCAGCCCTGGGTTGATGGACGGCCTGTGCAAACTGGATGCCTGCGTTCTGCTGCCAGTCCTACCAGAAGGTTTTTTTATCCGCATTTGCTTTACACAAAGTGTACAATCTGCTGCTCTGCTTAAAGGACAGGAAAAGCCCACGCTTGGTGAGTCCAGCTGAGAGATTTTTCCATCCAACTTGTGTTGGGAAAAACATTTCAGGAAAATAAAAACACAACAAATCAAGGTCACGGGAGAGCTCATCAATTCAAACTGCTCAGTGGCCTGGATTTATGATTTTTTTCTTTTCCAATTAACTTCACCTTCCCTAAGTGGGGATTTCACACCCCTCG
Organism: Patagioenas fasciata; assembly: GCF_037038585.1. Classification (NCBI taxonomy): domain Eukaryota; kingdom Metazoa; phylum Chordata; class Aves; order Columbiformes; family Columbidae; genus Patagioenas; species Patagioenas fasciata. The sequence goes on from NC_092542.1 coordinate 7,140,927, forward strand.
TGTTAAGTAAATTGGTGTCTGGATTTTTATGAGCTTTGGCAGGAAAAAGTAGCCAGTGAACCAAGAAAAATCCAGAGCTTTTGGATGGGGGCACCCAGGATTTCAGGCTCACATCTGAACCAAAAGAATGATTGTAAGAAGTCCTTTGATGAGTAAAGACAATCATTTTGATGCAGTTTATAATTAAATATTGTTGTGTATCTCCGTTCTTCCAGAACCTCCTCCTGCCACTGGAGTTTCATTTGGGTTATTTATGCATCGGTGATGTATTCTGAATGCCTCACTAACATTGACGGATATTACACTTGATGTTTTTCCTTATGTCCCTTTGGTGGTGCAAATGTGAGAAAGGGCAATGAACTTTCGATGACTCTCTTGTATAACTAAAAAAGAGATTTTTTCATCGGGTTCAAAAGTTCAGCGCGTCAAGAGAAATCATCTTCTTGATGCCATTGCGTGAGGGGCGGGAGAATTTTGGGAGGGTTTTATGTTATAGTGAAAGATAATTACTCTGGGATGCAAATTTGGTAATTCTCACCAACACTGGTTTTCAAATCACCATGTTGATAAATTATTTGTTGTGTTTTTATTAACCTCTGTGACCCGACGGAGTGCGTTTGCCATGCTGCGAGCTGCTTACACTGAAGGACAAAAAGCTCGTGGTGCGCCATTCATTGCGGTAATAACGCCTCAGGGTCCCTTCAGTCTCCGCTTTGCAGAGGCTGGTAGAGTCAAAAACACAAGGTCTTTCCCTCAACAGCAGGAAGAAATGATGGGAAGGAAACATGGAGAAAGAGCAAAGCAAAGAAATCCCAACAATTTCATTCCTCTCCACAAGTTCTTGCTGAACTTGGGGCTCAGGCCTTTCCAAATGCAAAGTTTCTTCAAAGTCTGCTCATCTGGAGGAATTCGAAAGGCAATTAAGTCTAAAAATAGACGTGTTGGCAAGAAAAGTCCGTTCTGGAAATGGGACATCATTTTGGGTGGCCAAGGAAAACCTAACCAGCTTCTGAGCACGGGGGAAAAACCCACCGCCACCACTACCAGTGAAGAACCACCAACCAAACACCAGCTTCACTGTAGTTCATAAGAACAGCTTTTTATAGTTAGTGGCTTCTGTGGATGATGGGCCATGGGCTTGGAGCATCAGGTCAGCAGAGAACTACTGATGGCCACCTTGATCATCACACAACCTTTCCTTAGCATGATTATGGGACCTCAGGGGTAGAAACAAACCTCAATAGGCTTCTCAACAGAGAACAGAATTTTCTCCATGAGTCATTTCTCGTCCAGGATGTGTTTCCAACCAATGGTATCTGTCAGAGGAGCACTGCCCCACTGTGCAGCACCTGCTGGACAAGGGGATGTGGAGGTCAGTGGTGCTCTTCTCACTCCGTCCTGTTTTCCTCCTGGGTCATCCTGGCTCTCAAACCCCTACCACTGACTTTTTATGAGTCCTGACTGAAATGGCTGGCAGCAGGATTGTGTACATGACAGGAGGAAGCTCTTGGCTGCAATCTCCTTGTGCTGTGTGCCCCACAGCTCCAAAGCCACTCAGCTTCCTTTAAATAGAATATATGGCTAACACATCCTTCTGAAGAGTCTCAAAGCCTTGAACTAACTTATAGAGACAACCACCTGCCCCTGTAGCAGGCGGCTGGGAGCGAGACTTATCCCCACATCATCACAGACATGTGGCACATGCTCATGTGCATGTATGCAGACATGCATGCATTCATAGGCGTGTATGTATATTTTAAAGAGAAGGGTTTAGTGAGATGCACTTAACCGGCCTTCTCTGCTTGTTCAGGTCTATCCATGCAGCTTAACATCCCAGAGTCACTCTGAATCAGTAAAGAGCCCTTATCTGACAGGATGGGATGCTTTCAGTCTTGTTGAAAAGTCACAGGTCCTGCTGGAAGAAATTGTGGGTGTGTGGTTGAATGTCTGCCAAGAGATTTTTTTTATTGCAGATACGGAAAATCCTGTCCTGGGCAACATGAGGAGGAAAGCAGTTTTCTCTGTGGTCGGTGCTGGTGGGGACAAACGTAATGTATTGTGGCCAGTTTCAGGGACCCCATCTCCTAATTCAAGAGGCATGCGGAGAAAGAGGAGAGAGGCCAGCAGGTGACAACGATGGTCAGATCCAGGTTGCAACATGAAGAGGATGGGGTTAACCAGGTCAAGAGGGACTCAAAGGAGGATGTAATAGTAGCTGCAGCTACTTCAAGACAATTGCAAGGATGATGGAGCTTGAGTTCTCATTGGCATTCTGCAATATGAGAAGAGCCAGTAGAAGAAAAATGCTCATTAGGTGATTCACATTCAGACATCAGCAGTTCAACTCTGTGACAGCTTCTTTCACTGCACTGCAGGTGAGTCACGCTGCTCCTATGACAGTCAAAGACTTCCATTTGATCATAGAAAACGTCTCTTGATTGCTCACAGATAGGGATAGTAAGACCTGGCGTGACCAAGCATCTTCTTATCCTGCCACTCACTTCCAACAGTTTGACTCCCATTCTGTTGGGCATCTCTTTGTCTCTGAAGACTCAATAATGTCACATTTGTGCCCTATTTACTATTACATCACATCTTCTGTTTTCCACTCCTCTTTCTAACTACCAAGATGCAATCTGACTCAGATACCCAGATCAGGTTGTTTCTCTAACCTTTTTATCTCTGCAACCCGTGACTCATTGTTCCAATAAGATCTTCTTTAACATACTAGCAGTACACTCCAGACCCAGGGTAAACATGCCTTAGCCACTGAACTAGAAATAGTGATCTCTATTCAGCTCTCTGCAATGTCATCCACATCTTTGTGAAGTCAACAGCTTCCCTGTAGTAGTCCAACTCATTCTCTCTACTGTGAGATTTCTTCTTGCCTGTGTATGAATACGCAGTGTGAATGCTGAGAGATACTGCATTTCTAAATTTCTACAAGAAGTTCCAGGTCATATATGTGCAAACAAACCCTCATTCAGTGACAGTAACATTAATTCAGGGGCACTAACATCACAGCAACAGGAATGTTGTGTGGGCTACATCTCAGTTCCTGTCAGCTCACAGTCTTGCCTGGAAAGATAAAGAACATCTCTGCAGCCAAGTAAACCCACATCTTCTGCAGAGCAGAGTGGATCCCTGCACCTGCTCACAGTCCCTGCTGTGCTTCGGGGTTGCACCTGCTTCTGGCACAGGTTGTGGACTGAACCATGGGCACACGTGTGACCGACTGGTCACAGACCCTGTGCTCCTCAGGTGTCTTCATGGCTCCCCCTAATATTAATAATTTTGCAACGATGTCCAGTGGACAGTCTGTAGCTGCTGGTGTCCAGGAATTCCAGGGTAAAAATGGTGGCATGTAGGTCTTTGAGTGCATCCAAAGAAGAGCAATGAAGCTGGTGAAGTGTCTAGAAAACAAGTCCTGTGAGGAGCAGCTGAGGGAAGAAGAGAAAAAGAGGCTCAGGGGAGACCATACCACTCTAGAACTACCTGAAAGGAGGTTGTAGCAGGGTGGGCGTTGGTCTCTTTTCCCAATTAACAAGAGATAGGACGAGAGAAAATGACCTCAAGTTGTACCAGAAAAGGTTTGGATTGGATATTAGGAAAAACTTCTTCAATGAAAGGGTTGTCAGGCATTGGAACAGGCTGCCCAGGGAAGTGGTTGAGTCACCGTCTCTGAAGGTATTTAAAAGACATGTAGATGCGGCACATAAGGACATGGTTTAGTGGAGAACTTAGCAGTGTTAGGTTTATGGTTATACCCTATGATCTTAAAGGTCTTTTCCAACCTAAATGATTCTATGGTTCTGTGTTGCTTCTGTGGTTTTGGGTGCTGCATGTCTTGGAGAAGAACTGGATCATCTAACTGCTACAGTGACTCTTCCCACCGAAGCTGAAGGTGACAAGTGCTGAGACAGACTTCAGGAAAGCTCAAATATGGTGCTAGCAGAATTGTTCTTACCACAGTTAGCCACCAAAACTTGGATTGAATGCATGCTTATTAGTGGATCTGGGACACATGTACCCCATTGAACTGCTCCACTTCGTTTGACTTGGGCAGAAGAATCACTTCTAGCTGGGAAGAATGCCATGGCACTTCTACAGTGAGATCCATCCCACCTGCATCCTTCCAAGTGAGACAGCTCCTGTCCACAAATCCTCACACCCACTTCTGGGGATCCACGTGTCCTAGTTCTTTGCCTTGTAGGAAAAACTTGATATTTTCTGTGATACAACTAGCGAAAAACAATTACTTCTACATCTAGGATTGCATGAACTACATGGAAAAATCAGACCGGGGAGGAAGAAAACTTGGGATTTCAGGAGAAAATATTTCTCTGGGACACTCCCTGTTAAAGCAGAGAGAGACAGTTCATGACTGTATCAACAGGTGGTGTGTGGGGACAGTTTGCTTGGATCCCTGGCACATTTGGAAAGGTTTTTCCTGGAAAGCAGGTTGAGGTGTTGTCAGCATGCACTGGTTCAGCAGAGAGGCAGATTGCCCCTGTTCGGAAAGCGGGAAGGTCACTCCCAACACTCCCGAGACATTTACCAAACAGTTATGTTCATATTTATAACATGAGTGTTGAAGAGTCTTTGTCTAGAACATGAGTCAGTTATATGGGATGTGAGTGCCAGTGGAGGAGGAGAAGCTTAAATTGTCAAGAAGGTGACTGAGGTAATGGACTGATTTGGCCAGGGGAAAATAAATAAAATAGAATAAAATAAAATAAAATAAAATAAAATAAAATAAAATAAAATAAAATAAAATAAAATAAAATAAAATAAAATAAAATAAAATAAAATACGAACTATGTTTGCTATCTCCAACACAGAAGTTCAGTGGTTTTGAAGCAACCTTTGTTGTTTGTCGTTCAGGGGCCAGCTCTGCCTCTGGTCATTTTTTTCTTCTTGGCTAGTGCTCCATGACTGATGAGGATCTCAGTAAAACACAAATTGATTTGCTTGGCTTTCATGGTCACCTCTGGACTGTAATTACTCAGGCAGGAAAAATTAATTAGTCCAATGTGGACTGGCTGCTGCTCTGCAAGTGCTGCTGAATCTTAACCGGAGAGCTCCAGAGAAAGGTGCCGATTCACACCACAGCACGATGGGGTGGCGATTTTTCCAGGGCGGGAAGAAGGTCAAGATGCGATACGTTGTCTGTTCCAACATTAGCAGCTGTTTCTTCTTTCCTGCCCTTAGCTGTGTTAATGAGCCTGTTAAAACCTCTTTGCCTCTTTCAAACAACTAAACCAAAAAAGACTATGCCTTTAGTTATATCAGTATCTACATAGATCTTTTTGGGGTATGCAGTGTGGAAAAAATCCTCAGAGTTAACTGTTCTCTAAGATACCCACTAGTTATTATTCTCTTATTGCTTTCCACGATGCCATTTGCAGTGACGGTGCAGTGCTGCCTTCCACACCGCTGCGCTTGGGGCTGTGCAGACATGAGCTACCGGGACAGGCCTCTTTGGCAGAGACATTTCTATTAGTTAGAGGAGAGCTCGTGACTGTCAATGGCTTTGCTGAGAAGACATGCCTCTGCTCTTGCTGCATTTGCCGGATTATTTTCATTTTGCCATCCATCTGTTCCTCTCCGTTCTTCCAGTTATATTATTATCATGTGCAAACTGCAGAAACAAATTTGCTTTTAGTTGTGCGATGAAAGAAATACTGAATGTACTGGTTGTCAGGATTAAACAGTGGAACATTACTCAGCCCTCACTTGAAAGCTGGTGTTGGTGATTGCCTGAGAAAAAGATGAGGAGAGGAAATTCAGCAGAGAACGTTTTCCAGACAGTGCCCAGAGATCACTGTGGCTTGGCTGTGAGTCTCCTTCACCTCCCGTGTGTTCCAACCCAACAGCCGGTAGCAGCACAGCGAAAGCTGCGCAGGATTCTCTCATGGTAGATCAGCCCTGCTCACAGATTTGTTAATGAAATGAAGTTTTGTTAGAAAAAAAAGAGTTGTTCCTGTGCCCTATGCATATTTTGTTTGTTTGTTTTTTCAAAGATTTGATACTTACACTAAATCTACAGTGACGATGTGGGGCAGTCCTGCCTGGGTTCCTGATGGTGCACAGAGCCTGGGATGTTGCTCATTAGTGAAGCAGACATCAACACCACCTTTACTGTTGCCATTCTCTCTGAAATTTGTTGTCTCAGAAGCACAGTTTTGTTGAGAAAAGGTAGAAATCCTGTTTTTCTGGACAGCTCCACATCTGATATGTTTCTTCCAATGCAGATGGGACAGGATGGCAAAAGGCCAAACTAAAAGAACTCCCAAACAGAATTCCACCAAAACAGAGCAGAACTGGAATGCTCTTTGCGTCTGTCTTCCAAACCAGAAAATCTGACCCTCCTTAAATATGAAGCATGATGATAATGACATGGAATATTCTCATTGGTCGGCCTGGATGTCAGTCAAGGTCTGCCCCAGGATGCCCCACTGCCCAGCTGACTCCCACCTGCAGCCAGAGAGCTCAGAAAGACCTTGGCTCCCGTCAACAACGGAGAGAACAGCAAGTTCTTAGATTCTCTTTGTTCCAACCCAAAGACACTGGAAAGCTACTTGAAGAAAAACACTAACTTTGTCCCAGGGTGTTATCTTCTTGTTCTCAAACTAAATCTGAACAATGACAGTGTTAGCTATGAAAAATAAAGGTTTCTAACTGAATGTAGAAAATTAACTCACTTTCAGTCAAACCATCACAAGGATACAGATCAATGAGGCAACCAAACCATCTATACTCCACAATACACAGTGATTTCAGATTTAATGCTAGGTTCCCTAACATTAAAAAGATGTTTTAGCTGCAGTAATGAAGACTGTGACACAAGAGTATCCATGTACTCAAATACTGGGATGTTATTATTCTAGTCTTGTCTGCCAGACCAGCTGCAGGTGCTGGTAGTGTCAGGCACTTCTCTGTGACTCCATACCCCAACATGTTTGCCATTGTTGCAGCTTGTCCTCTGTTTGTGTGGGGTGTGATGAACTGGCCATGGGTCTGTAGGTGAATACTGGCTTGATACACATGTCACATTTTACTTTGGAAATGGAAAGTTTCTACTAACTTCCAGACCAAACGTGCTCTTGATCCACCTGCGGCCATCGTTACAGATCCCAGATTACCCAGTTCCTGTTTCTCCTTCATATTTACATAGGAAATAAAGTTCTTCTGTCACTTGAACATTTAGTCCTAAAGGTATTAAGACCACAGAACTGTGCAATATGTCTCAAATGAGTGTCAGGGCTGTATTCATAGTGGAAAAAAAATAGCAGTCAGAGTAGACGTGACTTTGTGTTATCCTTTGTGTTATCAAATGTCTCCTCATCTGAACCATTTAAATCAGTAACATTATCCAATTCTTGGCAGTACTTCCCAGTTTTGTGTCACCTGCAAATCACGAAGTTCACACCTATTTTTAGTCTTCGGCCACCATGGCCTTACAGAACAGATCTAACTCTGAAACTGGCTCTGCTCTGAGCAGGAGGTGGGATCTCCGGAGGTCCTTTCCAGCCTACGTTTCTCCATGAGTCTCTGCTCTGTTGCAGCAGTGGTTTCGGAGCTCTCTCTGAGCACCACTATGGGTAACCTCTCGTTTTCTGGTAATTACCTCTTCAGTGGAAACAGCTGCAGACTCCCTTCATTCACTTGCAGCTCCAGAGCCCAAATCCATGGCTAATTTATTAGAAGCTCATGGAAAATGAGATCAATTTAGTTCATGCAATGCGTCTTGTACAAGGGAGCACAGGTCCTACTAAGAAATGCTGCTAAATTCTCCTGAAATTACTTAGTTTTAGTAAATGATTTTGTAATATATACCGTTCTTCCTACTTCCCTGGATCTATGTATTCTTGTTCCAAAATTCTGATGTCAAAGTAACAAGCCTACACTTGTCTGAATCATTCTTCACTCTCTTCTGGACAGAGGTATTATATTTGCTACCGCCCCCATTCTGGGGACTATCCCTGATTTGCATAATTGTTTTACATCATCCCCCTTGGTTTGTCATCCCACCCACCAATACTGTTAGCGGTCTAGCAAGAACAGCTTTTCATTTTTCACTTGAATCAGGCTAGATAGTGGTTTTTCCTCAGACAATGTTATGCCTAGTGCCCTACTCTCTTTACACTGCAAGTTAATGCCCTTGTTATCATATTGTTGCTGCTGCTAACTGCAGAAAATAAGATTTTCAGACTTGGCCATAAGTAACTTTTGATCTATTTTTGCCTCAAGCATGCAACTGTCCTAATTTCCTCTTTGTTCCCCTTGGTTTCTCTGGCTTAAGTACCATTTACTGTTATTAATTTTAATTTCTTATGTGAGGTAGCTTTTCAGTCATTCTTACTTTCTTTTCGCAGTTTATAACCTCTCAAACATGTGCCTTCTTACTGCTTCCTCTCCCTTTTGAATTTTGAATTTTAAGTACCTATGCCTTCTCCGCACACAGATCCCAGAGCTGCTTAGTCAGGCTCAATAATTCATTTTCTTAGATTTCAAAGTTTGCCTTTCTAAGCTTCCAAACTTTCATTCTAGACCTACTTTTGTCCATTTTGAAATTTAAAGTGAGAAAAGTCAGCTCATGATCGCACTTTATTCAAATTTTATTACATTTAAACCCATACAGGAGTTAGGTCTAAAATGGTCTTATACTTACTTTTGCAAAGACATTAATCACCTAAAATATCTGAGTCAACATAGCCAGTAATTATCTTTCGATCAATTTTTGAGACATTAAAGTCTCCCATAATTCTCGTTAATGTTTATGCATTTCATAACTGTACAGAGACTGATCTCGGCCGGGCTGGAGCTGGGGGCGCAGAGGAGTTTGGTGAGGCTTCCCGCAGCCACCCGTCCTGGAAGGGGTTTGCCCCAAAAACATTCTTTTGCCCCTGCCACAACGTTTAATTTCTCTGCCCTCCGCTTCTTCCCGACACAAAGCACCACCTCGTTCCATCTGCGCTGATTTCCAGTGTCCCTGCGGTTTCTCATGGGACTCTGATGCCTCCGTTTCACCTTTTCAAGTACCACAGCTGTCTGTTACAGTGATGCGTGTGCATTTCAAAGTTTGCTTGAGGGTTTGGTCTTTCTCACATTGTCACTGAGTGTCAGGTCTCTGTCACTTTTAACAGATATTGGGTTAGTTCCTTGGCATTGTCTTTTATGCTGGTAGTCCAATATCGTAGTCCATACAGCTGGTCACAATCTGAAATGATGAGGTCTCGTCCTGCCCATTTACCTCTCTGAAAGGCAGCTTGCATGTCCCAAACTGCAATTGTCTGGCTTTGTAAATAATATAAAATTAGAGATTTTTTTGTCTTTTCTGACTGTTGTTGCTTGTAACAGGGGAGGGTTTTCCCCAGCTTTCTACAAAAGCTCTGAGGTCTTCTGTGATCTTTGCAGTTTCATGGTATGCTATATTTTTACTCCCAGTGTAGGCTGGAAGTCGTTGTGAATAGTGCCAAAGAACAAGAAACACGGCCATGAAAATGATTTGTTGATGTAGAATGGATATAAAAAATGTTCACCTTTTCTAGTCAAAACTAGGAAAAAAGTTCTAAGTCCTAAAATGTCAGAGCTGTGGCCAAAGAATAAGGAGAGACAGCGTTTTTTCAAAGCTGGGATGTCCTTCCCTCACCCAGCTGGGTCGGCAGAGCAGCAGGGAGCTGGATGGCTCCAACTCACGGCTGATACCCTGAATGATCTACAGGAAGCTCTTCTTGTCTCTGTGCTTCTGTTTCTCCTCCCACTTTCTGTCTCATCTGTTTATATTACTGTCTCTCAAACTGCTTCTGATATGTGTCCGTGCAGCATCCAACACAACGTGGTTCCAGGCTCCGGTGGGACCCCGAGGCGTTACCATCCTACAAACAAATAACAACGATAGTGAGTATAATTATAATAGTCAAACTACTCTAGCTCTGCATCATTAGCCGTGCCCTGAGAAAAATAACCTTTTAATCAGTCTGATATGTCAACTCTGGCTTCCTTCACTGTCAATGGTGATCTAGCAAAATCCCTCCTTCATGTTTCTTGATTAAAAACAAGATGGCAGGCATCCATTGCCCTGTGCAGAAAGTACTGAGACAGTCCATCTTTTCACAGGACGTAGCCCCATAATGCTGTGCAGTCACCTGCTGTCCAAGCATCACGAGGCACAGCGTGTACGTCTCTTTTGTCCATCCTGTGAGAGCAGAACATTTACTGTATGTGAGAAAAGCAGGGGCTAATGCAGTGATAAAGCAAGACACTCACTCGTTCATTATTCACTTCCATATCACTGTTTTTTGGGTTTCCTCTCAATTTAAGCTCAGTTTGGAATATCTTGGGTTCTGCAATTGCATTACTTCTTCTGAGGGCATCTAAGTAAGTTCCTAGTCTGTCCTCTTTATAATCTAATGTTGTGATGTATCTAGTGTGAGTCACGCTCTGTGCCAGGCTGCCAATGACTTTCAGACATGAGAAGTAAAAACTCCATTCCAAAGGAGCAGGAACAGGAGGTACTTCATGCAGTCACACCAGCTTCTGTTTTCTCCAAACCCTTGTTGTATCAACCTGCCAGGACCACATGGGAAGCCAACTCTGGCCAGGCAGCACAGTGGGTCAGTGAGGCCATGGGGCCTCCATCACTGGGGTGTTCAAAACTTGACTGAACAAGTCGCTGAGCAATATGATGGATCTTTAAAGACAGACCTGCTTGAGTATGGGCATGATAAAGAGATCTCCAGAGAGCCTTTCCAACCTTAAATTTTTCTATTATTATATGAAATCACCTGCAATAGATTCACCCTGTTGCATTATTCCTATCTCAGGAAATAACTGTGACACCTGGGTAATGGTTATTACAGCGCTGATAACCTTCAAGAAGAGGACAGGGGCCTCCATATTTACACCATTCAACATTTCTGCTGAAGCATTTCTCATATATGTTTTTGTTGGTTGGTAGTTGGGTTTTTGTTTGTTTTGTTTTCCAAGAATTCAGCAAGTTTCACTATACCTCTCTGAAAGGGACACATTAAATAAATCAAGCCACATTTGTTTTTCATCATCTGCCATAAAAGATGCTGTACTTAAACATCTCCCCATCTCTAGTGAAGGTAAAAGGAAACACTTGTGTACAAGCTCCTCAGTGAATCCTGCTTTTCTTCACGAGTGTCTAGAGTGCAGTTACAAATGTCTCCTTTCCTCTTTTCCCAATATTCTGCATAGTGAGCTTAAGTGAACTGCATGAAATTGCAATACTGAGGATATTCTCTGTGTGTGTCTTTCAGCTTTTCTAAAGCATGAAATCACGGAGCTACATGAAATGTGGTCAACTTGCGAAGTCATCCTCTTATGACATGAACTCCGTAATTGTGTGTTTGTGCTCTGTTTCCCCATAGGAACCTTTGCCATACTGAACACAAGATTAGTGGTTCTCAATTAAAAAGTCTGATCTGTCTTACCAGAGAGATTGTTGGAGTCCACAGTGCTTTGCTTGAAATTTGAAAAGACTGGAAAACAAGCTGCACAGTTCATGGAGGGCACTCAGAAGATGTGAAATCCTTGCTGTCCCTGACACTGTCCCACGTTGGTCACCCTGGGCCATTTTATGTAACTAAATCTTGCCCAGTGGGATCTTTTCCACCAGATTCCTGGTACGCATTTACGTTAGCAGGTACTCAAATATACCTAGGCATTTTGGGTGACTCTTGTGCCACAAAGTACATAACAACTACACCAGTGCCCAATCTGTGGTATGTGATACCTTCATCTTGCCAAAGCTATATCCCATTTTTGCTTTCCTCACAATCTTAGCACCGCACAGCTAGCCAGGTCTCTCCAACTTGCAACAGCATCTTGCAACAGAATAAGAGGACTACTTCCACCAGAATTGTCTGTATGCTTGAGGAGCAGATACTGTGAGGGGAGGTACATGAGGCAGAAGACAACTACTTTTCTCATGGGAACCTTACGTAGCATAATACAGACCAGATTTTTTAAAAATTTTCAGTAGGCTAGAAGGGCCTTGATGATGAATAGGCTGGCAGTTTGAAGAGGAGGATGAAGCAGGAGGAGCAGGCATGTCTGAGCTCAGTTATGGCAAGAAGTGCATGAGGAAGGGCAGAGGCCACGAGACAAGAGCGAGGCCCAGGGCAGGTGTAGACAGCAGATGGCATTTTCCTCTGTCTCTTATAACTGCACCTTGGTCCTTACAGGAGCTGGAACAACAGGCCTCAGAGAGCTCACCGTGCTGCCTTCTCAAGCCCTGCCTGTGTATTAACTCTCTTATTGTTCCCCAAAACCATCACTAACTGTATACAGGTGCTACACAACCTCAGTGAACCTTCTATCTCAAATGTCACTGCCTCCCTGAGGGCCTGGGTCACTATTGCACCAGTGGCACCACCAGTGACACTTTCCTGCCTCCAGCAGTTGTTCCTCCAGCCTGTTGGGACAATTCCTTAGTGCTCTGGCAAGCATATGGAGCAATGCCTCATATACACGCACATAGATCGGTTTTGGGTCCAGAACTGGACTACATGGTATTCCTATCACACACTCAGTGCTGGTGGTTTGCTAAGAAAGGGCAGTAAGACCAAAGTGGTCATTTCGCAAAACAACTGGTGGTTGCACTTGAATCTCTGTCATGAAGACTTTTGCAGGCTCTGGTGACCATGTATGCATCACAATACCCATGTGAAGCCCTCAGGATCAATAGAAATCATCAACTTTTCATCCTTATCTGACCTTAGCTCACACTTCAACCTTGGATGCTCTGACAGTGATTAACTTCTTCATAAGCTTCTCTTCCAGTGTGTGAGATGTCTTTCCTCCTGAGGAGTTGGACATGAAGTCCTCCAGGAACTTTGAGAAGGAGGGACATGATATTATACCATTGGTACTGGCCTGAACCACAAGAGACCATGGGCAGTGTGGCGGGCATGTGCTCTTGAAGACAGAAGGAGACATCAAGAAATAGTGACTGCCTTGGCTTTTCCTGAACAGAGATAGTCCAGCAGGCTGTTGGATCTGGAAGTCAGAATGGAAAAAAATGTTCTCCTTGTTATTTTATTTTTTTCACATAAAATCTGGGTCTTTGTTTGTTTGTTTGTTTTTAAGAGCATTTTCTTTGGGTATTTCTGGAAGAGGACCAAGAAAATCAATCTGAAAATTATCGACAGTTCAGAGCCCTCTCACAAGAGACAGATGAAGGTCTGATATTTACTGTTTAAAATGTATGTTTTGCATTGACAACATAATTAACATAGTTTTAATATTTAATTAAATGCTATTAAAAAAAACCACTGGCTGCCTGAGAAAACCCTTTTCTTACCTCTAGTGAGAAAACTTCCATTACATTTCTTTGTATTGTATCTTTTAATAAAATCCCATGAATCATTTTCCTTTATACTATACATATTTATTTTCTTCACAGTCTTTTGTGAGGAACCTTTAAAAAGTGTTTCAAAATTCCAAGTAGATTACATGCAGTTAGGTCACCTTGCTCTCTGATTTTGTTAATGTGTTCAGGTTAACAAGGCACACTTTTCCCTTCTGAAGTTGTGACGGTTTGACACAATCATGCTACACCGCGTTTATCTAAATGCTGGATTATTTGATTCTTAATTAGACGGTTTCCCTGGGACTAGTGGCCCTGACATCAGTGGGCAACTTTCTAATCATCTTGGTAATTGCTGTTAGTATGGATATAAGGACTGATGCAAAGTCTGCTGAAGACACTGGAAAAACAACCTCAGGAGCTCCTTTAAAACCTGTGCAGAAATACATTTTGGTCCTGGTTAGTTAACTCCTCTAACAGCTCCATAGTTTTGTTTTTAATTATTTCAAGGCTATGGTCTTTTCTGGAAAATAAAACAAAACAAAACCAACCAACCAAACAAAAAAACAAACAGACAGACAAGAAAACCCCAACAAGCACCACAAAGCCCCCAGTCCTCCAACCTATAAAAAAAGAGAGGTTCTCCTTGCAAACTGTAATTACTTTTTTATCATTCTTCCCGTAGGCTGGGTGGCTGACCCTGTTCTTCTTCCCCTCCCGATCCCCAGCTGCAGCCTTTGTTAGCCGATGTCTCTTCCTGGCCATCCTTCTCAAAATGCACAGGGCTTGTGGGACTAAATTGCAAAAAAACAATGGTAAACCAAACCCACTGGATGTGGTGGACGTGGTGTGGTTTCTGTGTGTAGTTTTCTCATCTGGAAGGCTTAATATGCTGTACATTTGTTGGCTTCTGTAATTTATGGTGCCTCCTCTACTTGAGAAAGGAGACTGAAGTAGTATGTAAAGCACCCAGACTCTACATAAATGAAATAATACTTTTCCCTTTGCATTCAAGTACTTTCGTACTTACAGCTATGTACAAAAAGTCTGCAAACATGAAAAAAGTAGCTTAAGGTACTATTTGCATAACTTGCTGTGCGTGGAGCTGTGCAGGACCCAGCACAGTGGCCGGTATGTTCAGCTAAACAACTTCTAACCTACAGCTTTTGGTTGCATGTTCCAGTTTCAGGCTCAGTTTACTGTGTAACACTTTCCAATCAGGATTCCCCGGCCAGGGGTGCCTGTCTACAACAGACTGCTTTGCTGGATCAGACGCTCACCACCACTCTGTCAGGCGCAGACGCTCCTCTTCCTCCCATAATCTTTTGTAAGGTAAATTGCAGAGGGACATATGGCAGCAGTCAGTGGTTGGAAAAGGGTAAGGGGCGTATTGCCTTTATATCGGATTATGGTTGCAACATCACCGAAGAGCTCAGCCAGGTTGACCAAAGATGGGGAGCTGTGCAGATGAGAGGAGCAGGACCAGGGGGAGAACGTGGCACGTTAGGGGAGAAGACAGCCAGTCTTCCACTAGGGAAACATGGTGGATTGGAGCTCTAGGGACTACAAGGATGTCTTCTACATTTTGCATAACGTTATGCTAGTGGCTCCTGTGGCTTTGGGCTGTGACTTTTCATGTTCTTCACTGGGGTCCCAAGAAGATTCCTCTGTTGGGCAGAGAAAGGAGAAGATGTGCTCTGGAAAGTGGGGACAAGGGGTTTGTACAGCAGTCCCTTACCTCATTCTTCCATCAGCTGGAAATATTAATTACTCTTGATTTGAATTAGTTTTGGGGAGTGGAAACGAGACTATTGCTGGGCCTGTGCTTTCTCCTAGACCAAATCATACCGCGTCATGACACTTGTCCTTTGCTTTATGTTCTTTAATCTTTGAACAAGGGGTAATGGATGCAAACTGGAACACAGGAGGTTCCACTGAAAGATGAGAAGAAACTTGTTCATGGTGAGGGTGTCAGAGCCTGGCCCAGGCTGCCCAGGGAGGTTGTGGAGTCTCCTTCTCTGCAGACATTCAAACCCGCCTGGACCCCTTCCTGTGGAACCTCAGCTGGGTGTTCCTGCTCCATGGGGGATTGCACTGGATGAGCTTTACAGGTGCCTTCCAACCCCTGACACTCTGGGATTCTGTGATATTTCTCATTTTTATGTTTTCTTTCTTCCTGTCGTCTCTCCCTGTGTTCAGCACTGGTTTTATCACTCCATGTGCGTATCCAGGACCGAGCAGCTTGTTCCGCTCCCTCCGCGTCTCCCCGTCTCTTGCCTCTCTGCCCCGCGGCTGGACAGCGTTGCCTTGATCAGTGAGGTGGCAACATGTCACTTGCACCATAAACTGCTGAGATTCCTGCGTGGCCAGAATAACTCTGGAGCACAGCTGCAGACCAACGGGAGACCACCAATCACCCACATTTCTAAACTGCTTGTCGCAGTTCTGCAGTTTGTAGGCTGTGATGCTGCCAAGAGCAATCTCATCTCTTAGGCACCCATCCATTTCTTCTCTTCCCAGACCCTCAAGGTATCCTACTCAAACAACCCCCCTTCATCTTGCCCCATCTGTCTGTCCCACATTCCTCTTTCCTCAGGGCCCGTCTTTTCTTTTCAGCAACAGTAGCTCCCGCTGCTCGACTCCCGACCTCCCAGCTGAAGGGCTGGACTATTCAAAAATGAAAAGCTGTAAATAAGAGAGCAAGAACACCCAACAATCTCTGAAAAGGAGATATTGAAGAGAACAGAAAATTGATAAAGGCAATTAAGATCAGCAGAGAAAAATCTACAGGTGCAATCAACAGAGTTAGGAAGTTTTTCAAGAATATAAGAAACCAAAATTCTAGTAATGACACAGATGTGAAATGGGTACTGCTTCACTGAAAAATAATGATGTAAGAAGTAACTTTGTATGTGTGTATGTTTTGTTGTATATTTGGGAAAAACAGGCTAATGAACACTATATTGTCTATGAAATAACTTTTTTGTTAGCAAAGCCAATTGTGTGTATGTAATACAGTTCTTAGAGAACTGATTTTGAATGAATAGCTGGGTGGTAGAAAAATTTACAGCATGTTGTATTACTAAAATCTAAATAACATTAGATTTAAACCTATTTGACATTTTGAAGTCTAATTCCCTAATGAAGAACACGTAGAAATTTCTGCTGGACATACGCGTGGCTCAGCTCTAGGACCAGAGATCTAAAGCCAAGTCTGGCAGTACAGCTGAGACCTGCTGTGCGTGGAACACAAGTTGAACTGGAAATAATGCAGTGACGAGCAGATGCCGGCAGAAAGTGGTAGATAACATTTGGAAAAGGAATTCTGGCAAAAAGTTTTTGATGCAGGCAGACTCACACGTCTGCTAACAAAGAGCGGACACCAGGGGGTCGGTCCCAGCTAAGAACCGGACCCCTGCCAGCTGCTCACTCCTCCTTCAGCAGGTTTGGAAGATCAGGAATGAGAAAACTTGTGGGCTGAGGCAAAGACAGGAGGTAGGAGATCACTTACTGAACGTCATTGCGGACAAAACAGACTCAGGGAGATTAATTTAGTGGTAAATAATAGAAACATATTTCATTACTGATTCAGGTATTGGGAAGAAAAAGAAAAATATTAATTCATACACGGAAAACAACTTTCCTCCGTGCTTTACAAGGGTTAACTTCACTCCCAGCACCTGTCCTTCCCCTGTGGTTACCACCGAAAGCTACACCCAACCCTTTCACTGGCAAAACAGGCAGCGAAGGATGGGGTTGCAGTCAAACACGTAGCTCTCCTTTCTCCTCCCTCTCTCTGTGCGGGTCTCCACAGGCTGCAGGTCCTGGCAGGGATGTTCTGTGCTCCGGGGCAGGTCCTCCACCGCGAGCTGCTGTTCTGACATGGGGCGCCTCCTCCTCTGATCCTGATGTTCCTTTGGTTGTTCCTCACACTTTTTGTTCCACTGCCCTCTACACCCAATGTTTTCTGCTCCTTATTAAATATGTTTTCACAGAGACACCACACACTTATCTCATTGGTTCAGTTTTAGGCTATGGTGGGGCCGTTGTTGTGTCCACCAAAGTGGCCATCTCTGGATTCCCCTTGCTGCCAAAACCTTGCCACAAATACCCGGTACAGACACTTATTGAAAGAGATTATGTCTTTCAAAACAGTGATTTGGGATCAAATTGGAAAACAAAAAAAAAGTTACTTTGTGTGCTTTCTCAATGCTGTTTTGTGGGCACAGGGAAACATAAACTTCTCTTGAGTTCATTGGGTTGAGCCCAATTCACAGATTTTCCCAAGTCCGATCTATAATTATTTATATTTACTAGTACTAGAACCATCTATCAATGCAGAGGTGTTTTCTCCCCTGTTACAAGTGTTCAGTTTCCTTCTTACTCCATACTCTCCCCTCATTGAGACAGTGTTCTTCTGGCTAAATTAAAGATGGGCTGTAGCTTTACGGTGTGTGGCACTACCAAAAATTAGGAGTAACAGGAATGGAATTTGTAATGCTGAATCTGAGACATCTGCATACACTAGAGTGAACATGAAAAACCAAGATCAGAGACTAAGGTTTGTGTCAATGGTGAAGCTGAGCACAGGAATGTCCACGATTCTGCAATGGAGACATCAATGACACAGGTTGTGTGGAGTTTCTCCACATGAGCTCACGTGTCAATCCAAGAGCAGCAATTTGGCAACTTGTGAAATCGGGATTTGGAGCAAGAAACTTATTCCTACATTTAGACATAGACCTCTGTCTTCTTATAAAACACGACTGTGTCGTATCCTGTGATCAGAACATCTGCCCAAGAAACAAAGGGCTGTGTCCTACATCCCAGCTGAGGTCTGTAGGTATAGCTGCAGTTATTTAGGGAAGGGAGAACAGACACATCCCCTATCACCCTGACTCACTGTGTCTATTTCTTAAACTGGAAAAGGAGCATAAAACCCACAGGTGTGTGGAACAAGCAGGTAGGGAGTCTCTTGCGTGGTACCTGATGGAAAAACCATGCCTTGAGGCTCTTCTCTGACTTTACATTTGACATTTATTGGATAAGGAAAGACATGGGATGGTCTTAGCTCAGTCTTGTGCTGTAGGGTGACAGCAAGACACATTTGCTTAGTCCAGAACCGTGCCCAGAAGCACCAACATCCCAGCTTTGACCTAGGGAAGCTGGAATTTGAATATGTGCCATACAATCTGTCTCTGGCATGTGGCTACTCACTTGTTAAGGGCTGTACTGCTGCTAAAGTACAGAGTGACCCTGGATCACTGGCTGTGTCCAGCAAGTGCTGTGAACAATACTAGGGTGTGGTCTTCAGGGTACTCAACACCTGATCCCTCCAGGAGAAGAGAAACGTAAACATAGTAAGTACACTAAGGTGTCACCCTCTGCTAACAAAAAAAAATGCCACTGCCAAGCTACCTTTAGTAAGGCTTATCTCAAAGGTTAATCTTGAGATGACATGTATTTAAAATATAACACCGTGGTTTGGATCCATCTGTTGCCTTTTGAACTTCCCGAACTCTCCCCACACCACATGGAATAACAATGGAGAATGCCAACTTTCAGGCAATTTTCTCTTCTCTTCAGGAGCTCTGTTGCCACCTCTGCCCAGGAATAAGCACCGTCACAGTCAGCAACAAACTTCCCTCCTCCCTCAACTGGTTCTTTGTACTCGGACATAGACTCCATCCCTCAGAACCAGGACAGAGAAGCCATCCAGAGCCCTGCTCAGGCAGCAGTGGTGCACACTGTGGGATGCTTGGGTTCATATCCCTCTTCTGCCTCAGGCTCTGGACCTATATCCCACCGAAGGCTATCTGCTGCCAGGGTGAGGGAGAACATTTCTCTCCATCTTTCCATTTATTTACACACAATGCTGGCGTACAACACTGTATGGATAAAGTGACATAGGAGTTCTTCTCACATTGCCACAATGCTCTAAGGGGAACAACTTCAATTCGAGAGGTAGCTTTATTCAAAATCGTGAGTAGTCTGCAGTGCTAAAGCTGTGTGGGTCAAGTCCCTTCAGACAGGTGAGGGATTTGCTCCATCACCCCTGCAAACTGGGACTCTACTAAGCTAGTGAATGAACAAGAGTGAAACTCTCTGCTAACGGACTTAACAAATCTGGTCTGAAAATAGTGCTGAGGCAAAATAATTCCATTATTTTTGCCTTGGATACACAGGGTGGAAATTGCAATCCCTTTAATTTGTCATTAATAAACAGATTTTAAAAATTACGTGTGTTGCTCAAACTTGCTTCCACTGAGTGTATGGGAGGGAAATGACTGAGGCTGGACAGTGTTTCTTGAGTTCTGCAAGTAGGTGAGATCCTATGGGACTGAAGACATTCCCTTTTGGAAATGAAGGCCAACCCTGAACCTACTCTGTATTTGAAGGAGGATCATGAGAGCCAAAAGAACAGAGGACTTCATAATTCCTATATGAGCTCCCCCTGTGCAACACTTCTATCATCTTCGAACCAGCACTCTTACCTGAGCTTGGTGTATCTACATGTGCTACTCTGCTACAGCAATGGCCAGAGCCTGGCCTGGGGTGTAGACTTGTCCATGATATCTGGGTCCAGGTCCAATGGACTAGATCCTTACCATCTGCAGGGTCCTTCAATGGGACCTCGTATCATACAAAGTCTTCCATGGTGGAGGGACAAAGTCCGTGGGAATTATTAGACGTCCGTGTCCTCCATCATGTGGATCCCTGACATTTGGGCACCATTCACAAAATGAGCATAAGGGCTCTGCCCCAAATAGAAAGAAATCCCTGCTCCTTAAGGTCAGATCACTACACTTTGGTGACTTCATCACAGTTTTTGTGCTGGTTTGAATGCATCAAACGGGAAAGGCGAGCTGCTGCTGCTGTGACCTGCCCCAGGCACAGAGTGATTTGATAACAGAGCTCTGGTTGCTTCACTGGTGTTTATATGTGAGAATTGCACGCCCCTGCCGAAGCACAAAACATCAGGCCGTGCTCTTTCCAGCTCACCAGCTGTCACGTGCATCCAGAGGGAACCAGACCCAGCGACAGCAACAGCCCAGCCCTGTGTGTCCCTCCTGGCTGCAGGAGCTCCCCAAACACACTGTACCCACAGCAGGAAACCGGTGCCCACGGCACCAGGTGTCTGTGCACACAGCGGGCACAGGGCGCCCCAGCCCCGCTCACCCGAGCTGCACCCGAGCTTTGCTTTAATGGCTCCTCCAAGATGCGGCCTCAGCACAGTGAGTTTACGAATGTGACATATCATTCAATATCATCTGCCATAAGCCACTCTGTTACCATGGCAACTGCCTCCTTAGCCCAGTTCCTGGGGCTCCTCAGGTCTGCTTGATATTCACCTTGACACCTTTGCTGGAGACCTTGGGGAAACGCATTAAGTGTGAAAACACCTTGTACTTATTGGGCCAAGGTAATTCCTCCCCACATGGGTGTGCACATCATATCATCTCCAGGAGAGGGGCTCACACCTCCCTGACTGCTGTCCGTCCTCCGCTTCCCCCTCTCCCTACCGGCTAACGAGCTGCAAAGCCAAACCTGGGCAACAGGCTGTGTCCTCTGTAATGAGAAATGCTGAGCTCTCAGTGCTCTGGCCTGGGGTCCTGCTGAAAGAGCCAGGCGGATGTGATTAGGAGAATATGTGAAATATTGACCCTACATAACAGGACTTCTCTGAATTTCTGACCCTCTGCTGCTTGTGGGTAGCTTTCCTTACAAAAACTTGGAACTTTCCTTATTTCATGTCCAATTATTCCTTTTTTTTTTCCTGATTAAGTCATTAAGTTTTGTGGCTCAGTCTCCTGGTTTGCCTTCCTCCCCAGAGATTTCTCCCAAGGGGCTTTATCCTAGGCAGCCTTTCCCTCTGCTCCTGCATTCTGTTTCACCACTGGATGATCTGTTGTCCGCACTGTCCCAGTTCCCTCATTCCTGCCAGGTTATGGCAATGGCATTTTCGTACACAGCTAACAGGTTCTGTCCATGGCTCCTTACACCCACAAGAGTGAAGCACCACAGGACACCATAAGGGTAGAAATGAGGTTTAACAGCAGTTGAGATGTCTAGTCAGGCAGACATAGTGACAACCATGAATAAACTTGTTTCCAGTTATTCCCCAGCCTTTCGCAATAGCTATTAATGACAGCACCGTGGTTTCTTCTGCTCTATCGCAGCACGTCAGATGTCTCTTCAGCACTCCTACCTATGGGTAATTTTGGTTCACCTAATGAGGCAACTGGGGATTTCCGGAGGTCTGTTTCAAAAGCCAGTCACACAGTGAGTGCGGTGCAGAGATTTACGCAGTTGAACTGGAAGGCAGCGATATTCTGGAAGGAGGAAGTGTTTGAGCTGTTAGAAATGTTCTTTCCTCCAGCATGCTTGAAAAGATCTCATATTATCTCCTTTTTACTCTTAATTTGTTACTTGGTTAGATGGGAGGCTTCCACAGAAAGGATGTAAACTGCACAGAATCTGTAACAATTTATGTTCCCTGGTTTGAAGCACAGTACCAACGCCAAACACCATTTTTGATTTTGGTTCGTTTGGAGACTTTGAGTCCTGTGTGTGAAGCAACCACTTCTTTTCATCTTCTAAAGCAGAAGGATCTTATCCTATCTGTTTTTCAGCATGCAAGAAATTGGGAAACTGAGTCACTGCGACCAGAACAATAGCATAAAATATCGCTGTGCTGCCTACACTGCGAGTGTTGTCCACACTGCCCGAGGCAGCAGAAGGAGCTGCATGTGATGGGGGAACGGGGGTGGAACACAGAGAATGTTTGGTAATTTGCAGGTGTTTGGTATGGCCACCATAGAGAACACGCTCTGGCGCACGCGGAGCCGCCGTGGTAGCTTTGGCTAGCAAAGAGGACTGGTGCTGGGAGAGGAACAATCTAAGCTAAGGGTCTAGGAGGTGGGGCTGCCCTGCGCTGTCCTCACAACCATTCTGTCTCTCCTCCTGTGATGTCTGGGCCTCTGCAAGGGTTTTCAGTTAGCAAGGAAATAATCAAGGAGAGCTTTTTGACAGAAAATGCTATTTGAGCCCTACAAAAAATCTCATGCTTTTGATAGTGTTCTCACCAGGAAGATGTCTCAGGGCAGGAGAGCATCTCTGCTCTGAGGCTGATTCTGCTTAACCAGCAGGGGAGAGACGAGGCTCAAGCCTGTTTTCCACCTTTGGAGAAGGGAATTATGCATGAGCTTCACTCACAGGCAGCGCCCCCCTCCCCCCACCATCCTTCCGCCAGCCCGCTGCTGTTGCCTCTTCTTTCTGTTTCTGAAAGGTTTCAAACCATGCTGGTTTTACCCATATTTCTGCCGTCCCAGGAGTGTGTTCCCGTATCAGTGGCATCTCATCCTGCATAGTGGGACTGCAAATTCCCCCACCTGCCAGCAAAGCAATTACAAGGGAGTTCTGCTGGCCAGACCCATGATTAGTTCTGACTTCTGGTTCCTGTGTCTCTAACTCTGCTCATTGTTTATTTGACACCTGACAACCAGTGGGCAGCAAAGGAACTTCAGTTTCTCCTGGTTTCTGGATGAAATCCCTAAAGGTGAGATTATACATTCTGGTCACATCTTGCTGCTTCTACTTTTGTACCCATGGCATTTACATTCCTGGTAATGCTGTGGCCACTGTCAGAGCAGAGCGGTTGGCCACATCCGTACCACCCATCAAAGCACCCTCTCAGTAGCTGGAGCACTCTCCAGGGTAGCTCTCGATTTGGGGATCACAAGCAGTCTTGTTGGTGGCTTTTCAGAGGAGCGTGTTCTACCCATTAGGCTTTTCTACATGACACTGATGCTGTACCCACCTCCAGCCAGACTTTATTGAGCCGCAGCACCAGCTGCAGAAGAGCCTGGTGCTGTGAGCTCTAGTTTCAGAGAGATACCATAAAAGCAGGCAAGACTTTTAGGCACGTGTTTGTGCTTACTGCTGGATGTTGTGGCACCTCTACACTCACATGGCTGCTGTGAATCCCATCCTGTACACCTCACCGTCTCTGAGGCGCTGGATGGGGCACTGCCTGTCCTTGCTCCCTGGTGTGTGTGGCAACCTGGAGCCAGACCTCAGCACTCAGCACTTGCAGGGCTCAGCCTAAGGAAATGCTTTGCTGACTATTGCATGGATGCTGTGAGCTGCACCCATAGGGTAAGACAACCTTAAAATTGCAAGAAATGTGGGACCACAACAGCCAAAGGTAGGGCTGGGGAAGCAGTGCTTTGGTTCTCACCTGGAGAAGGGAAGGTCTGGGTGGGCTGGGGAATTACTGCTGAACCCTTCTCTAGCAGCTTATTACTTTTGAAATACTTTGTATACATCTGAGAACATTAATCTTCTCTGATACCAAAAGATTATCAGGAGAAGTCAGCTTCTATGATTTGTAGGGGTTGAATGGGGAAGGGAAGCATATTGTTAATGCTAAGAAATCTTTCCTGCCTGGACCGGTTTAACCGGCAATAAGATGTAAGGTTAGGATGTACTGTCACAGTACTTGATCCCAGTCCAAGACAAGATTTGAGCGATTGCTCAAGGGTATGTTTGAGCAAACAGAGCCATTCTGGATTTGGGCCAGTCTCTGGGGCCGGACTTGGAGACTCAGAGGCTGTGTACCTGAGATGAGAACACCAGTGTGCTGGAGGCAGTTTGTGTTGGGAGGACAATCAGAAAGTCAACAGCACCCTCCCCACGCTCTGCAAGCTTCTGGACACTGTTCTGCTCTCATCACTCTACATCCAGCACTGTCTCACTGCTTTGGAGATATTCCTGGTTTTAAACTCAGACCCTTCACACAGACTCTGCTGAGGATCCTCTCCACCTCATCCGCCCTGATAACTCCACATCCCTAAGCTCCCAGCAGCTGTCTTCATGGGTGCAGGCCCAAAAACTGATCTGACAGCTGTCTAAATGCTAAGATAGCGTAGAAATACAGTAAATTCTTGTCGTTTCACCTCCCAGATTTTGCTCTTCACTCCATCTGCTCCTTCTCTAGGACAACATTTCTATAAAGGCTTGTCTATAGGAGCTAGAAGAAGATATGGATGCTCTTCCCCACATGGCCTTCTCTGTCAGGTAATAAAAAAAAGAGTCAGGCAGAGCCCCTGGCAGAAAGAAGGTGTGTAAGCAGAAATAGGAGTGGTCTCTGCATGATATGGCAGTTCTTGCTGGCATAGCATTGGCAACCTTGGCAGGATCAACTGGGTGCTATTTGGAAGAGAAATACAAACAACAGATCTTGTAGGAAATATGGGAATCATGCTTCTAGAGGGCGATCACATGGCACTTTCATTTGGCTGAACAGGTATGAGAACTGGCCAAAAAGACAGGTGTAATCCTTGCAGTGTGCAATAGGAAGGATTTCCTACCAGTTCAGGGAAGTAAGTGTGCAGGTAATGAACTAGAAACCCCTCAAGCAATATAGCGTTGCAGCTCC
This sequence comes from Patagioenas fasciata, assembly GCF_037038585.1. Classification (NCBI taxonomy): domain Eukaryota; kingdom Metazoa; phylum Chordata; class Aves; order Columbiformes; family Columbidae; genus Patagioenas; species Patagioenas fasciata. Next base: position 7,165,706 of record NC_092542.1, read on the forward strand.
AGTCATGCATGCTCTGGGTGATGACCATAGTGGCAACAGCTATGAAGAAGAGCTGTGAAGATGGCATCTGCATGGGCTGGTGAGTGCAGCCTGCCCTACACCTTGGCTTTTACTTTCGTGGAGTCCCAGGAAGGTGGAAAAGCCCCCTGGGCATCTCTAGCCTATCCTCCTGATCCCTCCCCAGGGTTAATTTCAACATCAAATCAGATTGCCCGTGGCCTTTTCCAGTCAAGTTTGGAAAATACCCAGGGCCAGAGGTTTTTGACCATGACTTTACTATAGATCCTTCTACAGCCAGGCCAAACAGACCAATTTCCCTCATACGCCATGCAGTCATTATCCCTGGGTATTTTAATGACCTTCCACTGGACTCTGAAGGCTTTCTTGGCATCTCCCTTGTACCAGAGTGCTTCTAAACCACCCACAGTTTTCCAGATGGAGCCCCAAGAGTCCTGAGCAGAGTGGAATGACGCACACCCCCCATCCCCCAGCTGTGCTCTCGCTAATACGGTCCTGTCTGTGCTGGGGACATTTGGGGCACAGAGGGAAGAGTTAGCACTGGTGCATGTCCACACCCGGCTTTTTGATCTACGCTGGTGTGTGTGGCGAGGACACCCACCCGGTGCAGCAGCACACCCACCGCACGTCCCACCCAACATACACCCCCAAGGAGGGCTATCACAGGAGAAGGACTGACCCTTAGAAGAACAGACTAGCAGACATACTTCACCCAGAAACAAAATGATGGTCTGGAGGAGATAGGGCCACTATCTGTTAATATTTTGGGGAACTCATATTGCTCTGGGAAAGAGGTATTTTAAGCAATTAGACAGTGGTGGTTCAAAGAAAGACAGGGATGAATTCGCAGGCCATCTAAGTTTAGACTGGAAACTTAAGGTGGGATAAGGTGCACTGGTAGCAGCGGTCTCAAAAAACCTTCTAGTTTCATGTCAGGAGGGAGGAAACTTCAGAGGAGGTAAGCCAGTTGAAAAGGGAGGGCGAATCCAGAAGAGAGCTGTCTGGAAGCAGCGGTGGCCTGCAGAAGATGTCCTGGGCTGGGTTGCTGTGGGCAGGTGGGAGCTGACAGGGTTTACTGACAGGCACCCAGATGACAACACAACCTGATGTGGCTGGTTTGAGCTAAATTACTCATACATTTTGCACTAAAAGTGTGAGCCATAGGATAGTTTGGCCTTCTCGAAACTGCATCATGTCTCTCTGGGCTCAAGAGAACCTGGCACAGATACGGAAATTCTTGGTTTTAGCAGTTTTCTCTGAGCCTGTCAGCTGGGAGTTTGAGGTAGGAAAAATGAAAGGGATATTCCATGGGTGACTGGGGAAATTCTGGCCAGTTCCCCAGCTACAGATCTGAAGACTGAAGTTGCAGGCTTGTAGCAGGACAGAGAGAAAATCAAAGAAATCAAAGGCACACTCCGAAGCTGCATTAAAGGAAAAAAGGAAAGCATTTTATCCATCTGCTTGATTTTTCATTGATGCTTCATTTCCATTGCTTTAATAAGCAAGACACTAAAGAAATTTTATGGAAGAAATTTCCTTCCCCCAGCAGCTACTTTCCCATATCTATTTCTCCCAAAATGAAAATATTATTAAAAAAAAAAAAGAGAGAGGGAAGTAAGGATGGAAGGATGGAAGGGCAGAACGAAGGAAAGAAGGGAGGGAGGGAGGGAGGGAGGAAGGAAGGAAGGAAGGAAGGAAGGAAGGAAGGAAGGAAGGAAGGAAGGAAGGAAGGAGCGAGCAAGCTGAAAAGGCTTCTGTGATTTAACAAAGCCATTGTGGGGTATATTAAAGAAGCAAAGGAAACCAAGAGTTGGCTTTGATGTAGAGCCTTTGAAAAACCCGAGTGGTGAGAAACAGCTCTGACCCATGGATGTCTTGAAGAAAGGGAAGAGCAGGACTCATCTCACCGATGCCCGGTCTCTGTCAAAATCACATGAAGGTGCCAGGTCCAAACACGGTTTTGCTGACACTGGCTGTGTGCAATCCAGCTGTTTCAGTCCAGCCAGAGGCCTGGAGCAAGCAGGGAGGATGGGTGGGAGGAGAGGCTGCTGCGCGGCAGCTGCTGCTCTGCACACCGCAGTGTATGAGCATAGAGAGCTGCAGAAATCATCTCCCCTCTTCATACCATATGCTTCTGGTTGGGGAGCAGGAGGGGATTACTGGTGTGCATGAGAGGCAGAGAGGAGCTGCTTAACTTTGCAAGGCTGCAATCAGCCTCCGCTAATGATGGAGCAGCTGGGAGTGCTCCTGTTTCATCTGAAGAGCCCTGCGGGGTTCATTGCACACAGCAAGATGCACGGCTTGCAGGTTGCATTGCATGCAGCAAAAGGACAGAAACACGCATCAGCTTGGCCTCTCTACTCACTGACAGACCCGAAAGAGATGTGGACATAATGGAGAGAATCCAATAAAGGGCCACAAAGGTGATAAAGGGAGCAGAGCACCTCTCATGTGAAGAAAGGCTGAGAGAGGTGGGACTGCTCAGCCTGGAGAAGAGAAGGTTCTCAGAGGGGATCTTGTCAGTGTATGTAAAAACTTAAAGGGAGGGTGAAAAGAGGACACAGACAGGCTCTTCTTAGTGCTGCACAGTGCCAGAACAAGAGGAAACGGGCAAAAACTGAAACAAGGGATCTCTGTCTGAACTTCAGGAAACACTTTTTCTATGCGGGGGTTACCTCAGGTTGCCCAGAGAGGTTGTGGAGTCTCCCTCTTTGCAGATATTCAGAAGTCATCTGGACATGGTACTGGGCAACCAGCCCTAGGTGGCCCTGCTTGAACAGAGGGATGAGCAAGATGCCCTCCAGAAGTCCCTACCAACCTCAACCAGTCTGCCATTCTGTGATTCTGTGATAGTTTGATTCTATGACTGTGATACATCGGGTCATGCTATTCCAATAAGCTCTGGGCACAGAGCTGGGGAAGATGTGCAAAGTCTCTGAAGTCTTCTTTGTTCTGACACATCACAGCAGGAATTTGCGACAGCTTCACTTTCATGTCAGGTGGGAATATTTCCAGAAAGTAAATGTAAACCTTACAGCCAGGGTTTCGTGGCAATATGTCTCAAAGACCATTTGAGAAAGCATTTTTCTTGGCTTGAGTCCTCATTCATGAATCTTTGAAGACTAAACTAACCACATACTCTGCTAGTGGGTAATGGTGCAGGAAACCAGCGCTCAGAGAGAAGGTACCAGCTAGACAGACAGGACAGGCTCCACAAACCCAGTACAAAATTAACTGATAGCCTTGTGGCAGCCACAGAGTAATCTCATCGCAATCCTAAAGGAAGCTTGTTCAGGCAGAGGAGGGATCTGGGAGCCTTAGGAGGATTAGTTTGGATGGCAGGGTGTGCTTTACAGGGGTGGAGGTAGGGGAAGTCACCCAGGTAAGGGGTGGTTGGAGAACAGTGACAGGTCTCGATTCCCACACAGCACACCCCAGTTCCTCACCCCACCCCACTCATGACCTCCCATCATTGCTCCCCTTCCTCCCACTGCTGACTCAGGCCCCCAGACTGCACAAGCACCTCCTGGCTCTGAAAACCACACTGATGGCCCCTGCCCAGCAGTAGATCCAGTGACACCTCCAACCTCCACCATCACAGCTGATACTGCTTTTCACTCGGGTGATCCTATGGAGCTCTTGAGCCTGTTCTGTCTCCAGGCACAGCCAAAGCTGTGAAACGAGCAGGGATAGTGGGCAACAGAAGAGCACGCAGTGGTCTGAGAACAGGGAGGCAAGCACAGGGAAAACTGCAGGAAAGCACGACCTCTGGCAACCTCCACGAGCACCTCCCACACGGGGGGAAGGCCACCACCTCTCCTGGTATGGACCAGGGATAGCTGAAGCCATTTCTGGGACATGGGCCCTTGAATTTCACCTCAGTGCTGGACCGAAGGTCGTCTGCACTGCACTCTACCTGAAACAAAATAGGCGAACCCCAGGATGCCATGCAGACTTGGATGGGGCCTCAGTCTGTCCATCTATTCAGATGATATGTCCTCTGGGCCACTGCCTGGTTGTATTTCTTTCTATTTTAAACCATCATGTAAATTTGTTTGGTTTCATCTTGTTTTGGACCTGAGATGAAGGGAATGCACGGCTTGACCGTTGCTTTAAACCTCGAATCAGCAGACGTGATTTTCCAATAAGGGCTTCAGTTCCTGGTTTTTGTTTATTTGTTGCATGCAGCTCTGTGCACCTGATCTTAAAGAGTGGGGGTGGGTAGTAGAAGATCCAGAATATGGATGATATGAACTGAGAGCATCCTGCTTGAACAGTGCTCCAAGCATAAGACCAGGTCAACAGAGCCTGCAGGTTTCATCTTGCTCTGCTGGAACTTGAGCCTTGACTTGGAAGGTAATCTCTTATTTCTAGACTTTTCTTAGGAGTTTAATTTTAATATGAATGATATATGTAGATACCTTTCAGTCTGGCTCCCAGCCACACTGACCTTCAGGAACACTCCAGCTGGCTACACAACTCCCACCAAGACCAGTAGTGGATACCTTAGGGTGGATGCAAGAACAGCACAAATCTATTTTTCAAACTTCCTCAGTGTAATCTCTCAGCATCTGTAGCTTACAGATATTTAAAAAATATAGTTATATTTTTGCCTTTATTAATCCATCTAACTGCTTTTTGAACCCATGACAACTTTCAGCATCAAAGGCACCCTGTGGTGATGACTTCTGCAGCTCGTGCTGTTGCACTGGGCCGTTCAGGCTCACCGGTGTGAGTCTCAACTAGCACATATGTACACTGGGCTGGGCTGGCAAATCTTCAGTGAATCCACCATAAAAATCATAGGATCGCAGACTGTCTGAGGCTGGAAGGGATCTCTGGAGGTCATTTGGTCCACACCCACCCTCCCTGCTAAAGCAGGCTTGCCTAGAGCGGTGCCCAGGACCATGTGCAGATAACTTTTGGGTGTCACCAAGGACGGAGACTTCGCAACCTCTCTGGGCAAGCTGTGCCAGCATTCAGTCAAAAGTGCAATGTCTTTGTCACCGGTAGTGAAAACATGTTTACAAAACATCCAGTGTGTACAGGGATACCGCGTGTGTGATGGGGCATTCAAACTGATGGATGAAGTACAGCGTGATAGACTGATGATGTATCATGGGGGTAACCTCAGTAATATGAAGTCACAGGCACAGCAATCCCATCAGAGTCAGCTCCAGGAATCTCTGTGTGATATTCAGGCTGGAGCTTTCATCTCACCACCCAAAGCTGCGAGCTGTGAGTTTGGGTATCCATTGGCAGCACCAAGATGATGGGGACAAGTGGAAATGACAGCAGATAAAAATGTAGAATAAAGGCGTCCTCAGGAGTCCCAGCCCCATCACAGAGAAGTTCAAAAGTTCAGGAGCATGCCTGACAATGAAACGTGTTGGAAAATAAAGACCTTAATTACAGTGACCATTTCTGACCCTGCCATTGTTAGTGACTCGGCTGCTAAAATGTCACATTTTGCAGAGGCTTGTGCCAGTGGCTGCGAGCAGGAGCACTGACAGCCGAGGCTGTAAGGTACATCCATCCAGTAAAAAGACTTATTCAGTCATTTTGGGCTGAAAGCCCCCAAGCCTGCAGGTATAGCTCTAGAGGAGGAGTGTGTAGCAGGGGCTGTGCATACAAGTACTTTGGAGAAATGCAGGCTTAGAAGATTTCACTGGTAGAGCAGGAGCAGGAATCCAAAAAGGAAATTTATTGAGATAAGTGCCTGACTGTCAATGCCTCTAGCACTGACTTTAAGTTCCAGCTTGATTATGAGAGGGACAGTAAGGTTGGAAACAAGGTACTGTGAAGTTTGACTTTATTTCTTGCATACGACTCGGGAGGCAGGTCTAAGACTTAAACTCGCATGGTGAATTGCGTGTCCCAGTCAAGGAGTTAACACAACCAGCCACAGATTTACACTGAGAAGTTAATGGCAAGTTCATCAAATCGAGCATTAGTTGAATGAACCAACTGAAAGGAATTATTTTCATGAAACTCACTCTCCACAGGTTTATTGCATTTTTATTCACATTATTGCACTGTTAACTATTTATTTGGGGTGCCAGCCCCACCCATCAGTGAACAAAGTGAATCTATTCTGTTTACTTCTTGTAGAAGAAAAACCAAAGAAATTATCTGTTGCAAATACAGTATTGTCCTGAGCTTCACCAAAGAAGAGTAAATCATTTGTGAGAAGTACTGGTCTCTCCACCAACCAAACAGAGCCAGGACCTTTATACTGTGCCATGGGAAGGACCATGGAGTGCTCTGATGGTCCAGCTGCCTCTCCACTCACAGGAAGTACTGGTGCTTCAGTAAGCACTGATTCTGATTGTCTGTTTGCAGACTACCAAAGGACATGGGCTGAAGTCCAGTGCTGGCAAAATCTCTGTTTCTCAGCTCTGTCATGTTCCCTGTGAGACCGTCGCTTCCCCCACCGCCTCCATCCCGAATGTCTTCAGTGCTTTTCGGGTGACAGGGACGTGTTGGGCAGTGCCAGGCTCTGTATACACATTGAATTATTTGTGAGGTAGCTTACACATCCTCACTGAGTACCTTTTAGAGAGTATGCTTATAAATATGCTAGCTCTTCACAGCTCTGAGACATCGGACACCAAATCCTTCCCCTTTTCATGCTGTTCAGGACTTGGTAAACCAGGATAAAACTATTTCCTGAACAAATAATTTTATATGATCTAAGGTAACCTGGGTCTTTAGTTTGACTGTCACAAGAAGAAAACCCAGAATTATATCATCCTACTATCCACAGTGTGCAATTTATCCAACAAATTGTCCTACCCTCGTCTTAGCCTACAAACATGCATTTGGAACTGGTTTCCTATGGGAAATGGCTTGATGAGTTTGCTAGGTGCTTTGGAAGAACAGTTTTCTCTGCTGTTTGAGTTGATTTCTGTCTAAATCTTCTTCCCTTGACTGAGACAGATTTTGTTAAGCTGTAAGGCACTCCTAAGCTCTGTGATGAATATGCTCTGTAGTGTTCATACAGGACAGGTATACAACTGGGGTGAGATGGACTTTGTGTAAGAAGCAGAGTCAGGCCTGGAAGAGTATTTGAGATTAAACAAAGGTTAAAAAGAGTCTGTACAGGAGGAAGGGTATCTCAGACTAAAGCTGTTCCTGGGGAAAGACAGTGTAGCCCTACAATGAACCAGAAAGTGGTCAGGAGTTGCAAATGGTGGAGACCCTGAGGGTGCACATCAGTGCAGCCACGCTAATGTCATTAGTGGTGCTGTGAAAATTCACACAGGTTTTGAGCTGAACTGGGGTCTTCAATGACTTACATGAAAAGTAATTGCGAATACATTTGAATGTTTCCAAGTAGCTTCCCTGGGCTGGCTAAGAAGCAAAGCAGCTGTACCTGAGCAATCAGCTGGTGCGAGTGGAGTGTTTCGGGTAAGCCATGGTGTGAATGAATGCAGCTCCTTTCTCAGCACGGAGCTCTTTATTCCTGTGTGTAGGAAGGATTTTTCTGTTCTCTGCTTGCAGTAGAGATGGCAAGGTGGTAGTGTGCACCCTTGTTCTGAATTGCAGGTCATTGTTATGAGTTTCCTCATCTTTGGTGATCACTGAGTTTTGATCTGTTGACCATTCTCATTGCACCCTAAGGGGATTTGTTCTCCCTGCTGCAGCAGCTCACCATGTCAGTTTTTACTATGGAGGGAATTGTTTGTTATTTTGTTTTGTTTTGTGGGTTTGGCTGGTTGGTTGTTTTGTTTTGATTTGGTTTGGTTAGGTTTGGTTGGGGGTTTTTGTTTGCTTGTTCTTTGGTTTCATTTTGTTGTTTTTATTTTTCTTCACCATTGCTAAATTTTGTGATGGGAACTTCAGACAAACTAATTTACAACCTTTTTTTTTTTCTTTGTCTTCATCTGGCTCTTGCAGGATCATCTTGTCTGGGTCTGCAGTGTTGGGCAGGAGTTCAGCATTTCACAGTAAAGTGCATCTATGTCAGTGGGAAAGGCTGAGGTGGCCTTTAACGGAGTACTCTGACCTGCCCTGCAAATGCAGCTCCCAGATCCCTCAGGCCAAGACAAAAGCGCCGATCTCCACGTGACAGGTACAGCTGGTGCTTTCCCGTACCAGTGGTGAAGCTCAGCATGAAGATAAACACCAGTCGTAGCTCCCCAGTAAACTGGAGTAGCAGCCAGTGACCAGCTGTGGTCAACCATCACTGTATGCCAAAGACATCACCCAGCAATAAGAGAAGGTGTATCTTTGTGCAGAAGCAGGAGGGGTGATATTCAAGGTGACGTTCACTGCACAGGGGTGCAGCCAGGACTGAAATGACTGTCTCTGACTATCTGCTCCAGCTCCTCAGTGCTCTGCATCCTCTGCACAACTGTGGAGGATCTAGTGGTGGAAGTCTGAATGGATAACTGGGGCTCAGCTGTTTTAATTACTACTGTCCCCTATGAGGGGTGTGTTTAGGGCTTTGGACAGCAGCTTCCTTCTCTTTCACAAGGCACTCTGTACCTTGCTCTGGCTTCTGGGCTTATGCTGTAAACCAGTGCTAACATGGGGAGGGAAGGGAAGGGAAGGGAAGGGAAGGGAAGGGAAGGGAAGGGAAGGGAAGGGAAGGGAAGGGAAGGGAAGGGAAGGGAAGGGAAGGGAAGGAAAGGAAAGGAAAGGAAAGGAAAGGAAAGGAAAGGAAAGGAAAGGAAAGGAAAGGAAAGGAAAGGAAAGGAAAGGAAAGGAAAGGAAAGGAAAGGAAAGGAAAGGAAAGGAAAGCCAGGTCCAAAATTCCATCTGCTCAAAAGTGCAGATGAAGTGGTCGTGTGGACTCCTGCAGCCCCAGTTAGTGATCATGGAATCTCAAGAACAGGTCTTGTCCTGTGTGCAGCTTGTGGTAGGGGCACTTGTAAACCCGTAAAAGTTGTTGACTTGGGGTGAGCAGACCAGGCTCTCTGAGGAAGTGAGCACTGCAGGCACTTGGGAAAATGCAACTAAATACAACCGGGTCTGTGACTGACGGTATTTGGCCCCCTGACAATCTGCCAACTTATCATGGAAAAATATGTCTTACTCAGGCCTAAACTACTCCCTTCCTGCTGCCTGGAGAAACAGATTTTTGGCAGTGTCTCCAACCCTGCCCAAGCCCTCCGTCTCTCCGCACTCTCCAAGTCCTTGACTCTCATCTTTCCCATTAGATGCTTGCTGTCTGCAGGTAAAGGCAAATAGGAGTTCGGAAACAAGAGGCTTTATTTTTTCCCCACAGACCTAGTAGTTCACCCTGTGCTGTCAGGTATCTTCAGAATAGACAAACTGGCCTTTTTCTAATCCCTTGGGAGGCACTGGGCCTGTTCACCTCTTGGCTTTTCACAGAAAACATCTGCAGAAATAAATCTTTCTTGAGATTCTCATGCAAGCTGGAACAAGCAACCTGTGGTTCAGGGAAGAGGGACAGAGCCCTTTGTGGAGAAAATATCTCAATTCAACCATGCAAATTAGCCCCAAGGAGCATCATACTTGCGCAGGAATGCCAAAGAAAGGCTCTGTCCTACATGATAATGCAGAGCCTGGGAAGGAGCTCAGCACTGACTGTATGTTTGGAGTGCACCAGAACTCAATGAGAGATTGTAAGGCAGTGGAAAAGAATTTTATTTAACTTGACTTTCCAAGGACGCTGATTCTGCCCGCCTGCATTCTCACGTACGTATTTACAAACCAGAGCACGTGTTTGCCCAGGTGGCCTCAACAAGATCACTTGTGTGGACAAAGGGTGTCAGCTGTTGTGTCCTTGCAGTACCTTCCTGGATGCTCGATTGGTGAGGAGAAGGGTTTTCTGGACTGTAGTCTTGTCCGAGCAGTCAGCATTTATTGTGATGTGATCTTTTGCTTTAGCATTTTCCTTGCTTCACCGTCTGCAAGTCTTAAGCGAGGTTGCATTCCGTTGCCTGGGCTCCCTTGTTTTGGGCCTCTTGTGATCTGGTCTCTTTGTTGGAACAGTGCAATAGGAGCAGTGGCATATACATTGTGGTACCTGGCTGCCAGAGCTGCCAGAGCACAGGCCGTCTGCTGGCAAGTCACCTGAGCCACCGGCCTTTGTGCAAGCATCAGTTTTCTCATTTACTGTTGTCAGGCATGTCCTTTTAATCAGCCTGTGCTTACCTGAAGACAGCTCATATGATTCTTCTTCGAGCAGAGGCAATATGGATACTATGGATGGTGGCATCTGGAAGAACACATGGAATGTGAAGAGCAGGTTCTTGTTTTCTGGGTTCCCATGTGAGTCCCAGTCCCTGATTGTAGCTCCTGTCTGGCTGGAGTTTCTCATATGACTGAGTTATATTTGGTTCTCTGTGACTTTAGTGAGGAACTTTGACAAAGGCTTTTGAAAGACTAAGTAAATTACACCCTTCAAAGACAGATTGCTGACACATTTAAAGTAGGCAAACAAACACAATTTTCCTTTAAAGAGGACATGCTGGGTTCTCTGTCTTACACACCATAACCAACAATGACAGTCGAACACGTTCCCTGCACACTTTCAAGCTTGTTTGACCCTTCTTGGTATGTTACGTGCTGTGAAATGCACGAGGGAAGACACCATATTGCTAATAACCTGAGCAGTTCTGAAGGTGAAGCAGGTAAAAAGGCTGTGAACTGACCTAAATGAGAAAAGTCTGATTCCAAACAAGAAGGAACAGATTTTGAGGGGTGAGTAGGGCTATGAATAATGTTTTATTCTTAGCTAGAGATCACATTTACACTTTATCCTCCTAGAGTTTTAAAAACTGTTAGCTGAGGAAACTGCTGGTTAAAAGGTAGATAGCTTGGAAAACTAACTGTAAACATCTGCTAAATATTGTTTTTAGTTACAGCTTACATAGTTAAGTATAGGTGTATTTATCTGCTAACAGAAATGTATCTGCTTTTCTTTCTCATTTTCATTGGTTTAATTAAAGTCAAAGATATTTCTTCATCACACAGATGGCTGATGCTGGCCTTCCTGAACATCGTGTCCTGGCTGTAACATATGCTTTGCTAGCGCTGTCAGTAAAAGCTCATTGTTCCCCTTGTTTGGATCATACCCCATAAGAGAGAGGGTGAGAGTAATGAATTTTAAATTCAAGAATATCTTCTTCATTCTTTCATCACAGACAAAATACACTTGCTCACTGTCCTTCATGGAGGTTGGCTAAACATGTCCTCCTCCAGCTTTTCGTCCTTCAGGATCATTCCAAATCCATCTTCCCTCTGTGGCAATGGAATAACTTGTTTGTAGAGCTGAGCTCCCCCAAAGACTCTATTTGCAGAACTCCCTGGGCCAAGTCCCCTGCATCAGAAGGAAGTCTTGTCTTAGGGGACCACATCTGTTTCTGTTGGCATTTATTTATATGCCAAGCCTGCAGTAATCTTTAGGTCTTTCTTAAGTGTTCAGTTATGCAACTTAGTTATTTAATTAGATATGTGCTTCATAGTTAATAGAGAGTATATGTAGAAATAAGCATGTTTTCACGTGTGAAAATATATTCCCCTTAAAAGCAGGGGAAGGTTATCTCTTAGCATGACAACAATCTTTTATATAGAAGAAAGTCTGAGAATATCACCGTCTCTTTTCCTCTGTCCCACTGACTATAAAGAATACCTTCCTGGCTACTGAAGTAGATTTTTACCTCGCATTTTTTACCATGATTAGCTAAATAGGCCATGTACAGATACCTCTGCAAAGGCTCCTGTGTTTTCCCTGAAGCATGTGAATCAGCGCATAGGCACAGTGTAAGAAATGCTACCCTGTGCTGAGATGGCATATAACTGCGATAACGCCTGGCCAGGGAAAACAGACCCACATGGGAATGTTGTCAGGCTTCCCAAACCTCAGCTGCGCGCCCCAGGACGTGGCTGGGCAGCACACGTCTCACCAAGCCTGACTGCACCTGGGGCTCATAGGAGGAATGTGCGGGATGCTTATCAAGCCATCTCCTCCCATGACAAACAATATTGAATAACGGAGCAGGCAATGATCCCGAAGATGCAGACAGTGAGGCAGGGATCTCGAAGATGCAGATATGAGGCAGGGATCCCAAGGTGGGAAGATTCAGACCCAGGACAAGAGGTGTGTCCCCACAGGTGAGGAGTTACCTGAGGTGGTAAATGGAGGAAGTGGGATGTGGGGCACTGGCAGTAGCACGAAGGTGGTGGAATAGAAGACTGGTTTCAGGAAAGACCGGACACCATTGAGCTAATACAATGAGAGAAATATTGAATTAAAGGCTGCAGTAAAGGACCATCCATATCAAAGAGCAGTAATCAGTGCGTACAGTCAGACTGAAGTATGATTGACTTTGAGTAATGAAGAATCCCAGGGTCAAGCAGCAGACTGATATAGTTCAATATCTTCATATACTTTCTGGGTGATAATTCAGATGCACCCTCATCAAGTTTGTAGACAAAACTAAATATGATAGAGTAGCTGACAGGTGAATGGCAGAACTCCAGTTCAGAGGCACATCCACAAACTTGAAACCTGGGCAAAAAGGAACACCACAAATCTCAGCAGCTGGGAGGGCCAAGCTCTGTGCCAGGGCGGGATAACCCGGACATCAGCGCGGGCTGGAAAGAGACGGACCTGCCCTGCTGAGCAGGACCGGGAGGACCAACTGAACACGAGTCAACAGCGCTCTCTCATGGCAAATGAGCGAAACCACAGGCTGGGCTGGAGTAGGACTGTGATCAGCACTCCAGTCAGTGCTGCCTTTGTCGCATCTGGAATACTCTGTGTCTGTCCATCTCCCAAGCCCCCTCCCTCCGCCCAGAACAAGAAGCATATGAAAAAAAAACACGGGAGGTCACAGAATCACCGAATCCCAGAATGTCAGGGGTTGAAGGGCCCTGGAAAGCTCATCCAGTGCAATCCCCCATGGAGCAGGAACACCCAGCTGAGGTTCCACAGGAAGGGGTCCAGGCGGGTTTGAATGTCTGCAGAGAAGGAGACTCCACAACCTCCCTGGGCAGCCTGGGCCAGGCTCTGACACCCTCACCAGGAACAAGTTTCTTCTCACATTTAAGTGGAACCTCCTGTGTTCCAGTTTGCACCCATTGCCCCTTGTCCTGTCACTGGTTGTCACCCAGAAGAGCCTGGCTCCATCCTCCTGACACTGCCCCTTTCCATATTGATCCCCAGGAATGAGTCCCCCCTCAGTCTCCTCTTCTCCAGCTCCAGAGCCCCAGCTCCCTCAGCCTTTCCTCACACGGGAGATGCTCCACTCCCTCCAGCATCTTGGTGGCTGCGCTGGACTCTCTCCAGCAGTTCCCTGTCCTTCTGGAGCTGAGGGGCCACAACTGGACACAATATTCCAGGGGTGGTCTCCCCAGGGCAGAGCAGAGGGGCAGGAGAACCTCTCTGACCTACTGACCACCCACTTCTGGTCTGGCAGAGGGTGGCTGAGATGTCAGGGAATCTTCAAGGGCAGTTACAACGAGAATGAAGCCGAACACTTCTTAGTGACAACAAACAATAAAAAAAGGGACACACAGACAAGAAAATTTCAGGTAGGATATCAGGAAAACATGTCACCATAGCACTAGCTCTTGCTCAATCATGTCCCACAGTGACCTCAAAGCCATTTCCCAAAACAGCTGTTTTTCCCCAGACCAACACTGGTCCATGCAGAAGGGACATTCTCAGCCTAAGATCTTGCATACAGATTTCTCATCTGCCCAGTAAATCCCTATTAGGAATGGTTTTCTTCAGTATTTGCTTGTGTGGAATTCTTCTTACCTGAAACTTCTCACCAAGCAAATGTTAGACATGTACTTGAGACCTGTTTATTACGGGAAATGAAATGAAAAATGAAACAGCATATTGAAACTAGTCTGTGAACAATCAGTGCTGTGTAAATATGATAGTCAATGCCATGATTTGGGATAATACCTGCTTTATGAACAATAAGTTTTGACAAAAACATTCATACAGTGTAAAGAAAGAATTGATCACTACGGTATGTAGGAGTGGAAAGGAGGTGGAAAATACAGTAGAAAAGGAAGAAAGTAAACCAAATACTAGCTGAAAAATCAGTATCAGCAAAAGAGAAAGCGTAAGAGAAGTAGAAAATTTTGACTCATTCAGAATAGATAATATTTTACTTGTTCTTAAATGTATCACATGGAATTAATACAAACTGAGAGGGAGATGTATGCAAATTCATGTGAATTTATATGGAAATCATCACATACCATCAGTCTCTTGGCAAGTTACCCAATGTCTCTCTGACTTAGTGACTGTATATGACTAAGTAGTAGTTTAAAAGTGAGCAACGATGTAAATGTAACAGTACATTACAGCAAGGATGCACATCCCTAGGACAGGAGCTGATAGACTGCGTTTACACAGAAAGGCTGGGCTACACTTCTGCTGCCCTTTTCTCATCCCAAAATTAATAGCATATCCTCACTTTGTCCACTGGCAGCACAGGAACAGCCGGTGCACAGGGCAGGGGACAAGTCAGGAGAAGGATATGTACAGCTGAATTTGCTGATCACTGTAACTCCTTCTTCTTCCAATAATTTTGCTACTGTGTGAACAGAAACATTCCATATTTTGACTTCTCCAAGACCAGTTCAGAAGTGTCTGTGTATGTACCCTCACATTCATGGTTCTCCTGTATTTTAGACTCTGTATTTGAGGATTAAATTGTTCAATTTGTCGACATCATTCCTCACACCCACATAAAAAAATGTTAATAGTTGTTTATTCTTTGCATTTCTCTCCAGATCAGTTTTTTTAAAATATTCTCTCAGAATGAAACGTTTACTTGTCACAATGGGCTTCATCCTCATTTCCTGAGACCAATGGTCCCTACATGTGACATCCAAAGACCAGGACTGAATTCTCTCCCTTTCTTGTAATGGAGTAGAGCAGTTTATTGTGGTGGGTTTTGTTTGTTTGTTGTAGAGTTTTTGTTTGATTTTTGTTTGTGTTTGTTTTGTTTCATTTGTTGTTGTTTCTTTCTTCCTTCTGATTTGTTGAAACATCGTTGTATTAATTGTTCTGTGAGACCAAAGTATTACAGTGTGCAAAGCTACTCATCCGAGGACACCAGTGGCTCCACCAGGAGGATCTGCTTGTCAGCATCAACGCCAGCTTTGAAGACTGAGCTGCCATCTGAACATCTCCTGATCTCTTTCACCATCCTGTCCTCACCTCTTGTGATGCTCACCTGTAGATCTTTGTCTGTTAGGACAGCAGAAGGGACTGGAAGTAGCACAGGGCAGAAACTGGTATTTATTGTTGCCTATGAAATAGTAAGCACATTTTTAGTGCTATATTTTTATTAAATAGATTGGCATACATTTAAAAGGTCCACAGATAAAGGAATAATGTGCATATGTTTTTATGTGTACAATTGAGCACTGAAAGGGGCTGTCCAGAGAGGTTTTGCAGTCTCTGTCCCTGGAGGTTTTTGTACCTGTCTGGAAAGAGCCCTGAGAATCCCCATCTGATCTCATAGTTGACCCTGGTTTGAGCAGGAGGTTGGAATAAAGACCTTCTGAGGTGCCTTCCGACCCAAATTATCCTATGAATTTATGAACTGGAATATTTCCACAGGGAAATTGTACTTCCAGCATATGGCAATGTCTGTTTTGAAGATAAAATTCTCAGGTCTCAAAGTTTTAGCACAATAGTGTTCCTCTCCCACAAGTTAATGGACAATCGTTTTCAAACATCCCAGTGGACCCAAAAATCCTAATCACACCAAAATCTTAGTAGGACTGGAATAAGGAATGGTATAAACCCAGATTCTGCAGAGGTTTCGTGCTTCAATGGGCATGTCTGTGTGTATGTCTGCACTGGGCAGCACCAGCATGAATCACAGTCCTGTGTCACATTATGCTGCACATAGGCAAGAACGTGGAGAGATCAGCCAGGTGTCAGCCAGGTTCTCCTGCTGGTGCACACATGGCTGGGACCAAATGACTTTCAAATCTGCCCCATCTTTGGAAATGCATGTGTGTTCAAATCAAGACCCACAAGCCTTGCTGCTCTTGCCCTGGCCTTGAATATCTGCATATGCCCTACACGTGCCTAGGAGGAACATAGTGGAAGCAGAGTTCATATTCAACTCCACTGCATATATGATCTAGGTAAAGCTATTTTTACATGACAGAGGGTTCTTAATGTATCAGCTATTTTCAAATCAATCTTAAAGGGTGCCATTCTTTCACCTCACCTTCCTGTGTACTGGTTTTGTTCAGAATTACGTAGTCTTTTTTTAGATCCTTTAGCTTTCTTCCTCTGGTGGCTTCTTGGATGGTATTCTTCCCCTCCCTCCCCCTTTTTTCCCCCATCCTTAATCCAAGGGAACTCAGTTCACCTTCTGAGATCATTCTCTGCTTTGTTCATTTTGTAACCTGCTGACTGAAGATCTCTCTGATCTGAGACACAGATCTCAGTTAACTGTATTGATCCTGCCAAGAGAGTAAATCCAGAATCTGGAAATGACATGTGAGACACTAGAGCAGTTGGCCCAAACCATGGGAGTGTTCAGGCTGGACAGGGCTTTGAGCAACAGGATCTAGTGAAACATGTCCCTGCCCACAGCAGGGACGTTGGACTAGATGATCTCTAAAGGTCCCTCCCAACTCAAACCAGTCTATGATTCAATGATCCCAGGCCAGACTCTGTAGTAAGTTGCAGCTCTAAGCTTTGTACAGGGCTGTCAGAAAACCTGTGAAGACCGAGCCACTATGGCTGAAGAAGAGCTAAAGCCACTCTGCAATACATATCGAGCCCATGACTGGACTCCTATTTCCTCTGTATCCAGTTTGCCTGGTGATCAGTATTTTAATCATATGCAAATGACAAACAGTTTAATGTGGTCAGTTTTAAGTTAACTATTTCCCTGTTACACAGGTGAAGCAGAAGAAATTATTAGGAGTCTCACTAAGGCTTAAACTTAACACTCCATAGGCTGTTTCTGTAGGTTTGGATGTGATATCAACACCATGACTGTCTTTGCAGAGAGGAGACAGCCCTGCAAAGGTAGTGGGGACAAGGACAGCCCAGCCGATCGGTGGGACCTTCTGACGGGTTGCAAAGGAGCACAGCACTACACCTTGACCTTAGAAATTTATTGGTTTAACTGTCTTACAGTTTCACTTGTCCCATGTAAAACATCTGCCAGAAGCTGCATTAAGTATTAGAGAAATATTATTGCATTACCCAAAGAAGAAAATGTTCTTTGACTTCAACTTGCAACATGTAGGACAAACTAACCTGGGTCCTGCAGCAGCATATCAGAGGCTGCTGCTGGTGGCCGCTTCTCCTGAGCCATGGTGAGCATTTTCCTGTATTTTTTTCTCCTAAGCAGGTATCTGAAGACAGACTGTAGGGTGGCAATGGGAGCCCATGAACTTGAAGTGAAAGAGGCACTGAAGACCAAATAAACAAAGAGGGCAGTTAAAAGGTGTGTTTGCTCTTGCAGAAAGTGCCACCCATGTGCCCTGCGCAACAGAGGCTGCACCACCTGCCCTTCCCCCAGGGCAGAAGCGGCTGCTCATGGGGTGGAACAAAGACCTATCTGCTGGGTCTTTGGGATGGTGCACAATGGAGCAGGAACATCTACCCAGCCACAGCCTACGGCTGCAGCCAGACTGCTGTCCTGGTCACCTGTCACCTGTCAGAGCTGCGAGGGGTGCCACTGTGAGGCACGAGTTCCAGAGCCGCAGCACAAGGTTAACATGCAAAATGCGTTGTGTGGAGCTGGTTGGTACTGGAAACACCCCCATGGCTGTGGGAGAGAAGCACAGCAGGAAGGGACTTCCATGGATGTGAATCTAGTCCGTGGGGCATACAGCGACCAGGGTCTAGCTCTGCTGACAGGAATGGCAGCTTTTTACTACTTTAAATGTTTTCCAAGCTCTCCTTCATTGACAACCTTCCCATCTCCAGCTTTACTAAGTTCATGGCTTGTTTCCTTCCCATATGCCATAGGCAGCGTAAATACCTAATGGCAAGGTAAACGATAAACAAAATGGAAAGAACCATACTTGCCATAAATCAGGATAATCTCATTAATAAAGAAGGATACTCTGAAGGCTAGGGGCCTGCTCAAATGTAGCCAAGACTGGCTCATAAGTGGTGGTAATTCCCCACACAGGTTTCTGTGGGAGAGACCTCAAGGTCTCAGTCATGCTGCTTGACCATCCTGGAGCAGAGCTGCTGCACAAAGGCTTTCCCCATTGTTAATAAGTGCATGTGCAATGCACATCCCCTGGCAATAGGGAGGAACAAAGCCTCCTGCACTGGTCAGAACCAGCCCTGTGTCTCGGGGCTGATGAACTGCGTCCACGCCACAGTGGAAGCGGGGTGCCCTCTGCTGTGCCTCAGTTTCACTGGTGTTCGGTGGTCTGCAAATGAAACAATGGTGTCCAGTCTTTTCCCAGCTGAGAGCCAGGAGATGCCACTATCTATAGTGTTTAAATTGCACATACAGGTTATCGCCCGGGCAAGCTAATAAGATTTTAAGTCATAGCCCTAAAACCCAAGACAATGGGAAACAGTAGTCATTGGTTATGTCTTTCACCATTTAATCTTCCTTAAGGAAACTTCAAAAATACAAATGCAGTTGTCAGAAAAACAGAAGTTTCAGGGGGTTACCAAGACCTTATAAGAAAAAACAATAAGTAACCTAGTGTCACCTCAGAGTTGAGCCTGTATTTAGTAGTAGGTTGGACTAAATTACTTCCTAAGGTCCCTTGTAGCTTGAAGGACTGCGTTATCCTCCCATCCCACAAAAAAATGTGGAAAACCCACCCATAGCTTGGGAGAACTGGCACAGTGTCCCTGCCGTAATGTCACAGGACCCGAGTGAGCTTGTCCTACCTCTTGAAGCAAAAGAATTGTCTTCTCTGGATTCTGTAAGGCTATTCCTTTAATAATTTCAAATTAGCAACATTTGTCCAAGGATGCAGTTTTAAAAGATGCGGTGATGTGACAGCTCAGCACAAGGGGGAGGTCTTGCTTTACCTTCCACTCCTCTGGAGGTGCTCAGCAGACACCTCAGTGGTGCTGGGCAATCCAAGAGTAGGTTTGTGTGTTGAACCCCTTTACAGAAAGACTGACATGCACATGAGCTCCTGCAAGGGAGGGGACAGGGACTGGGGTCAGGAAAGGACCAGGGAGGCAGGAAGAGGAACAAGAGGAGAGGAAATCTCCCTTTTTAAGTGGTAGGACTAGACTGTCTGAATTGTCCCTGGTACAGCCTCTTTTGTCTCTGTCCCCTGGCCTGACTATTGGGATCTGAGAGTGTCCCAGTTTCAGAAATAACAGGTGGACTGTCCCAGCACAGCTGTTCTCATGGTCTGGTCTGGCCCTGGGGCCACCTGAGCTGCCAGCACTGTCCCTCCTCTGCCCCTGGCAGCCTGATCCTGCTTCCAGTCCAAGCTCTGCTGGGCTACACCAGCCCTGCACAGTCATTATGGTCCTTATTTGTTCTCAGCCACAAAGAGTGAAATGCGGATGCTGCTTCTGAGACCAGGGAATTGAGCAAGGCCAGAGGGTTGTGTCTCAGAGCAGTCAGAAGGTACCTCCTGCGGTGAAAACAGGCCATGGTGGTACCCGGGAGTGCAAGGTGGGGACCAGAGCAAATCCCCTGGACACACTCAAAGACCAAGATACTCCTGGGAAACCACAGTTTTACATCTTTCAGTCTCAAATCAACCATCATGGCTGAAGGTGCTCCCACACCTGGGTCCTCAACCCAGTTAGAGAAATAATTCAGCGCTGTGTGCTGGAGGGTGACAAAATTGTTAGTTAACCCTTCTAATTGCCAGTTGCTGCCCCAGACATTGTCATTCTGAATGTTTTCAGGTGAAATGGGCCTATTCTGACCTGTTCAGAACAGATCACTTCTCCCCCAGGGTCACAATTATGTGCCAACTACTTTGGCTTTGTCTTCACTGACAGTGTTTTTTGGCCACCTTTCAGTCAGCTCAGCCTCCTGTGGCCATGCACGTGCAAGGATACCCGCTTCGGGTCTCAAGTACCTCACCTGGGACAGCTTCTGACATGGTGAACGCAATTTTTTTGATGCCAAACTCTCCTTGGCAGATCTGCCAACATGAGACTGTCTCCTGCCTCTTTGACACACCTGATAAACCAGGGTCCCTCGTGTTGCCGGCTGCTGGGAGTCCTACATGTTCACTGCAGAGGGAGAATGTGTTTTTCAGCATTTATGGACTGCACTTGTCAAGGCCTAGCATTCAATGTTCAGACTTTTGCAGACTGGTCCGCTGCTAAAATGGAGAAATGCATGAGAGCTGCATGAATTTCAGCCTCAACAGCGCTCAACAGTGCGCAGCATGGGGGACCGGAGCCCCTGCTCGGGAGTTTCACTTATGTTGCTTTTGGCTGGCAAATCCAAAGGTGAAAACTGGAGCTGATGTCAAGGCGTTACTACTGCTGTCCTCAGGGACAGTTCCCACCCTTGTAGGCACCGTGGGACATGCAGAACCACAGGCCCCTCTTTTATTTTTCTTTGGACCAACTAAGACAGATTTTTAAGTTTGAGACCATCCCATTAAGTACTATGGCCAGTCATAATGTCTGCTGTAAATGTCTGCCTCAAAACATGGTA
This sequence comes from Patagioenas fasciata, assembly GCF_037038585.1. Classification (NCBI taxonomy): domain Eukaryota; kingdom Metazoa; phylum Chordata; class Aves; order Columbiformes; family Columbidae; genus Patagioenas; species Patagioenas fasciata. The sequence continues at coordinate 7,186,318 of NC_092542.1, forward strand.
ACAGAGCCCTGGTCTCCTTTGGGTTTGCTGATTTGATCTCTGCTGCCTGCTAAAGCAGTTTTGGGTGATGAGGGCACATGGAAACAACTGGGTGCAGATATCTGGAAGAAACTACATGGAGTCTTCCTTGTTGACCCCATTCTTCTCAGCCGTCATCGTCAGCTGGTCTATTGGGAAAGAAAAGGAAAGAGCAGAAGCGACCACAGCCAAATGGAGATGGTTTCCAGCAGCGCTGTTCAGGGCTATCTCAGGTGATATGTCAACCCAGCTTCTCCTAGAGGTCTGATGGAGACTGAGAAAATAAGAAGGCAGATTTAACATCAGAACACAGGGGACAAAGACATGTCAGTGCTCTTTGATTCATAGTATCATGATTAGCTGTCTTTCTGCCCCATGCAGCTGATCGAGCACTTGACTACAACAAGCCTTCTGTAGCTCTAGACGCGTTCTCAGATCTCATCCTGCTCTTTTTCCCCGGTAAGGCATCCCTGTCCTCATGTTCACCCACCATCAGACCTAATCTTGTCCACCAGTCAATCCCTACCCCTGCCTTCCTGATGTCCTGTTGACCCCACAGTGTCCATACCCTGATGGTCATCATGCCCATTGCTGTTGACTCCACTTGCTCTCTGCTACAATGAAAATCTACTGGAAGTGACACATGAAGACCAGTGTTGTCCTCTGTTTACCTCCAGAAATGGGAAGATTTTGATCTCTAGCCTAAACTGGTATTTCAGTGTTATAGACCTCCACACGAGCTGCTGGTCTCTGCAGTGGGTCAGGGGAGCACAGAGAAAGGCTTTACACTGGCTGCCCAGTGACGGTTTTGTATTGCTGTGGCCCACAATGATGTCTGGGACATGTCCTCATGCACCTTTACAAGCAGTGACAAAACCCTCCTGACCTGGCTGCTGGTGCTTCAGGGCAAGGCTGAACTGGCATGGGCACATGGCATGCGAGGAGTTAATAAAAACTGCTGGATTAAAATCATTACATTGTCAGTGAAAAACCCTGCTGCTAGCCACAGGGAAGGACCCTGTCTGCGGCTCCCTTACTGAAAAATGAAGGGTAATTTAATCCAGTCACCTGCTGCTGACCTATTTAAAGTACCCAGAGACAGGGCAGAGCAAGTCGCTGCTGGTTCAGCCCACAGCAGCCAGGGTCAGGCTGCAGCTGAGGCACCCCAGTGCCACCTCTTTGGGGATGGGGTGCCCACACCTTCTTCTGAGCATGAACAGTGCAAGCGGGCAAGCTGGTGCTGTTGGCAGCGTTGCTCTGCCCCTGGTCAGGCTCTGTGCAGTGGGTGTGCTGCTTGTCAGAGGAGGGGGTGCCTGGCTGATGCTGGGGCTGCACAAGCACGGCCACCACCGCCCAGGCCAGGGAGGCCACTCCCCAACACAGAGAGCCCAGCCAGGCTTTGAGGAGCCCTGCGCATCCTTCTGCAGCGCTTGCCCAAGTCCCTCCACCCTGCTCTGGGATGGGGAAGGAGAAGCTACCCTGCATCAGCTGCCACTGGATCTGCAGCTTTTCAAACGGTGCTTTTAAGTCTTGAATGAACACTTGCAGTGACTTGGTGTGCACAACCATGGAAATTTGCTGTAGTGGTTAATTGTATGCTGGTATGTAATTGGCTTGAAAGTCAGTCTTCGAGGCATTCAGACACCAGCTTAACCATCCTGTAAATGTCACAGAATATCTCTCTGCTGAGAAGGGATGCACAGCTGCTGTGAAACTCCTCCCTGGATTCATGGTGGTACCTATCAGGAATTGGGTTAGGTGGGAAACATGGAGCTCAAGCCTTGTGTCCACTCTACAGAGGATATTCAAGGGTATTAAAAGGTTATTATGAATCTCATAATGTTCAGTGTTTCCCAGCTCTTGAAGTCCAATAATGACTGTGGGAGGAATGCTGCTTTCATTAAAAAATTTGGAAAGCTGTTGCAGCCCAGCTGGGACAGGAAGAAGGCAGGTGATGCAATCTTGAGAGCTCCAAAAGCCACCTGCAGAGAGAAACAACTCTTAGAAACTTCTTATTTCTAAGCTTCCAAGCTGTATCTTTCTTAGGACTTTCAGTGCCGTCGGTCTCGGTGAGTGCAGGTGGCCACAGGGGCCAGGTCCCGTTGCTGTGCATCCTGTCCTGTCTGCCAGAGCTCCAGGACAGGTGTCGCACGATGCTGCTTCCACCGTCAGCTGCTCCCACAGCCACACACGCACCCAGTCCTGCACAGGGTGTCGCAGACACACAAAACTCACAGGTGCAAGTCCCTGCTGTGTCAGTCTCAGCCTTCAGGATGACAGTGCTTTCACCAGGTGGGGTTGTACTTGTGAAAAAGGATAAACCTGGGGTGTTGTGATTTCCCTGGTGATGAAGAAGGTTGGTTAGAGAGTGCAGCCTGGGTACTGCATCAGGCCAGTATCTTCTCTGCCCTCTTCTCTCAGCCCTCTTCAGGGTTGCTGCTTATCCATGCACACCTTTGGATCAGGCTTCCAACTCTTTCCCACCCTGTGGCCTTTCTAAGCCTTTTCTCTTTACCCAAGCGAGCTGATATTCCCATTTCACCAGCCCTCCGTAGCTCCAAACCGTTCTGATTTCTCTCTCCACTGGTGACAGAGTGGGGGAAGGTGGCACATGAGAGGCAGGGAAGGAGACTAATGGGGTGGTCCTGGGCGTGTGCAGGGTGAGGCCACATCTGAGATGACCTATAGTTTAACTCATCCTGGCTGGAGCCAGTCAGGGTATTTGTCTCACCGAGCTCAGTCTTACCATGTCTGAGGAAGATAAAATATCTCCCGGCTGTGTCAGGGGTTACTGGTCTGCTGCATGGGTAGAAATCAATGGGGAAGGGAATTTATCTGTGAGAACTGGTGGCTTGGAGATCATGGTGACAAGGTTGAGCAGAGTTGCACCAGAGATCCCTGCACGAGGGGAGGGTGGTCTGTGTGTCTGTCTGTGAGAGGGGAAGCTGCCAGCTTGGACTTACTGGAGACAGAAAAATAGCCTGAGTGCCTGAGGGGGCCCAGAACCCTCGGGAGGCCTCGGAGCATCTTCGTCACTGCCATGCACACCGCCTGCTCACCACTGCCTGGCTGGGTAAGGATGGTACAGGATAGCTGTGTATGATCTTCCCAGCTTTCTCTGCCCTTGCCTTGAATGTGTCCTTCTGTCATTTGAAGGCCAACTTAATCCTGGGCTGTTCTAACACAAGCACAGCTGGTGCATCAAAGGAAGTGATCTTCCCATTTACTCGACACTCATGAGAGCACATCTGGAGCACCATGTCCATTTTTGGGACACCCTGCTATGAGAGAGTTGTTGATGAACCGTAATGAGTCCAGAGGAGGGTCACTGGGGTGGTCTGAGCTGGACCACAGGACATATGAGCTGAGAGCTGGGTTTGGTCTGACAGAAGGAAAGGAGGCTGAGGGGACTTATTAACATCTTCCACTGCCTGAAGTGGAGTGGAAGAAAGGACAGAGCCAGATTCAGGTGTACAGAGAAAGTACAGCAGCAATGGGCACGTGTTGCCATACGATGGGACATACAGAAAAATCTCTTCCACTTGAAAGTGGACAAGAACTGGAACATGGTCCCGAAAACCTCTGTTGTAAGTCAGGTGAAATGAGTCCTACCCTTGAAATCAGGTTTCCTTCTTGTAAGGAAGACTAGAACCTTTCAATTTTCAAAAAGCAGTATTTAAAAATGTTAAAAATTGCACTTCCAGGCCAGGTCTTTTTAACATACTGGCGATTGTGTGTGTTTTTCTGTCTTACCTGCAAAGGGAAATCATCATTTCTAAGGGACTTTGCTAGAGGCAAGAGGTGGATTAGTAAAGCTGTGTCCTTCATTTAGGAATAATAGCCATTAAACTCCTTGTTGCTATGGGGCTGCAATTTCCACAGGCGATACCCATTATCAGAGAACTGGCTGCTGGCAAGCAGTTAATGAGAGAGCTTTGAAACGACTCAGTAAAAATCCAGCTTCCCTGCAGACTTCTGAGACACGAATGAAAGAAGAAAGGGAGCCAAAGCTGGATCCAGCTGTGATCTGCACAGACGTGGGGTGGCGGCAGCTTCACTGTTGCTCCATGAACTGAGGGAAGCCCCTTTCAGACCCAGCACAAGAGGGTTTTTTTCAGAGCTTTAGGGGCTCTGCTGGCCTGTCACAGGTCAGAGCTCTTTGCCCTGAGCTCAGACCCCCACCTGTGGCCCAAGTCAAGACCAGCATCCTGCTGAGCCAAGAACACACAGAGGTGTCTTTAAGCCATGAGAGAGCACACATGAGAGCTGGGGCATGGGGTGTTTAGGAATTCTTACCTCACAGCGTGATTCTTCTACTTGTGCTGTGTTTTGGTCTCCTCATTGTGTCTTCCCAGCAGCAGAGAGGAGCTGGGACAGCAGCGAATGCAGCGGGATGTGGCTGCTGGGTGGACGGAGGAGCTGCGCACCCGCTCGCCAGCCCCGCGTCCCTCCGCAGCACGGGCTGTCCCACCAGGCTGCAAAACGGAGGCAAGGGAAATGCCACAGTCCTCCTGTTCCTCTCCACTGAACTAGGTCTGAGGTGTATAGCGAAGATCCTTGCACAGTGGCATGTCATTGGGCCTAATTCTCAGGGACAACCAGTTTCTCTGAGTCCCAAGGCAGCTGGATGAAATAAGGCAACTACCATGCTTTCAGTTTTACTGTTTTTCTTCCTTTCTGTTTGTTTGTATTGTGAGAGCACTGATGGGAACTTGCATTCATCATCCCCTTTCTGAGATGAGAAAGTCTTCATTTGCTTTGTGACAGAGGAAAGAGAGAGGAAACACAAAACATCGGGGCTGTGCTGCGCCGTGGCAGAGCCGGGAGGGATGCCCAGGCACGGCCACACGGACCGAGCATCGCACTCCCACGCAGGGTCCTGTTAACAGTGCAAAGACACTTTGCATCACAGATCCCATGCTAGCAGTGGTCCCTCTGGTTGCACGAAATTCTCCCTGAGAGCAGACATGCTAAAGAGCCCTGCTTGGACTGCTGAACTTCTTTATACCCCTGGAGTTGTAAAGTCTAAACGCAGTGTAGCTCAGTGAAGCTTTAGAGAGGACAACGGGATGTACCAGGCTGCCATAGTTGTGCTCCAGGAAGTGGAGGGAAATTCCCAGTGTTTAAAAAAACAATTTTATCATCAGCAGATCTAAAACGTTAAAGAAATGAATGTCATTTTGGATGACAGTTTCTGGCTTTTCATTTCTTTTGTATAAACAGCCTCTAGAATGGCATTTTCATGTTGTAACCAAGAGGGTTAGAAATAGAGGTTTTAATTCAAATGGTGGATACTAATCACATGACACCAGGACCTGTAGGTTGAGGTAACCATCACAACTCTCATCATACACAGTAGGCAGTCTGTAGATTTGCAGTCTCAGAAAGACTGGACTACCTCACGTGTGTTAATGACCTGCAGAGATTCAATGATGTTGTGACATCTAGGACATGCACATTTGCTCTCTGTGTACAGTTCCAGGAGCAGGATACTTCTGCATTGGCATGTTAGCAAGTTGAGAAAGAGAAAGAAGGCATTTTCTTTAAATGCACTAAATGAATCAAATGCATTGAAAGGAGTTTACTGTTGTCAGGGAGCAAGAAGATTGTCTGCTTCCTAATGGATGGGGATTCAGGAGCCAAAGGCAGTAACACAGCCAACAATGCAGGGACCTCACCAGCCAGGGCCCAGCTCCACCGTATCTGAGCGAGGTGAGCAGGGCAGCACCAGACATTGTGGCCAGGTTCAATCAAGAGTCTCCATCATAAGGGGGTTGGTGTTGATGGGACAGGTCCAATTTCACAGAATCATAGAATTGTTTCGGTTGAAAGGAACCTTAAAAATCAACTAGTTCCAATCCTCCTGTCCTGGGCAGGGACACCTTCCACTAGACCAGGTTGCTCAAAGCACTGTCCAACCTGGCCTTAAACACTCCAGGGATGGGGCATCCAAAACTTCTCTCGGAAGCCTGTTCCAGCACCTCACCACCCATAGTGAAGAATTTCTTCCTTACATCTAATGTAAATCTATTCTCTTTCAGATTAAAGCCATAACCCCTTGTTCTATCTACTACATGCCCTTGTAAAAAGTCCATCTCCAGCTTTCTTGTAGGTCCCCTAACCCTTTAGGTACTTGAAGGTGGCTATAAGGTCTCCCTAGAGTCTTTGCCAGGCTGAACACCCCTAACTCTCTCAGTCTGTCTTCACATGAGAGTTTCTCCAACACTCTGATCATCTTTGTGACCTCCTCTGGACTTACTCCAAGTGTTTCCTATTTTTCTTATGTTGGTGTCCCCAGAGCTGGATGCAGCACTGCAGGTGAGGTCTCACCAGGATGGAGTAGAGGGGTAGAATTGCCTCCCTTGACCTGCTGGTCATGCTGCTTTGGGTGTAGCCCAGGATACAATTGGCTTTCTGGGTTGCAAGTGCACATTGATGGGTCATGTTGAGCTTCTTATCAGCCAACACCCCCAAGTCTTCTCTGGAAGGCTACTGTCAATCGATGCTCTGTCCAGACTGTACTTGTGCTTGGGATTACCCTGATCCACATGCAGGACCTTGCACTTGGCCTTGTTGAACTTCATAGGCTCAGCTCTCAAGCCTGTCAAGGTCCCTCTGGATGAGTCTCCACCACACCACACAGCTTGCTGTTGTTGGCATATTTTTCAGAGGGTGTACTCCATCCCACTGTACATGTTGCCAACAAAGATGTTAAATAACACTGGTCGCAATACTGACCACACATCAGGTCAATCCACACATCAAGCATGAGAATGGGCACAACTACACTGAGCCATGCCTCACAACATACTCCAGGCAAGGACTAAAGGCTCAGACCTTGAGCTTAAATGCAGCCCTTTGGGTCAATTGGCAGGGGAGGTAGGTAGAGGCTCAAGGTGAGGCTGGTGGTCCAGGACATTCATGCTCTCAGGGCACAGAAATCCTCCTGGAACATAAAGCAGTATGTCCCGTACTGTAGCATGGAGCAGCATTCCCCATTTCTAAAGGCTTTTGTTTGATTTTATCACAAATCTGTTGATGAACAGTTTTTCAGTAAATTCACAAACGGTTGGGTCCAGGGATCATGATGTGTCCCACCTGGTTCCAATACTGAATATCTCTTCTCAGGCTTCTGACTCTTGCTTTGCGAATTCCTGACTTGGGTAATGCCAACAAATGTCAATGCTGGCCACCCCCTCCATCATCATCCAGGTCTGCACTGCCGCTAGCATGCCTGGAAACAGGAGCGTGCAGCCAGATCCCATCTGGCACTCTGCTCCATCTTTTGACTTTCAAATCTCACTTCAACTATGCAAAACTTTCAAGAAAATGCACCAGCTGGTAATGGGACACAAAGGCTGACAATGGTGCCCGGTAGGACACAAAGCACACCCAGGAGGACAACAAAGGCCCTGGCTGAGCTTTGCAATGGGGGACTGTGGAAGAGGGAAAATCCCCCTTCACCCCCATGCTGGTTCAAAGGCTGGCGTGGAGAGAAGGGCAATTAGAGCTGCCAATTGCTTTTCCTGCTGCAGCTTCCCCTTTGTCCCTGGTAAAAGAGTGACAGCCCAATAGCGAGATGATAGTGCGGCTGGACCCACATCCCTGAAACATGCCCACTGCCCTCCCCAGCAGACAGAAAGTACCTGGACCATTCATTTGAGAGCCTGCCTCCGTTCATTTTCTAATTCCTTTTTTCCCTTTAAGCTACTCATACACCTGGACCTGACTCATTCACTCTGTCTGTTTAATTTGAGATTGTGCAAGTATTTGGGGTAAAATGTCACCCAGGCAGTTTCTGTGGATTTTGAATTATCAGATACATAGAGAAGGAAAAAGGTATTCCCACAGTGGGATAGGGTCTGTTTAAGCCCAGACTTCTGTGTGCATTTCACTGCCATACTTCACAGAGACATGATTATTCTCTGCTTAGCCACCAGTCCTGTAGCTCAGAGGTGTTTGTTTGTTTGTTTGTTTGTTTTCTCCCAGAGCACCTCTGAGCACAAAAATTCACAACAGTTCCAGCTACCCAGCAAAATCAAACCTTGACAAATTCTCTTTGCAGGGATTTGCTCAGAAGCAGTGGCCTGGGAAGCAGCTGAGACCTTCCTGAAGACCTCTGAGTGCATCCTGTTTTCCTGCCTGTGGTAGGAAAATGACAGGAGAGCACTTCAAGGAGATCTTGGAGAACAGCACTAGGAAAAGGTCGTACAGGAGAGCTTTTCTTCACACACGTGCGCTGAGTTACCCTCGGCTAACAGAAAAACCCCTGCTGAGCTGCCCGCTCATTCTCCCCCCTCAGCAGAAAAGCGGGAGAGAATAGAAAAACAAAAGCAAACAGAGAAACAAACAAAAGACCAAACCAAACCAAACAAAAAAATAAACAGGAGCAAGAGACCTCATGGGTTGAGATATAGTTGGGGAAGTCACCAATTACTGTTGCAGACAAAACAGACACAATTTGGGGGGAAGTATAATATCTTTATTTATTGCCCATGAAAATATAATGTAATTAAAAATTTGAGTAGCGGGAAACAAAAAGATGAACATTAGACCAACACCTTTCCTCCCCTCCTGTCCCAGGCTCAATTTCACTCCATCACTCCCAACCTCCCTTCAAAAAGTGGTGCAGAGGGGGCTGGAGACAGGGTCCAGGTGGGTACAAAGCAGTTTGTCTCCGCCGCTCCCTCGTCTTCACCTTTGCTGTGCTCCAGCACGGGATCTCCACAGGCTGCAGTCGCTCAGGAAATCTCCTGTCTGAGTCCTTCGTGAGCTGTTTTTTCTTCAGGAATATCCGTGTGCCCTGGAGTGGATCCCCCACGGGTCACTGTGTGAACATCTGCGCCAGCGTGGTCCCTTGCACGGTTGCAGGGAATATCTGCTCTGGTGTGAGTCCCCCATGGGCTGCAGGGAATATCTGCACCATCATGGAGCACCTCCTCCTCTGACCTTGCTGTTCCTCTCTTGTATCTCACTTCATTCCCTCCTTCTCCTCCTATCTGGCATTTTCTGCCCTTTCTTAAACATGTTTTTACAGGGGCATCTCCAGCCTTGGCCTGTGGTGGGTCCATTATGGAGCTGAGTGGAACCAGCACAAGGCAGCCCCAGACCTCTTTCCACGTCTGCAACCCCCCACTACCAAACCCTTTGTGTGTTTAGCCTGTGGAGTATGGCAAGCTGCATCCCCCCATTCAGACAGGGAAACGGACACGGGAGAGGAACTCAAGGAGGAGAAGAATGGGATTCTGGAAGACAGGAACGCATGGGGTGCCCAGCAGGATGCTGCAGGTGGGAAGGGGTTCTGTGTGGGGGTGATATCGCATGCTGCTGTTTTCCAATGTCCTTTCATTAGCCCAGCTGGTTCCAAAGCCCGTTTCAGGGCAGTGCTGGCCAACTAATCTATCTGGGAGAGCCTGCCAGGTGCTCCAGGAAGAGCCCGCCCTGTGCAACGTGATCGTGGTGTTGCATGGCTGGCTCCTAAGGAGCTGGAAATGGAGAGGGACGGAGCCAGGCTGTCTGCCGGGGTGGTGTGGGACACGCACAGGACTTTGCATCAATCTGCAGCTGAGGGGGTAGAGAAGCCTAAAAAACCCTCAGACAGCTGTCTGGTTTGGTCATTCCCTATCCTGCTGGATGCTGCCAGGTCAAAGTTATTTCATGGATTGACCTGCCCAGCCTGGGGCTGTGTTGCTTTACTGTAACTAATGTTACAAAATACGAAATCTTTTGTGTGCAGCCACTCCTGTGCATTATATGTTTGATTAGGTGGCAGGGAGGACAGTTGCTCTTCACCTTCCTTGTTGTGGCTCTCTGGGTCACAGCGATGCTGTGAGAGCAGCCCAGGAAGGAGCACCTGCCCTGCAAACCTGCTCAGGACAGAACGGGCATGAGCTCTTCTTACCCTCACTTCTGCCACATCCTTGAGGTTTCTCTGGGATGGGACCCTTCTCTGGGCCAGTGGAGGGTGATTTCTTTGCAAGGAGGGACTGAAAGACATGCAAGTGAAACTTATGAAACACTGCTGGGGCAGAAAAGACTGAGACTCCATCATAGTTACAGGTACACAGGTCCTTTTTGGAGGGGAAGCACAGAGCCAACAGCTTTCAGAGAGAAAGTCAAGAAATACAGGGATAGTGAGTGAATTGCTGCAAATCACACTGAGCTGGAGACTGAAAAACCGAATTTTTTAAAATGAACTCTGCAGAAATGGAGTGAAAATGAAGAAGGAATGGAATGACAATATGTAATATGTAAAGAGCATGAGCTACCTACCACTCTCTGGATTTGAGGGAGGATCACCGCACAGTGAAAGAAAGCCTGGTGAGCCTGGTAGCAGGGACAGAAGAAACAGGAGTTCCCAGAAATGAGGATCAACAAAATTGTGAGGAGCTTGATCTGCTCCAGTTAATAAGCAGGTCACCTGCAGCCTTGTTCAGCAAAATTTGGGCACAACTCTGGGGCACAGGCACATTGTGCATAGGCTCCACTTCAGTATTTTGAGCACTGTCAGAGCCTGGCCCACTAACGCAGATACCAAAATGAAGAGATGGCGTTGAAGAGAATACCCTTACCTGTGAACATCTGAAGAAGGTAACAGCGTGGCAGGACACCTGTGGTTGTTTCTTGCATGGGTTTAGTGCATAACTGGGGGCATGACCATGTCCTCCTCTTTGGAGAGTATTTGTAATCTACTTTACATGATAATTACAGTTCATTAATAATATTCCCAGCTCACAGTGTATTAAGGATTCCCTCCTTCCCCCCATTTTCCACCCTGCTGTATTGTTTGGGCTGTGAAATCACCAGCAATATTCCCTTTTGGCTGCATCCCTGGACAGATGCTGTATTGCTTGAGGAGGGGTGAGGCACGGCTGATTAATCTATGCTCAGAGAGGCTGACTGTTGGGATTAGTGCTTCAGATGCTCTTAACATCTGCAGCTCCAGGACAGCCCCAAATTCATCAGCACTGGAAGCTGGAGGGTAGCAGCAAGGCCGGTAAGAGCTGATACTGGAGAGAAGGGGGGTGTTTCTATGGAATGGTCACTGCCAGGTAGCAAGACAGGAGGGAGGCTTTATGGGAGAGGTGGGAACCATGCCATTACCTTGGCACTTCCCAATCTGTTGTACAGTTTCTTGGCTATATCTGTGATTCCCAAGACTAAGGAGGGTCGTATAGAGAGAGCAAGGCTGAGAAGCCAGGGATTGGGCTGGAAGGACCCTGCAGAGCAAGCACAATAGAAATGCGTCAGCCTTGAGGTTCTCGAAGCTCCGGTTCCCTGTGTCTGGAAGGTGGGCTGAGGATGACCATGGGCCCTAGCAAGTCGTAGAGCTTGGGTCCAGCCCTTGCAGTAAACACAACGTGTTGCCAAAACAGAGGTAGAGAGAAGGGAAGGGGTTACTGGGGACTTGCGTGGTTACTGTGGTTTATCTCCCTAACCAAAACCAGTCCCTCCTTGCTGCTCTGCTCATCTTGGCTGAGATTTGTTACTCTGGGCTTCCCTCTGTGTGCTCTGATTATTCTTTTTTCCTGCACTAATTTTTTCTTTCTCTTCATCACAGGGTTTTATAAGCCTTTTTTGGGGGGGAGACCAGCAGCACAGGGGATGAGAAGAGGCTCCTGAGCAGCCATGGATGGGTTACAGCTGCGGGTAAGGCTCACCTCGTGCGAATCACAACCTTCCACCATCCTTCAGAGTTCCCAGCAGCCAAGGGGAAAGAAAATAACAGCTCCATCTCTGTCTAGTGAGCCTGCTAGCTGGGAATTACTCTCTTGTCGTTCACTGCAGGGGAACTCCAGGAGGCTGTTCAGGATTAAGCCCAGAGAGTGCCTGAGCTCCTGGCTTAAGCTCCTCCACTGCCCCTTCCGGCAAACAGCCCAGCCTGCCCCCTCCCAAACCCCTCCAGGGGTGGCGGCTGGAGACACACAGGGGCTGTCCATCTCATGGGTTAATCACCTCCTGTTCAGATGTCAGGAGAAGATGAAGCTGCTATAAATAGATTGCGAAGCCCTCATGGTTTCAGCTGTGATTCACACACACGGCAGAGGAGCATTAGGAAGAATTAACATTCAATCTCTCAGGCACTTTCCTGAGAGCAAATGCCACTCTGTCCCTGTCACTTAATCTCCTTGCCCAGGGGAGGTCAGCAGCAATTTCTGGAGGCTCTGAATAGGTCAAGGGAAACCCAGAGCAGGACTGTCCGGGTGCTAAAAACATCCACTTCAGCCAGAGTGACTGAGCAGCACCTGCCAACAATAAGCAGCTGCATTTTGGAGCATGGCAAGGCACTGTGCTCCCTCCTTGCTGGGGCTGAGATCAGACGCTGTGGTTCTGTTACAGCCCGCACATGCTGGGATGCCTGACAACAGCCTCTGGGACTGAGACTCCTGGCAATGGTATGTGCAGGGGGCTGGGGCTCTTTCTGGGTCTCCCTAACTGGTGTTGAGCTGTGTTGAGCAGCTTGCAGGGTTTGTGCTGGTTTGCCTAGGTGGGCATGGTGGGGCAGGACAGTGTACGTAGGTGGTCTATGTGAAATGCCCATTTCTTTCCCCACCTCATCCTAATTTTTCAAAGCTCAGGGGCAAAAAATGTAGCATAGAGTTCACCTACCCATGGGCAGCTGTGTGCACTTGTTCCTGCATGTATTTGTGTTCATCTGCATGTGTCGAAGAGCTTGGTAGCCTCCCTCCCCCTGCCTTGCTGTTTTTGTGTTGTTAGCAGTGGCAGTCATTGAGCAATGTAAGTGAGGTGGAGAAATCAGCTGAAGGAGAGGTGAGAACAGATGGGTCCTGCAGTGTGAGGGTTCTGTTTGCAGTTATCTGTCTGTCTGACAGCCTCCCAGGTATAGGGAAAGAGGGAAATTTTTCCTGAAAGGTAGCTTAGGGAACAGAGCACCTCCTCAGGTGATGAGTATCCCTCACACTTTTGCATGTTTGGTGTCCCATCAATAAAAGAGAGATCCATGTCTCTAGTTTCGTAACATTGCTATGGTTTCATTGCATTGCCACTAGATTACGGGTCAGAGAACAAAACAGGCATTCAGGGCACTCATCATCCGTAGGAGATAAAAGTGAGTTTTGTCTAAAGGGTGAGAGTTCAGTGTTGGTATCTTTGGGTCCTCAGTGGTCCAGGGAGTCTGGAGTTCATGAGATGAGGCATATGCCAGAAAATCCTTTCCTTTCACCCAGCACTTAGGGACCCAGGAATCAGGGTTTCTCAGTGAAGCAAAGAAGGACGCAGAAAAATAGGGAACCTGCAGGCTGGTAGGGGACTCACATTATTATGATGGGACTAAATCCATGAAAGTGACCCCATGACTACTCCAGGGCAAAGCGGGCCCTCTCCCACTCCTTGCTGCAGGAAAACTGCATCCCATTGCAGTTCGAGGTGACATCCTGCACAGACTGAAGCCTGCCAGCATGAGGGTGATTAAAGAGTTCTCAATACACAAGCTTCTCCTTGTACTGGTATGAAGTCCTGCCTACCAGCGCACTATATGTGGTTGTGCATATCCAACCCAAGCTGGATTTGGTGTCAAAATTTGATTTCCTTATTCAGGAAATCGCATAACTTAGTCTGACAGCTGGAATACAAACTGCATGTGTGCTATGGCAGGCTCCGGTCTGAGGGGATTTGCAGGCACCTGTGTGGTCTTAAACCATCCTTGAAATCTTAATTATGTTATGGAAGACCCTGAAGTAATTTGCCTTTAGAAATGTATGTGGGAATGTCTGAACAGACTAAAATCCTTCAGAAATAATTGTGACATATTTCTGTTACTGTACAGAGAGTGGAATTGCAACCTAGATTTTCAGCAGGGCCTAGATTCCCCAGCCAGGTCCTCACAGAGCCACAGGTCCACGGGCAAGTCTGGATGCAGGTCTGCAGATTCCCTTGTTGTGGGTGACAAGGCTCAGTCGACTTGCAGAACCTTTTGCATTAACTGTCCCATATGTCAAAAAAAAAAAAAAAAAAGGGCCACGTGGAAATCTAAAAGCAGTGTTTTAGTTTGTCTGTTCTACAAGTGGGTCCAGACAACCTGAAACAGCTTTGGAATGTGGACCATATTGGATGCAAATGGTAGGCCATATGTTTTCTAACGTTAATTGCCAAACTTTCAAAAGCACCCTATTGACCTCCTACAGTCAGTGAGAGAGTACTGCTCATTCTTAGGCACCTCATCATTTGTCATCTCTTCCTTGTTTTTCTTCAATATTTATATGGTAGTATCACCACCTGGATGGTCTCCAGTGTTGTGAGAGCTGCACAAACCCAAAATATTACCCAGTTTTCCAAAACATGGCATCTGTAAATGCCAAGCTTGCAGATGGTACGTGATAAAACGGGAACTGCAGGCACAAAATTTAAGGGCAAGGGCAGTACATGGTGAAAAATTTAATAATTCATCTATAAAAGCTGGATCTGATCAGATGATCTGGCTGGTGGATGCCATTAACAGATGCTGGACTCTGGAAGAAAGGGGTTGGAAAACTATCCAGGAATAAGTCATGATGGTTGAGAAGGGATGAAATGAGAGCTGTAACAGAAAATCCAGCCTGGGCTAGAGAGGTTCCTCTGCAGGGAGGGAAAAGGTAAAAGAAGTGGATGGTTTTCATCTGCAAGAACCAACAAGGCCAATAAGGTAGGGAGACTAATGTCTTGCAAGCACCATTGGAAGAGAAGTAGTAATATCTGGTTCCAGTTATTTCAGTGTGGCCCGGTATGCCCAGCTCTGATGCTGCAATAGTACTGGAATTAGTCCATGTCCCTGCAGCAGCTTCTCCAATGCAGTGTGCCTCCTTCACCTGGCTGCTGCGAATGAGAGGCAGTTTTTCTCTGTCTGAGACCATCTCTTTTTCTGCTTACAGCCGGCATCCAGCAGCCGCAGCCTTCTCAAGCTCACTGTTATGGAGGTGAAGTGGATTCACGTGTCGGCCATGTTCTTCTTCCTGTTGTCTGTTGCGATGACGGGCTGCTTTCTGTGGCAGTACAGCCTCCCCAAGGTGGAGCCCAGTGAGTAGTCATCTTAAAACTGGACCACGGTTTGACACAGGAATTTGTGAGACCAGTAAATGCCTTTCTACTCACGAGGATGATTTTCCTCAGAGGATTTCCCCAAACAGCACAAATATTTACCACCTCCTAGCTGGTGCAGTGACACAGAGGAGATGGACGTTCTGACACTAACCTAGGTTAATTGATATACCAAGGATATATTTCATTTTACATTATCTTTTTCTTTAGTATCCTGTTGTAAAAGTCACTCCAATTTAAAACAGATTTTGGTTTTCATCTTACCATATGCTTTAGCTTATGGGTTTGCTTCATTTCCCGTTCACCTAATCTTAGATCTTTGAAGCAACTCAGGACCCTGGTTCACACTAGAATTCCTGTTTGTTCGTTATACAAAACTCAACAGACTCAAAGCACTGTACATGCAAGAATACGGTATAACTGGATCAGAGCTTTAAGTAGCTCTAAGGTGGCATAAAATCCACCGGGAAGGTTCCAAAGGTACTTCATAGATCAATGTCTGAAAAGATTTCAGATCCTACCTTTATCTCACAGAGTATCAGAGGTTACCTGGGTTGTGTATACATCCCCATTCACCTCAAAGTTTTCACAGTGCTATTTGTCTTCTTGTCTGTATCTCCAGTGCTTCATGCTCAGTTGGTAAGTGAAAAGATAGATAAGCATTTTGTTTGCAGTTTAGAGAGCAGAAAACCTCTGTCCATGAAGAGATGAGCTGTCTGTATGCTTGCCCAGTCCCTGGAAGTGTTCAAGGCCAGGTTGGATGGGGCTTCGAGCAACCTGGTCTAGTGGAACATATCCCTGCCCACGGCAGGGGTTTGGAACTGGATGATATTTAAGGTCCCTTCCAACACAAATCGTTTGATAATTCTGTGATTATATAACAGCTTGGAAACAACTAGGAAAATACTGTTTCCATGTAAAGGAGTTCCCATCTCTCAACAAGTTTAAATATTTTAGCTTGTTCAGAAATTTCTGATATGTCTCTGGGATATGGAGGATACAGCTAATTCAGACTATACACTATACACTAGATATAAGCCTATCAACTGTTGCTACAGTGTCAGATTTCGTGTGGCATTCAAAATTCACTTCTACAAACGTTTTCTGAGGTTACAATACACATGGGACAACTCCGTCCTCCTGAACCCAGACTCAGACTTTGCCCTAGACAAAGGGCAGGGCACTTCCATGGGGTCTGAACCCACTGTCAGGAGCCTTTTGGAATCTTCACCAGTCCCAGTTTCTTACTCTTCTGGGTTGCAGAGTCAGTTGAAGGTCCTGTCCAACCCATGTGGTACCCCATGTTGGAATAAACAATAACAGAGCACAGTGAACTCTTCAAGTTCCATTTTACATGAAACAGAAACAATTCAAGATTGTCCCTTAGTCTCTGCAGAAGTATCCTTTGGTTTTGGACGACACAAGCAAGAAAGCTAGTGCTGACTGCTGGGTAATGTTAAAGCTTCCTGGTGTATCTATTCAAGTCATGTGTGCCATCTTTGAAATGTTTTGCAGGCCCATCTGTGGAAGAAGTGAGATCAGAAGCTGTGCAGATGTGTCCCCGCTATCCCGAACCCGTACCGCTGGACCACCCAATCCCCATTCTGAAGGATGCGTTGGAGAAGGTCTGTGAGGAGAAGGGAGCAGAGGGAGACAGAGCTCATGACTGCTTTTCTGAAGGTGTAAAGGGGACATCATGTATTTTGCCCCACAGCATCTCTGGGAACGGAGGTGGGGAACTGGGGAGGTGGAGAACATGTGAATCTAGAAATGGGTATATAAAACTCCTTCACTGAACATACACAACAGATAAATAAGCAGTTATCTAAAGCATAAGCTTTGATGAAGAAACATTATTACTTGTTCATCAGAAGGTTTGGTGAGCACACATCAGCTCTTGGCATCTTGTCTACTATTAGGCAACCTTCATGTCCTGGAAAGCAGGTGACTCATGTAACTTATTCCTATTCATTTGTGACTGCCAATTCCCTATTTTATTGCTTTGCTGGCTTTGCCCATGCCACTATTTAAAAATTAGAAAGCTACTTGTAGATGACTTCAAGGAAAGGAATGGAGAGGGAGGGGAAGGAGAAGAGGCAAGAGAAGGGGAAGGAGAAAAAGGAGGAGGAGAAGAAGAGGTCTTGCATTTGAATGAAAGAGAACTCTGCTTTTCTTGAGTTTGATATACTGTGTCTGTAATTTTAGCACTGTCTGAAATTCTGGGAGGCTCTGTTTGCAATGAGGAAACACTGCGGCATGCCTTGACCATATGGACCGTAAAGATGGCCATGCTGTAACAGGACACTCCTGATTTTGTAGACTCCTATCACATACTATGGCCTTTCATTTGTCTCTTTCTCATGGGTAGCTTAATTATTCATAATAGAAGTTGTCCCACCAGTCTGATCATTCTTTTTACCCTGCTGTGAATCTTTTCCAGCTCTAGCATACTCTTATGGAGATGCAGGAAATCAGTACTGCATATAATTTTTAAGGTGCAAGTGGATCAGGCATTTATGCAGTGATAAAATGGTGTTTTCTGAGTTTTTTTATGTTACTTCTCTAGTAAGCCCTCATATTTGTTTTACCTTTCTTTCTACCATAGGACACTGCACAAATGTTTACATAGGAGCACCCATCATAGTCCCAAGGTCTTGTTCCTAAGTGCTAATGACCAGCTCACTGCACATCTGTGTGTATGTGCAGTGAAGTTAGGGTTGCTTTCCTGCATGCACATCACTTCATCTACACTGAATTTCAACTGAATTTCACTTCACATCCATTTAACGAAGTCTGTGCTGCTGTCTCTGGGGTTACTGTAGAGAGATGTTTTATTATTCAACTAAGATAAGTCAGAGAGGCCGGGGAATGTGCAGAACACTGAGTGTCCATCAGAGACTCATCTAACCTCCCTTCTTTGCGCTCCTCAGAACTAAAGTATCGAAGCACCTCTTTGAAGTAGGCTGGTGAAACTATTCCTGTTTTGCAGATGGAATAAGGCATGGAGAACCTGATCACTAGATGCACAGGAAGACATAGGTATTTGAAGGGGGCTTATACACCAACACCTCAGAAGTGTATCTTCAGGCACCCTTAGGTTCTCCCAAAGCCTGTGGACACCCGAACCCATACTAAAGATCTTGCACTACCTAAGGTGAATTACTGACCTCCGCCAGGCCAGGGACCCAGGAACTCGTACTCTGGACAGTACCAGATGCCGCTGCACACAGGGCAGACTTTTCCCAGCAGCCTGAAACAGGAAAGTGACATTCACTTATGCATGAGGCTTACGGAAATATTTCTCTTCTAAGGATGAATACTTTTGTTTACCAGAAAGACCTACATTTTCCTCAGAAGAGTCTTGCTAGTGACCAAATCCAAATGTGAACTATTGGATTCAATGACACTTGAGTCTAGAAGAGCATCATGTATTTCTGCCAACTTTCTGCAGGTCCAGGCGGGTCTACATGCCAGAGTCCCTGTGACGAAACTCTGAGGTGGACCATGCTTGCTGATATGAGATCATTCTGTTCTCTGGAGGCGCTGATGTACCTAACCATAAAAGATGGGCCACTGGTGCATGGGGAGGGGAGCGTAAAGAATCATTACAGAAGGACTTGGCACAATTTGGATGTTTTCACTGCTGGCAGTCAGTGCACCTCACTAGTCAATCCAATGAAGAGGTCCTGAGGACATGACTTGGCTTGGCCTTCTTGTCTCAAATTCTTGGCCTGGAAGGCCATTTCTTATGTCTCAACCTTTCTATACAAAAGATAACTTATGCTTGATAACATAGCTTTGAAAAAGTCATAAAAGAGCAGGACCAATGCATTCTGCTTGCAGGAGGTGGGTGGAGAACAGCTGGCTGATTAGGTCAACACAGCCCTGGCACAGCAGGGATCAAAGAGTAATCACAGCCATCTAATTGGTCAGTGCTGTTTCTCAGATTGCAGTTTAAACAGGAGTCCAAGCTCTAACGTGTTCCATGGCGTGAAAAGTGTCATGGGACATTTGAAAAGTCTGGATCATTTTCTCATACATCTTTGAACCTAGAAGACTAGTGCAAAGAACAGATGTGCACAATACAATTCAAAAAGGAAGAAATGTACAGTTATTAAGTTTTAGTGTTTGTTTTAAATCATATAAGCACCAAAAGTATTACAAGGATGAGCACCACATTCTTCTACACAGGGGACATGTAGACTGAATGAAAGATACTGGATAATTCAGCATAAGCTATTCAAAGGAAGAGTACAGTTAAAATATTTTCTTTTGCGAAAACACATTTGAAAAAATCACTTTGGAAGTGAGGAGGGCTGGTGGGCTGGGTCTTCTACTGCCTGTTGCAGAATAGATGCATTGTAAGACTCTTCTTTATTTGGAAATTCATAATTTCCCCTCATTCTCCAGGTAGATATGATGCTGCGCCAAAAGATTCATAGTTCTGGTCTCCCTGCCCTGTCTGCCATTGTCATCTACAATGACACTGTGCTCTGGACAGGCAACTTTGGGAAGAAAAATGGTTCGGACCCGTCTTCAGCGGTGCCCAATGAGTACACTATTTACAGGTGAGACAGATGTATCACAGCCATAAGATCTAGAAAAAGAGCAGATACACATACAGAGGTCTGATATCTGAAAATAGAGCCACTGTCACAAACTGCATATTCCACCAGTTCAGGTCCACTGCAGAAACCTCTTCTGGGTTTCACTGAAACTTTGTTAGGCAGTGCTTCAGCTAGTCCCTAAGTTACCATATACTTGTGGTTTACTCAGTTGCTAACTTTGGATGCATTTTTTTAAAAATTTTTTAACTCAATCTGAAATTATTTTAAATTAGAATAGTGGCGACCATCCCGGGGAACCTGAAAACATATTACTCCTGACATAGGAATGTATCCACGCTTTGAGGAGGCCTAGGGCACAAATCTAAGCCTGAGAGCCAGCACAGATTTTGTGAACAGAGAGGAAACAGTGTCACAGGATTGGAAAAAAAAACCCACAAAAGTTCGATGTGGCAAAAAATGGAGTTTGGGAAGGGTATCTAATGAACACAAAGTAGACTTGTATGCTTATTTATTCTCCCAGTGAAGTCAAAGCCATATTTGCCATTATTTTTCAGATGGAGATTTTTTTGTTAAAAAAACAAAACAAAACAAAACCACAAGAACAAATACAAAAGAAGTATTCACTTCCCTTAAAGATCTCCTTTCAGTGACTTATAGTTGTGCTATATTGAAACAAGTGGGCTGCACTCTGACTGTCAAGTGTTGTCCTCAGCATAAACAATTTTGGAAAGCTTTAGCAGCTGTGATTACCTCTTTTTTCCCCCTCTGTATTGTGACTAAGTCCCCGTGTAGATGACCTCATGCTGTTTCTTCCAGAATCACAGAATCATAGAGCTGTTTGGGTTGGGGGGACCTTAAAGGTCATCTAGTTCCAACCCCTCCACCATTGGAAGGGAAAGGGGAACATGTCCCTAGGTGGGCTCGATCCACCAACCTTGCCTGTTAACAGACAGATGTCCCACCCATTGCACCACAGAGACTGCCCCCAAGAAACTTTTTCACCAGTCAGTGTAATTTATGGCTGGAACTACGATGACGTTTGGTTGTCTTTGAAGCTCTGACTTTCATTCCTGATTAATGAAAACATTCTTGGCAAACGCCTTCACTTGTGCACTAGTCCAAGAATTTCACCTCTAGCAGCACAATATGAATGCCCCTGGCTGTCTCTCTTAATGATGACTCCATTTCTGAAAAACAACAAAGTAGAATCAGAGTCCTGTTCCAGAAGACCTTTTGTAAGTTTGGTTCTGTTCTGAAGCCACCCAAATATGAACACTGGATATGAAACATAAACCTTCGTGGAATTTTAACCTTAAAATTCCAATAAATTACTTGCAACTTGTTATGGTATTTACTAAGCAATATTTTTTGAAAATTGTCATGCGTACTAAGTAAACA
Source organism: Patagioenas fasciata (assembly GCF_037038585.1). Lineage (NCBI taxonomy): Eukaryota > Metazoa > Chordata > Aves > Columbiformes > Columbidae > Patagioenas > Patagioenas fasciata. The sequence continues at coordinate 7,207,335 of NC_092542.1, forward strand.
GAAGTTCTGTAGCCCACTGTGCTATTAGGGAGCTACTACTGAAGGTTATGTTGCAGTCCATAAAGGCCAGACTTATGGATATTAATTCAGGCTTCTTACCTGCATTTTAGCCATTCACTTCTGAATCAGCAAAGGTGTTGCATGTAAAGCTACAGGCATTGGGTCAGTTGGGTTATCTCATGTACTGACCATTGATCTTCTTGATTCATGGATTTCTTAATGCTTAATCTCTCTAAATGTCTGTTCCTTAACAGAATTGCTAGTGTCTCCAAGATCTTTCCCACCATTATGTTGTATAAGATGTGGGAGGAAGGAAAAGTCACATCTCTTGATGACCCATTGGAACGTTACGCCCAGAACTTTGTTATAAAGAACCCTTTGGGAAGGCTCAAGGAATCAGAACAGAGATACACAGCAGATGGGCTCATTTTTTTGGAAAAAGGCTCAATGCCGCTTAAGCCATCACCTGTTACCTTGCGTAGAATGGCCAGCCAGCTCTCAGGTGAGACAACACTACCACCTGCTTGCCCTCTCTCCATCACTGTGCCAGGTGAAAGAGAAAACAGGGAGAACAGACCACGTGCCAGGGTTAAAAAATGTTGCTGTTGAGGACTTTTCCCGATATGGACCCTGCACCTTTGCACTTTCCAGAGGACAGGGAGGACCCTTTGATTAAAACTGTCAGCAGCTTCACTGAGTGCTAAAAGGAAACTCTTGTCCAGGTCACCTGCTAGGAAAGGGGGCAAAGCTGCACTGTGGGCTGGGCAATTGTTTTTCCAGTGTAAGGTGAATATATATTTCTGTCAATACCGTTGCATGACCTGAAATCAGGCTCCAGTTGCATCGCAGTTTTTTGTCCTCCAGCTGAGGGTGCTCTCATTTTCCTGAGATGCGGAGTTGAGGATCAAAGTGGCACCAAACCTCTTTGCTTTGAACAGATAGACCTTGGTCACTGAGATAAAAATAGCTGTCAGTGTGGTTCCTGATCTGGGATTCCTGAGCTATTAATAGCTTTGTACTTGCTGGCAGAGGACTATTAATCTGTTGCTACCTTCATAATTGGGTAGCTCTTACATTAAGTTAGAAAGAGCTCACAGGACTCAGGAGAACTTTAACCTTTCTCAGAAATAAAGCTGGTAATACTTGACTCAGAGATTCCAGAATTTAATGACCAAAGAGACTGTGCTGATATCTTACGTGGCATTTTGATTAAACTGAAGCACCTGCATTATTCCAGATTGGAATAAATGCTCTAAAACTGGGACGTAAGGTCAAAGCAGAATGTAGGCAAATTGCAGTACCTCAGGACAAGGTACAGCACCACCTGAAGCAACCCAGCATCAAAATAAGAGTTGCCCAAAAAGGAATGATGTAACTGAAATCGAGAAACAGACAAATGACCCAAAGTGGTGGAAGGAGATGGAAAGAAAGATGTGCTCAAGTCCTGCCCAGCCCCTCTCCCTGCAGACACAGGCCTTGCTCCAGCCAGCCTGATGATGTCCATAGGGGCACCAGATCTGCTTAGTCCCCTCTGACTCTCAGGAGCACCTGGAGCTGGTCTGGATGCTCCTTGCAGGAGCAGCGTGTGCTGGGGCTGCAGTTCCCAGCCCTTCTGCAGTGCCCTGTCACTTTCTGACGTGTGAGGTTTGCCCTAGAAACACTTGTAGGAAGCATATGTCAAAAGTTGACTTTGTCATAATATAATTGCTTGTATTGTGCAGCCATTGCATTACTTTCATTGCTATGCTAGATTTGTGCCCCTGCTTCAGATTCTTTTAAATTCCGATGTCTTTTTTTTGTTTTTTATAGAATGTGGCCCAAATTTCCCAGACCACATCACAGGGCACACCAACCAGCTTGGACCTTGACAATTTAGTAGAAGAACACGCACAGTTTCAAAATTCCAGCTTAAAATCAAATCAATGTTGAGGTCACATATTACATTTCCTGTCTGTCAAAACAGAATAGGTTCTGCTCAGCTTTGAGATCAAAGCCATTGCGTGACATATCGTAAAGTGGTTTTCATCTCAATTCTTCCAGTGGAAAATGATCTATAATATATCCTCATTATCTGGGCTTTTCTACATCACACATTGCAAAAGTACCTCCAAAGATTTCTCTTCTCAGCACTTGATGGGTACATTGCTAGAGGGAAGTTCCAGCTTGTTAAGACTGTGATTTTCAAAAGTATATGAATGACAATAAGAGATGCTATTGTAAATTATTAACAGCATGCTTGTCACATCAATTAGCAGCCCATGAAGTATAAACAAACAACTATGGATTTTCTGTTATGCTCACACATTCTCTGGTTTATCACTTCTAGTGAACCTCAAGAGAGACACTGCACTGCTGACACGGTGCTGGTGAGCTCTCCCAGTGGTGCAATATTTCTTTACTGTCATTGTGGCAAGTAGGAAATGAAGGAGCTCATTGTCTACTGGAAAATACTCAGTGCATCTCTTATCTGGTCATTAAGCTGCACAAATAACCACAGACCAGAAGCAGAAAAAGTGCTCTTGTTCCAGTTCAAATCCCCAGGTCAGGCCAATTGAGAAAACGTGTTGCTGTTACGAAAGAATAGAGACTCATTTGGCTTTGCCATGGTTAAGCACACGTTCACTGAGCAGATGATTGCAAGTCATTTTTCTGTCAGATACTCTTCCTGATTTTCTCCTAAACTCTAAATCAAAGTCAGCTGTAAATTGCAATGAGGATTTCATACCAGATGTAATCCAAGTTCTGGACTTAGTGAGCCATAGATGCTGTGCAAAGGAACTGTAGAATTTTTAAAAGTCCCATCCAAAACTTTTTAGGAAATCGATGTTCAGTCTTGTGGATTTAAAAAGCTGAAAGTTCTTCAGTATTTCCACATTCAGAATAAATTTTGCTAAAGCTGGGAAAAAAAAAAAAAAAAAAAAAGCTGAAACTACTTTAGGCCAAGTCTGGAATAGTTCAGAAGTTCAAGCTCTCTGTAGTGAGACACAAAGAACAAAAACCTTTTTAGAGTGATAGTTGCACACCTTTGTAGTCAAGGGAATTTAGTCACATGGAAATACAGACAGGGATTTTCCCAACATTTGATATTCCTTTTTCTTCCAAAATAGACTTGAGGATACAGGGTTTTTAAATATCATTTACCAAGATATTTTTACCAAAATGTGGCAACCCAGAGTTGGTGTTGGGCTAGGACTTACATTACCCAGATTCAGTGGTCCATGGCTTGACTACTGTACCCTGCAGGCCAGTGTGAACAGGTCCTTGCAGCACATTTGCGATGTGTATAAAGCATACATGTGCGTCATTGTTGTTTTGCCTTTTGCTCACTCTTCACTGTTTTGGTGTTGGTCTCTTCTCACAAGAAACAAGTGATAGGACAAGAGGAAGTGCCCTCAAGTTGCACCAGGGGAGGTTTAAATCGGATATTAGGAACAATTTCTTCACAGAAAGGGTTGTCAGACATTAGAACAGGTTGCCCAGGGAAGTGGTTGATTCGCCATCCCTGGAGGTGTTTAGAGGATGTATAGATGATGTTCTTAGGGACATGGTTTAGTAATAGTGTGAGTTTAATGGTTGAACTCAATGATCTTGAGGGTCTTTTCCAACCAAAATGATTCTATGATTTGTTTCAAATTGTTGACTTCTCTTTTCCATGCAACAGGTCTGCCCAGGAGGCTGCGATCTACCAGCCTGCTGTGGAAGGGCAATACACAAGATGCTCTAGCTCTCCTGAAAGATGATGTCTTGGTTGCTGATCCAGGAACTAGGTCAGATATATTCACTTAAGCTTTTGGTCTGGGTTTGTGTTCTCCACTGATCCTAGCCCCATCTGCAGTCTCCATGGCCAATGGGTAAACGACAGTCATTCCTAAAGCAACCTTCAGCCATCTACTCACAAACCTGTCTTAGTCTAGAAAGAATGGCTGTTGGAGGTGCCAGGGTTTGGTTTTGTGGTTTTTTGGTTTTGTTTGTTTGGTTGGTTGGTTGGTTTTGTTTTGTTTTGTTGTTTGTGGGTTTGTTGTTGTTGCATTTTGTTTGTTTGTTTTGGAGTTTTTTTTGGGGGGTAGGTTTTTTGTGGGTTTTTTTTGTTTGTTTGTTTGTTTGTTTTTAATGGAGAGCAGCTCCATGGAGAGGGATCTGGGGTTCTGGTCGATGGCCAGTTGAACATGAGCCACCAGTGTCCCTGGAGCCAAGAGGGACCCGTGTCCTGGTGCATCCAGCACAGCATGGCCAGCCGGGCAGGGAGGGATTGTCCCGCTCTGCTCGGCCTCACCTGGAGCATTCACTGTGTGCAGGGCTGGGGATACGGGATGAAAGGAGATAAAGCTACTGGAGAGTGTCCAGAGGAGGCTGTGAGGTGGGTGAAGGTTTGGAGGGGAAGCCGTGTGAGCAGCGGCTGCAGTCCCTGGGTTTGCTCAGCTGGAGCAGAGCAGACTGAGGGCAGAGCCCATGGGCTGCAGGTTCCTCAGCAGGAGCAGGAGGGGCAGGGCTGAGCTCTTCTCTGTGACAGTGACAGAGCCCAGGGAACGGCAGAAGATGTGCCAGGGAGGGTCAGTGGGACATGAGGAAAAGGTTCTTCACCCAGAGGTGCTGGACACTGAACAGGCTCCCAGGGAGGTGTCACGGCCCAACCTGACAGTGTTCAAGAAGAGACTGGACAACGTCCTCAGACACACGGGGTGACCTGTGGGGTGTCCTGTGCACGGACAGGAGCTGGACTCCATGATCCTGTGGGTCCTTCCAACTCGGGACATTCTGGGGTTCTGTGATGCTCTGATTTTAGGATGTGTATAGAACCTGAGTGAGAAGCCTAGATGAGGCAAATTAAACTTCTAGAGTTAGGTCCAATGAGACTTTCAGAAGTGGAAAGGCATGTTAATTTTATCACTTTAAACCACATAAATTTAGCTTAGAATCATGCTGTGTCTGTAGACATTGTCTCTAAATTGTCTATAAGTTCTGTTAATGTTCATTACCATTTATATAGCCCGTTAAATGTCTATTACACTCAAAATTATGAGCTGGATCCTGTGGACAGCTGGCAAGAGAAAAGGATTCAGACTAACTGGGAAAAAATTCCTAAGTCTGTAAAATTATAAGGAATAGAATTACATTCTGAAATAATTTGCCTCTGTTTGCTGAGGATTCACCATGACTTGAAGTCTGCAAGCTTAGAAAACTTTTAGAAAACTCCATGGTTTGATCATGGCAACTTTGTATTAGTTCAATCCAATGTCACGTAGAAGGTTATAATAGATGTTCCTTAAAGGATTTTAAGACTTGAATATCATCACCTTCTTTGGTATTTATATTAAGCTAATCATTAAGATACCTACGGACATACAATAACAGTATCTCAGTCCCTTATTGCTTGACATGTTGATAATTTTAACTCTGTCTCCCTGTTTCTGGATATGCTTCACAGCATTTTTCTTAAAGAAATTTCTCATTCATTGATATAAAAATTTTAACATATTTTTCTGGGTATGTTGAACTTAACTCCTTTTCAGGTATAAAATTTTAGATTCAGAATGTATTTATTGTTGCGGTAGAAATATATATCTACTCATCATGCTTTTATCCAGCTGCATGAGCTGGTAATGGTTGAAGTTTTTGAAAAAAGTTGACCGTTCATGTATTTATGTCGTTAAACTTCACTCAGGCATAAAATCTTGGATCACTTTATGGATGTTAAAGACTCAAGCACTCAGGTGTCTTTAATGACTAAACATTGCTGGATGGTGCTTTGTATATGGATATATTATTTGTTGAACAACTATAAACAATAAGTCAGGATATGCAAATATATAGGGTTTTGCATAAAGTTTGGGGGTTTTTTAGTTTTCCAACTCCAGCTCTCTTTCTATACATAGTGGTTAAATAGCTCTGCCTATGTTCCTCCAAGAAATATATCCTTCTTGACTTAACAACAAATCAAAGCAACAACACACAGATTTTCTGTCCCTCCTTCATCTCTCCTCTCTCTTTAGCATGTCATCTAATAAAAGGACGAATTTATTCCAGAAAAGAGAGACCTAGACATTGTTATTGCATAGTCATACCCACACTGCACCACTGAGTGATCCAGATGTATTTCTCTTTCTTTTCAGATGCCACTACAGCAATTTGGCCTTCTCACTGATGGCACATGTGCTTGCCGACCATGCAGCTGAGGGGCAATACCAGCGCTGGATCTCAGAGAACATCCTAGACCGCTTGGGCATGGAGGACACGGGCTTTGACATCACACCACCGATCCGCTCCCAGATGGCCGTGGGCTTCTATGGCAGCCAGCAGCCGGCTCCTCTCTATGACCTTGGCTGGTACAGGCCTTCTGGCCAGATGTACTCCACAGCTGCCGACCTTGCCAAGCTGGCAATGGTCTTCTTAGGCACCTACCACCGTCGTCTCCTAGAGCCTGACACAGTGAAGACAATGCTGACCCCTCTGTTTAAGTGCTCCACTGAATACTTTGCTAACAAGACTGGTACACCCTGGGAGATTAATGAGCAATCGGGATATGATGTCATTAGGAAGGACGGAGACCTTGATGGTTATTCAGCTACCTTCTCCCTTATCCCCAAGCTCCGCCTGAGCTTCATTGTACTGATGGCAGGGCCCAGGCCTCAGGGTGGAGATATTGTGACTCAGACATATGAGTATCTCATTCCTGCCATGGAGACAGCGTTCAGAGAGGCAGAGAAAAGCTTGGTTCCTGCTCCAAGTCCAGGCCCTTACGTTGGCTACTATACCTATTCCAACCTGACTTTTTATGAGATTAAAGTTGGACCTGGTGGTGTGCTGGTCATGCAGCAGTTTGGGCCTCATGTGGAAGAACTGATTCCTGAAAAGTACCGGACAATCAAGCTCAACCACCTGGAAGATCGTGTTTTCCAAGTTGTTTTTGACAAGGAGTTCCCATGTGTTCTACACCTGGGCTCTGCCTCCATCTCACTGGAGACCCAAAATGGTCAACTCTTTAACTTTTACCCATTCGATCGCAAGGGTTTGTCTCCTGGCTTTGATGCACCGGGGCTGAACACATACAATGTGGTGCGTGTACTTCGTAAACCTGTATTCTATAGCTAAATATCCCCTCTACTTTTCTGTCCACTTCTGGGGGGTGGCTCCAAATCTGTGTCTTACCAGACTCTCCTGTCTTTGTGACTTTATTTAGAAGGGAAAGATGGTGGCAGATGACTCTTTTGCCCAAAAAATATATCATGTCCCTCCCCTAAAATAACTTCAATGGTTTGCGATCCCTGACAGTGTGCAAGAGGCCAGCTAGCAACTGGGGATACCTGTGGAAAGAAGAGGTGGGAATGTGCTGGATGCATAGTGTTTGGATGCCATAGAAAAGCCCCAGCACTTAAGTAGCCACATTTACATTTTATGTTTGATAACCATTCTCGTTATTGACAGTTATCATCAAAGGGCTGAGAGTTTCCTGTGTCTCTCAGAAAACACCTCTTCTTCACTTCAAGGATTTTTCCAGGGTTCTTCAGGAGCCAGCCTACTGTGAACAAGATTCCTCACCAGGATTTGCCAAAAGTATTATGTACTAGAAAACAGCATCAACCTGATACCAGGCCCTAACATACCTGGGAAGTGAAGGTCAATTTCTTTCCTGCATCACAACAAGAAAACTGTAAAAAGTGCAAACAGCAATGTGGTTATGTCTTGGTTCCATGGATTTCTGCAGAAGCAGTGGTCACACAAAGAATATTGTAGCACTTAAGTAGAGAAACCAAAGCTTACTCCTGGAGCAGTGACATATGAACGTATACTGGTATATTCCAGCTGGACAGTTTGTGACTGTCTTACTATATAGGCAAGTGTGTGATGGTGGTGTTTAAGTGCAGGAATGCATGGGAATCTTTATGTGTGTTTTGGGCAGGATATCTGTATGGATATGTACCCGCTGTGTTTATCCAGGTGTGAGGGAGGATGCCAAGGGAAAGTGCATTAGCCTGGGGAGCACTGCCTTTAGGACAGGTAGACCTGCAAGTGATCCATAACGTCACTGGTGCATTTTCTTCTCCCTTCTTGTGCCCACTCAATGCCAAGGCAGGCAGGACAGATGATATGTCATTAATGGTCATTTCATTGTGGTGGGGGCAGTGTCATGCACGAGTGTAAGACAGGGCAAGTGCTACTGACTGAGGAGTCTTGGCTCTTGCAATGCCCCTTCAAGTTTAAGAGAGTATTGTGACTCCAGCTCTAAACAGAGCTAAAATCAAAGCAAGCAGAGGGTTAGTGCAAGACAACTCTTACTTTAAAATGAATAGCCTATCTGCAGAGTGTGGCCATGGCTGTACAGCAAGGGAATCATGAAGGAAGTGCAAAAGGGTAGGCATACTGGCAGACAGACCCTTCAAAGTGCATGTCCTCCCATACCATAACTGGTATGAGGTTGGATCCTCTTGCAGAGTGACCTCCTGCTGCTGCTTGTCCACACTGAGTCTAGAAAGTGGACAAGTCTCCAAGGGAATGAGAAAATACATCTCCCTGCCTCTCTTCTCTCTTGTAGTCTCTCACTGTTTTCACTCTGTGTGTTCTTCAGCTTCCGTTTTGAGTAGAGAGACCACCTCTGAAGGCCTAAAAATATTGGTTCCCCGTCTTTTTTTTCGGGTAATTTCAGTTCCCTGGTAAACATATGAAACAATGTAAACCTTGTCTTACAGGCAGTCATGGTTGCTGCTGTGTTGGTTTCTTCTGGACATTGTAGGTGATTACATTCCATACCTCATACAACCTCATATGTTCAAGTATTTAATTTGGCTATAGCAACAGCAATAAATTCTATGCAAATTTTTACTGCTGTCATGTGTCACCATGACCAGAGGTATGTGTGCAGGCAGGTACAGCACTGTGGCTGATCGGTAGATGTGCCTGCACTCTGCCATGGCGCGCCTGACACAACAGTGCTCTCCAGGCTTTGTCTGGTCGCAAGACTTTTGAGCCATGTAACCCTGGCCTTTTTGAGTGAGAGCTGAGTGCCAGGTACAGTCTGTTCTTTGGAACAAAAGAAGTGACTGTTTACCCATCAGTTACTTTTAAAAGCTTCCGAGAAAAATTAGGATTTATATCCCATGTCACTCACAGGTCAGGATGAAACACCATCCTGTCTCCTTCTGTCTGATGGAGAGGTTAAGATGTTTTACTTTTCCATTAGTAATGCAGACAATACTGAGTCTTTCCTTATTTAATGAGTTACCATCAAATCTGTACAGTGGCATTTTTAGGTGCTCTTGTTCATTCCTGTAACAGCACAGCACAGCTCTTTGCTGTTCATAGCATGAACACACCTGCAGTAAAGCTCATCTCATCAAACCTTGGGTCACACTGGGAAGGTGAACAAGAGCTTCCTACACTGCCCCTTTGTGTGGGTGGGAGAGAACCTTTACCTGGTACAAAGAGGAGAAAGGAGACCTTGGGACATCTGTACAGAGGATTTGGGAGATGTATGTCACAGGCGTGAGAAGATGGAGTTTTGGAGGACCCCAGTCATCCACAGAGAGCAGAGACACAGTGCCGAGTCAATGATGCAAACGCAAATATCCAATTTCTTTCCATCACTTCATGGCGAACAGTATCCTAAGAGGAGAACCAGCTTCTGTGACCTGATGTGACCTGACTCATGTTAGCAGGTGTCTTGTAAACTTTCAATTTTAATAGAGAATCTAAGTTAGCATTCTGAGTGATTTTTAAGATTTTGTGAATGCTGAATTTAAAAATACCCCAATGTCATTTCATCTGTGTCAGAGACTGGGTCCAACAACAGGTAGAGCAAACATGTAAAAATCTACCCATCTGCCCCTGCTTCACAGCAATGTGTGTTTTAAAAGGTGACTAGATATGTCTACAGCAGCCTATAGAAACAGTGTGCTTAGAAATGTTTTTATAATTACTCATCAGATTACCAAACAAGAAAAATTTGCTTCATTACCGTTCACAGCACCAAAAAGAGACAAAACCAAAACTTGTTAATTGGTTTAAGAGACCAAACTCTGCTATAAGGAGAACTGGTGAAACCATGCAATGTTGTAATAGTGTCCCTGAAAACTGTATGTAGTCTCCAAGTTTAAAGGCTCTGGACCACAAAGAATGAACTCAATCTGGCAGAATACAAACAGCTACATCCGAGCTGGCCCATTTAAACTCCTTTCTACTCAGTGAGATTTAATAATTCTAGGCAATATAGTTGATTCATCTCATCTTAAAGCACATATCTGTAACAAGTCGATGAATTACACTCCATGAATCTCCAGCCTCCAGCTGGTTGAGATGGACCCAACCCTTGCTGTCACAAGGAACTCTTCAGTTAGAAGCCAACACCTTCATAATATGCCTACCAGGTAAGGACGAGTTCTCAACTTGCTACATCAACATTGCCCCAAAGACCTGAAGTTCACAGATTAGCAAGCCCAAAGCAGAACATGGTGATATTTGCTGTGATCTCATGCTAAGACAACATCAGTTAAGACAACTTCTTCTCTTTTAGAAGAAGACCTCCAGGAATACTAGTGAGGATGATATCAAGCTTCAAGCTGCAACCTACATTTTGAAAACTGCAGTTTATCCCTACATGTTTCATTTCTTCATACTTATACTTCTTCTGAACCAGAGAATTGTGGCCCAGTTATTTACTGAACAGCATTTTTGCAGAGCTTTTCTGTTTCAATTATGGGAGTAAGATGACGTATCTATCTGCCTGATTATGCTGAAATGCTGTGTCATGTCCTGAGGCCCATGTACAAATTATGTATCCTACAGCTGAAGCCAGGAGAGGTTCTAAAACTCTTGGTCTCAGCCTGGATGACTCTCTATCAGCATCTGTCTGTAACTGAATTTCTGCACTGAGGTGCCAAGAGCACAGTTTTCCTTTGGAACAAAGTGGGGTTTATTTCATTACAGCAATGAGTACAAGGAGCCTGAATGCGCTTCTCTCAGATCAGTTCCCTGTTCACAAAGAATGACATTTTTTTCCTGTCCTGGTCAATGTTGGACCCCTGTAGCCAGGTGAATAGATGTCTACCAGACAGAACCTGAAGGATCATCAGTACAGAAAGAGACTAGGAAGTCCCTAGCTCAGGCAGTTCGGTTTCTCACCCAGTGACCACACAACATGTCCCAGATGGGACTAAACAACTTACTCAACTTTCCAGCTGTTTGTCTGCTCATTTCCCTCAGCTTTCTGTCAGATTTCTCACTTCTTTTCAGACTCAGTGTAGTTGCTTCAGCTTCTGTTCACAACTGCCATCTCTGCACACAGAAATGAGTTTTCTCCCATTCTCTTTTGCAGCTGTCTCATTTATTCCTAGCACTCACTTCTCAAGCTCATGTGTCTTCTGGTTACTCCAGCACACAGAGTAATCACCTTCCACCCCTTTCTTCTCAATGCCTAAAGTGGACCATGTCCCCCAAGCTCAATATCCACATATTGTCCTGGAAAGCACTTTTTTTTCCTCAGCTTGCTGGACCCTGGCACACCGAGTCGATCCCCTCATAGCTAACAAGCAGACATAATTTTAATGGTAAAGGTACAATTATTGTACAGTGCTGACATTGCCAGGCTGAAACACAGCAATATTACAGTCTCTAGCATTAGCCACATTGAAAAAGGATTTATATATATATATAAAGGACCTTTCATGCCCCTCAACCCCTCCAAAATTTCACTTTCCTAGTTGGACAGGAAGATTCAAGGCCCTTTGTCAGACATATGAACAGGAATTGCAAAAATGCAATAATACTTTAAGAATATGATGCAGTCACCAGCCAACACTGAAGTGGTGTGCTTAACCTGCAATTAAGACTGTAATTACTGACCCATGTCACTTGGGAAACTCACAGACCTGCATCCTGACAGCCTGCAAGCTCCTGTTTTCTCATCCCACTGGAGGCCCACTGCATACCCAAAGCCACCTATCTTCAGAGCATTTGGCCATGGAGACCTCTGGTCATTCATTCCAAACCAAAACACAAAGATCAATATGAGAGAAAGACTTACATATCAGGACAGTCTTCCTTCTTGTTACTCTCATCAAACAGCTTTTTCTAGGCTTTCGGAAGGAAATTGGGTGGAGGTTGCAAGTCTGGACTGAGCAGTGTCATGCAGCCCCTCACAGAGATATCACACATCCTCCCCTTTCCTCCAGTTCTCAGCTGGGCAGTCCTTGGAGTGGTCCGTCTCTCCTGATTTCTGCATTTCTCCCTTGTTCCCATTCCTCCCTATCACAGGTTCTGCATCACATAGTGCCATAGCAGTAAAGCAGGAGAGGAACAGGGAGGGGAATGCCTTCATCCTACCCCTTTGTGGTCTGGTAATAATTGCTCTCAGGCAGATGCCAGGCCTCCCTTGGTAGCCATTCCTTTTTCAGAACCCAATTATCAGACTCATGGTTTGATGCCAACTCTTTCTGGAAGCTGCTCTGTCTACTTTCATTTAGCTCACAATTTATTTCTCTAAGGACTGATATTTCTGCTAGAAATGGTCAAGCACATTTCTTTTAATTTCTGTTCCACCTGAGCACCATGGATTAGATGGGCTGATGCAATTGCATCCTGCTAACAAAACGTGGAAAAACATGGGAAGAGAGAAGGCAGCAGGAAGATGAAATGAGCAAAAGGAGGAGCTGAATGTAAAGTGATTCTGAGATGCTGTCTGGAATAAAAATGTCCAGTCATAATTTCCAATTTCATTTAGATAACTATTTAATATATTAATGAAGATGTAACAAAAACAGTTACTTAAACAGGAAATCTGAAAGATAGGAGCAGCGTGCTTCCAAACAGGCAATTGAAATACATTACACTCTGCATTCGCCTAAACTGCAGGTGAAACGATCTCTTGCTGACAATAGTAGGCCAATTCCAGAATGAAAAATCAGATGCATAAGAAAGAGCCCCTAAGCTGCGCCATCTCCTCCTACAATATCTGTTAAACTCTTCACTGAGGTAGTGTGCAATGCAGACTCTGCTAGGCCAGCCATGTCAGAGTGCAGTTGTTTGGGGTTCAGTCTCATCACCCCTGCAAGTCTGCTGACATTGTCCTTACTGTAAGAGACAAACTCTCTCAGGGGTGTTATTCTGGTTCCCCCACCTGCCATTGCACTTCTGTTCTCTTTCCCTGTGAGTGTGCAGAAAAACCTTTTGTCACATAATTTAACACTGTCCCTGTGTATATATGATCTCCGGTGCATGTCAGGAAAGTTGGGACAAACTGGGACAAAAAATGGCACACTGTCTCTGGATCACCTTGCAGATTGAGGGGGATTACTAGCTGGGAGCATGGGGCACATTATAAGAGATACGGGAAGAGCATTTGAGGATTGTGTAAGACTTATTATGGAATATTTAGAGGAGGTGGGGAAAAGAAGGAATCAAGGGGCTTTGGAGAGGTACAAACATGGGAAAATAAAGGGGTAAGGGAATAAAAAGAGCCTCCAGTTTCCCCTTCCCTCGTCGAATCTGGAAGATGTCAGCCCACAGTCTGGCCCTATCCCAGGGCCATCTCATGCCACAGAAACTCCTGTATCTACGTTTAGCGGTCTCCTGACTGATCTGTACGAGTCAAGAGGGGCCAAACTTCACTGGGGTAACGGTCACTTTTTTCTATGGCAATGCATCCAGAAGCAGGAGATACCCACAAAGAAGTGTGTGCATTGCCTCTTGGATGTCGCCCAGGGTGGCAGGCTTCCTAGAGTTTTGTAGCCCACATTGGCTGATGAATATATGGAGAGTAATTTAATTCTTCCAGGAACCAGTGGTTTCAGTAACAGAATTATTGTCCTCATCTCTTTCTTGCATATGCTTGAAGGGAGGAAGCACAGGTAACCTGCAATTGTCCTGACACCCTTGCGTCTAAGATAAAGAGTGAGGTCCTTGCAAGATGTTTGGGGGATTTCTCGAGTGTGATCCTTCGAAGTTGAAGCTGTGGTGCTCCTGGCAGCAATCAGGAGCTTATCTGCTACGTGCGTTCAAGGCTAAGCAGATCATGAGCATGTTTCATGAAGTGCACATGACAACCCTGAAGCTGAAAGAGATTGAACATGTGTGGTGGGGATTCACAAACTTCAGCGGTAGCGAGGGCATCACAGCATGCTCCTGCTGACATGCAGCTTGGATTCAAGCTGCCACTCCAATGGCCTGGAACACGATCAGTATGGCAGTAAGCCAGTCCACACAACATATCCTGGAAACCAGCCAGAGCTCCCTGGTTCATAAATCAAATGCTCAGGATAGTCGTAGGTACAATCACCAATTACCTCTCCACACAATGGCAAGACACATGAGACAATTTTTTTTATGTAACTAGAGTCATTACATGCTGATGTGTTGGTTTTACGCTATGTACCATCTGCAAGAACAGCCAAAGCAATGCTTAAAATGAACATACTTGCAGCAGCTTTTTTTTCATCTAGTTAAAATTGTATCACTGAGTTCTCCACCAATGGAGGAAAAGGGATTGTTAAAGGAAGCAGAAAGGATAAGAACAGACAAATATTTGTACACAAAGCTAAGAAAAGATAGGGGAGAAAGAGACAGCAGTGAAAGCAGATGTAAGAGAAGCGGAGTCTGATGTGGTGAGTGTAGAGGGCTACCTGTGACGACAGCAAAGATCCTGAAGATGCTCGCAGGGAAGACCTGCTGGTGTATGCAATATGCTCATGGCTGTGACATTTCTCTTTTTGACATGGCTAGTGCTCTCCTGAAGGGGCTTTTGTTTGGAAAAAAAAAAAAGGTGATTAGACTTGGGGCAAGCTTGCAGGGACTAGCCTTTTTAGATATCATTGCTTATATTGGTCCCTCAGTGCATTCAGAAACTTTTTGGTCACCTCTGGAAGTAAATAACCTTTAAGTGCTTCAACAGCACAACTATACAACACAATCCCCATGCAAAATCTTCACTGAGCCCCACAGACTCTGTTTGCCCAACAAGAGGTTGAAGACTAAACTCTTCTCTACCTCTTTCCCATTTCCATGCTTTCCTCAGACACTGTACACCCTTTCTAGAATGTTCTTTTCAATGTAGGAGACCATACGAATTCCTGGCCTGCTGGGGTAATCTTAGCTGCTTGTTAGAAGGACTTCTCTGCCCAGTTTTGGTGTAGACATTGAGATCAGAATCGCAACCCTGGACTTCAGTAGGGCCAGCTTTGGCCTTTTCAAGCAGTCGCTAGGGGAAATCCCTGGAGAAAGGGTCCTTGAAGGTAAAGGGGCCCAAGGTATTTGGTTAGCATTCAAGGACTGCTTCTTCCAGGCTCAAGATCAGAGCATCCCAGCACATAGGAAGTCAAGGAAGGGAGCCAGGAGACCTGTGTGGTTAAACAGGGAACTGCTGGCCAAACTCAAGTGGAAGGGGAGAGTTTACAGATCATGGAAGGAGGGGCTGGCCACTTGGGGAGAATGTAAGGCTGTTGTCAGAGGGTGTAGGGAGGCAACTAGGAAAGCCAAGGCCTCCTTAGAATTAGACCTTGTGAGAGGGGTCAAGGACAACAGGAAGAGCTTTTTCAAATACACGGTAGATAAAACTAACACCAGAGGCAATGTAGGCCCACTGATGAATGAGGTGGGTGCCCTGGTGACAGAAGATACAGAGAAGGCAGAGTTACTGAACGCCCCTGTCTCTGTTTACTCTGCCGGAGGCTGTCCTGAGGATCCCGCACCGCTGAGGGCCCAGAGGAGGGCAGGACAATGGAGGAGTTTGCTTGGGTTGACGAGGACTGGATTAGGGAGCAGTTAGACAGTCTGGACATCCATAAATCCATGGGTCTAGATGGGATGCACCTGCGGGTGCTGAGGGAGCTGGCTGAGGTCATTGCTGGACCGCTCTCCATCATCTTTGCCAAGTCTTGGGAAACGGGAGAGGTGCCTGAGGACTGGACGAAAGCAAATGTCACTGCAGTCTTCAAAAAGGGTAAGAAGGAGGACCCAGGTAACTATAGACCGGTCAGCCTCACCTCTATCCCTGGAAAGGTAATGGAACAACATATCCTTGGTACCATCTAAAGGTCATTAGGGGCAGTCAACATGATGTTGAAGGTTTAGATTGCAGGGTGACAATAAAACCCTGGCAGATATATTGTTAACTTCCTCTCTCCCCGACTTCCCCCTTTGGCCCTTCCCTCTCCCCCCTTCCGACTCAGCACAGGCGAACGGGAGAAAAAGAAGGACAGAGAGAAGAGAGTTGGAAAAATTAAAAATGTTTTACTAATGCTACTAATAAGAATAGAGAAAATAATACAAAATATACAAAACCAATCTTGAAAGTCTCAGCAACTGCAGAGCCAGCACCCAAAGTCCTGGATTAGACTCTGTAGCCAACCAGAGCTGGATTCAGTCTCTCACTGGGCCTCAGATCACAGGGACGACCAGCAAGGTCCTCTCCTAATGTCAGCCATGAGCAGAAGGGAAAGAAGGAACGAGATCCTCGTGATCTCCCACTTTTATATGAAGTATTCACATGAATGGAATGTTATTCACCGTTGGTCAGTTTCTTGGTCACTTGTTTCTCATTGTCCCTCTCGCGAGATGTCCATCCATGCTTATCAATAAGTTTCATTCCATTGCTATGTCTACCAAAACATGTATCTGGTTCTCCAGGAAAATGCAGCTAATATGAAGGCTTTAGCTGACTGGCAAATCCACTAAAAGAGAAACTTGTTTTTTAACAAAACCAGGACACATGGCTTCACCAAGGGGAAGTCGTGCTTAACCAACATCACAGCCTTTTATGAGGACATAACCAGGTGGACAGATGGTGACAAGGCAGTGGATGTGATCTATCTCGATTTCAGTAAAGCATTTGACACCGTCTCCCACAGCATCCTTGCTGCTAAACTGAGGGAGTGCGGTCTGGATGATCAGGTAGTGAGGTGAACTGTGAACTGGCTGAAGGGAAGAAGCCAGAGAGTCGTGGTCAATGGGGCAGAGTCCAGTTGAGGCCTGGATCCAGTGCAGTGCCTCAAGGGCCAGTACTGGGATCTGTTCTATTCAGTATATTCAGCAATGACTTCGATGAGGGAATAGAGTGACTGTCAGCCAGTTTGCTGATGACACCAAGCTGGGAGGAGTGGCTGACACTGGAAGCTGTGCTGCCATCAGAGACCTGGACAGGCTGGAGAGCTGGGTGGGGAGAAATTTAATGAAATATAACAAGGGTAAGTGTAGAGTCTTGAATCTGGGCAGGAACAACCCCAGGTTCCAGTGTAAGTTGGGGAATGACCTGTTGGAGAGCAGTGTAGGGGAAAGGGACCTGGGGGTCCTGGGGACAGCAGGGTGACCATGAGCCAGCACTGGGCCCTTGTGGCCAGGAAGCCAATGGTACCTGGGGTGCATTAGAAGTGGGTGGTCAGTAGGTCAGAGAGGTTCTCCTGCCCCTCTGCTCTGCCCTGGGGAGACCACACCTGGGATATTGTGTCCAGTTGTGGCCCCTCGGTTCCAGAAGGACAGGGAGCTGCTGGAGAGAGTCCAGCGCAGCCACCAAGATGCTGAAGGGAGTGGAGCATCTCCCGTGTGAGGAAAGGCTGAGGGAGCTGGGGCTCTGGAGCTGGAGAAGAGGAGACTGAGGGGGGACCTCATTCATGGTTACAGATATCTAAAGGGGCAGTGTCAGGAGGATGGAGCCAGGCTCTTCTCGGTGACAACCAGTGATAGGACAAGGGGTAATGGGTACAAAGTGGAACACAAGAGGTTCCACTTAAATATGAGAAGAAACTTGTTCCTGGTGAGGGTGCCAGAGCCTGGCCCAGGCTGCCCAGGGAGGTTGTGGAGTCTCCTTCTCTGCAGACATTCAAACCCGCCTGGACACCTTCCTGTGGAACCTCAGCTGGGTGTTCCTGCTCCATGGGGGGATTGCACTGGATGAGCTTTCCAGGTCCCTTCCAACCCCTGACATTCTGGAATTATGTGATCATCTAGAGAGACAAAACTTTGGTTTCGTCACACCAGTTGAAGACGCTGGGATGTGAAGTTGCCCCGTCAGTGAATAATAGGGTGATCTTGCGCCACCTAGCAATGCAAGGTTGATATCTACAGAGAATTCATGCGTACAGAGAAGACCTGCTTTTCTGCTATCCACAGTTGTCTGCATCTTCTCCCTAAAAAATTGCTTACTGTTTCACTTACTAGGAGGAAACACTCAGAAACTCATAATGCTCCAGTTTAGCCTTCACTGATTATTTTGAAATCTTTGCATATAAACACGGAAGTGTTACATCAGGGGATCCGTTGTGCCCAGTAAGATCTATTTTTACAAATACCTTTTCCAGACAAATTACATAACTGAGGATCCCAGGAAACTAATAAGTAAATTAAAAGCCAGTGCACAATCAACAATTCAGCTTTGAAAAAATAAACATCCTAGCAAATGAATCAAAATAGGCCCCATTCCAATCAACTAAAGAATATTAGTGGAAGCAGTCTGACGCTTGTAAAGCATTGAAATGTCTAGAAATCACAGAATCATTCCAGTTGGAAGAGATCCTCAAGGTTGAGTCCAACCATAACCTAACTCTATCACTAAACCATGTCCCTAAGAACCTCACCTGTGCACCTTTTAAACACCTCCAGGGATGGTTACTCAACCAGTTCTTGGGCAGCCTGTTCCACTGCTTCACAACCCTTTCCAGGAATACATTTTTCCTAATATGCAATCTGAACCTTCCCTGTCGCACCCTCAGGCCATTTCCTCCTGTCCTATCACTTGCTTCTTGGGAGAAGAGACCAGCACCCTCATGCTCCAAGCTCCTTTCAGGTAGTTGTAGACAGAGATAAGGTCTTCTCTCAGGCTCCTGTTCTCAAGGCTAAACAGCCCCAGTTCTCTCAACTGCTCTTCATAAATCTTGTGCTCCAGTCCCTCAGCAGCTTCATCATCTCCTCTGCACTTTCTGTAGTACCTCAATGTCCTTCTTATGATGAGAGACCTAAAATTGAACACAGTATTCAAGGTGAGATCTCACCAGTGCTGGGGACAGTGGAACCAGCACTTCTCTAGTCCTGCTGACAACACTATTCTTCATGCACACCAGGGTTCTGGTGGCCTTTTTGGCCACCCGAGCACATCCTGGCTCATATTCAGCTGGCTGTTAATCAACGCCTCCAAATCCTTTTTCCTCTGGGCAGCTTTCCAGCCTCTCTTCCCTGAGTCTGTAGTGTTCATGGGGTTGTTATGGCCCAAGTGCAGAACCCAGAACTTGGCCTTGTTAAACCTCATACAATTCACCTTGGCCCAATGATCAAGCCAGTCCAGATCCTTCTACCTTCCTACCCTCCAGCAGATCAACACTCCCACCCAATTTAATGTCATCTGCAAACTTACTGAGGGTGCACTCAACCCCCTCATCCTTATCATTGATCAAGAGATTAAATGGAACTGGTCCCAATACTGAGCCCTATGGGACACCTCTAGTGACCAGCCAACAAATGGATTTGGATCCATTCACCAAAACTTTGGGCCCAGACATCCAGCCAGTTTTTTACGCAGCAAAGAGTACACCCATCCAGGCCATGAGCTGCAGCTTCTCCAGGAGATGCTGTGGGATACGGTGTCAAAGGCTTTACCGAAGTCTAAGTACACAACATTCATATCCTTTCCCTCATCTACTAGGTGGGTCACCTTGTCATAGAAGATCAGGTTGCTCAAGCAGGACCTGCCATTCATAAACCCATACTGACTGGGCGTGATCACTTGACTGTCTTGTATGTGCCACGTGATGGCACTCAGGATGATCTGCTCCATGACCTTCCCTGGCACTGAGGTCAGACTGAAAGGTCTGTAATTCCCCAGATCCTCCTTACAATCCTTCTTGTAGATGGGTGTCATGTTAGCCAACTTCCAGTCATCTGGGACCTCCCCAGTTATCCAGGATTGCTGGTAGATAATGAAAAGTGATCACCTCTGCCAGCTCCCTTGGGTGTATCCCATCTGGCCCCATAGACTTGTGGGTGTCCAAGTGGTGTAGCAGGTCACCAACCATTTCCTCTTGGATTATTTGGGCTTCCTTCTGGTCCCCATCCTTGTCTCCTGGCTCAGGGGGCTGGGAACCTGGAGCACAACTGGTCTGACTATTGAGAATTGAGGCAAAGAAGGCACTTAGTACTTCAGCCTTTCCCTCATCTTCTGTTGCTATGTGTCCCCTCACATCCACCACAGGCCAAAACCTTTCTAATTAATTGCTCTACCAGGTATCTTCCCTGGCTTCTTCCCAGCTGCTCAGGAAGACCATGAGATGCTGAAAAACTGGAGAATTCAGTGGAGGGTGACCAGAATTATCATGCCTGGATCACAGGAACTGTAAGGAGAGATGGTGGGATCTGAGCTGGGTAAGTCAGATGAAGAGAGTGCTGAAGGACTGATCTACTAGCAGTTACGGCTACTTGGAGGACAATTATGGAAAGGACAGATGAAAACTGAGTGTTACCAGATAGTACCACAAGGGGAAATAGCCACAAAATTTACCTTGGAAGGTTCAGGGTGGCTTTTAGGAAAAGATTTCCTCCCAAATGTTTATGCAGCCCCTGGACAGGTCGTCAAAGAGGTGAAGTATTTCTACTCTTTGAGGTCTACTATTCCAGATTTGGATTGACAAAGCCTCAGTCACCATGATCTAGCTGAGGGAACTCTCCTCTGCTCAGAGGGGGATGCTTATCATCCACAGAAATTTATGTCATCTCAGTACTCAGGTCAGATGAACTCAACTGAATTGAAACAGTAGGAGCATTTCTAAAACATTGAAACTTGAACTTTTGTGACAAACATAGATGTGGTACAGGTAGATAAGGACTGTGATTTTCTGCTCAGCTCTTCCACTAATCTGTTTTTTGGCTTTGGAGAATTGATTCAAACTACATATTTATTTCTGTGGAGAGTCATGGAATACGTCTGAACAACTCTACTCATCTCACAGCAATATGAAAAATTACTGGTTGATACCCACTTCAGTACAGAGCATTTTGGCAATTCTCAGGACACAATCTCACAAACCTTCCTGGAATTAGAACAAACACTGCTCGTGTGTTTTCCCTTCTGCAAGTCGGGTTCAGCCTCTTTACTTAAAAAAAAAATGCCAGATACATCTGGGGTGAGTGGTTGGAGGCCTTCCAGTTGTTCTTGGCTGAAGATCAAGCTCCATATTTCAGTCAGTGTTGATGGAGATCCCACTATGCTCATGTCTTACACTGGGAATCAAGGTCAACAGCGCAGGCTGGAACACAAAGCTGCTGCAGAAAGCAGAGTTTTCTCCTGACACTGACAGGAAAACCGTTTCTTTGCTAATAGACAGGTTTATGCTTTGTCAGGTGTCTGCTTCCCCATTCTTTCCTCTTTGCAATTCATGTGATGTGAAATGCCAGTCCGGTATTAACCAGGATGGAACTGCACTGGGCTTTATGGCAGAATTGTCGGATATATTAGATGAATTCTAAACAAGAGAGTTTAATAATAAACAATTTATTTTTATTGTATTGGAAGCAATTTTACTAGGCTTTGTTTCTATTATCCATTGTGGATATGGGGTAAATTTTGACATTTCTGGCAAAGGCAGACATTCCTCAGGCAAAATACAGGATTCCTGAATAACAGAACAGATTTCTTATCACTCCCTGTACCTGAAGTAGTGGCAAAGTAATTCCTACAGTTCAGATTTCTGGCAAAGTGGCTGTTAGTCACTGTAAATACAGCAGTGTTGTGGGTTAATTACCCAGTTCAGGACATCTTGCTTTTGGAACTGCATCCACAATCATAGTAGGTGCATCTTCATCTGTCAGTTATCTTTCATAGAGAATTCTTTTTACTGTTTTGACTCATGTCTTTCTAAAGATCTATAACTCAATTTATCACATAGGAAGGTATTCACAAGCCAGTTCACCTTTCCCACAACACATCTCCGGACCCTGCTGCCCCACGTGGGTAGCAGCCCACAGCACTTCATGGTCAGGCTGGAGATGCCGTGGGAGAGCAGTGAAGCATAGAGAGGAAGAACCGCGTGTGCTTTCTGCGGAACCCCAAACAAGTTAGGGGAGCTGGTTTTACTGTGAAAAGTTCTTTGACTGTATGTCTGGCAAGGTTCAATTTTTGTGGATTTCACATGCAAAAAGAATCCCATGGAAGGTTTTACAGTAAAGTCTTTCCTATCTATGTGTTACAATAGGAATTCATGTGCCACCTGTGCCGATTTTTTGGCAGTATTTGAAAAGAGTATGTACTGCGGAAATGAAGTCACACCTACTAAAATGGGAAGAGATTTCAATCACATTGCTTAAAGATATATTTTCTGTTGTTGGTTAGGATGTATTTTGCTGATGCTTAATTTATTTGAACAACTGGGAAGCAATGGCCCTTATTTTTTTTTGAAAGCTGAGAACAAATGCAGTTTCTTCCTACACTGCGAAACACTGTAGTAAATATATTTTTTAAAATATTTTGTATGTGGAGGTAAATGCATATAAAAACCTGTAAATTCATGCAAATAGATTAATGTAAATGGCCTATTAAGGTGTTTGGGTTTTGTGGGTTTTGTTTCTTTGTTTTTAATGAATATGATATAATCTGTTTGCTGTTGCTTACAGAGATAATACAACAGCACGTAATGGCTGGAATTCCCAGAAATTTCCACTTCTGATTTCTCTCCTGGCCTCACTATCACAATTGCAGACATCCTTGTAAACACAGTACAGGAATTACTGCTTAGGCTGCAGGTACATGAGAAAAGAGGTGTTATCTCCAGGCTTGATCCCTGTCATGGAGGCACCCCAAAAGTCGATTTTAGGTGGACAATAAGTTCCAAAACAGACTTTATTCTAGCTGGAAAAGTGTAGCCAATAAGCTGACTAGAAACAGAGCCTATACAATTATTTAGCACTCCAAAACCATAAAATACAGGTTTGTATACCAGTTGAGATTATTGGGGTACCACAATGTAAGAATAATGAGGATCCACAACACACATGCATTCACTCACAAGAAACAAAACCAGAGGCCTCTCACTCAAGGGTACCCAGAAGAAACAATCACTCGCCTGGGCTAGGCGAGGGCTCACTCAAGGATATATCCAGTAAATAACCACTCAGCACAGGAGGAGGTGAGGTGCTCCCAGTCCCAGGAAGTCTCCTTAGATGGTGTCACAGTCTAAGGGGAGGGCTCCAGTTCACAGACCCACTGCTCAGAGACCACTCCAAGGGGGTCTTTGGGGACCCCATTTTATAGCCTGGTCAGATCTGGCTGTGGGCATTACAATATGGTCCAGAAGCTCCTCAGCTTCTCTGGGCACCTCCTTTGTTGAGGACCCTGTCAATCGACTGAGAGTCCCACCCCTCCTGCCCCCCAGCTGGTGGAGGTGAGGTCACCCTGCCCCCAGGTGTGGGGAGGAGGTGACTGCCAGCACCATCCTAGGTGTGTAGGTGGGCACAGACACAGTGGGGCACAAAAGGTGCTAAAGAGCCAACAACTGTTATATTGAAGGGTCTATCTCATCTGGGGGATGGGAAACTGCCACAATCCCTCCTGTCTTTATGCACAAATGGGCAAGGAAGTGGAACATAGTCCTTACTATGGCATACTGGGCTACACATGTTGTGGGCTATGGACCCTCTGCCATGTCCCATGCTCCCATATCCAGCCCAGTTGTATGCTTTAGGTGTACAAGAAGTTGTTCTATTGTGGTCTTCTCTCATCTGGTCTTCTGGCCAGGGAACCAGCAGAATATGGTGCTCTCCCTACCTGTGATAGAAACCAAAACAACATAGAAAGCACTGCTTAGTGGGTTTAAGAGCTTTTCACACGATAAGAAAACTGAAAATTCACTAAGAAAAAGAGACACTTAGACCTTTAAAGAAGTT
Source organism: Patagioenas fasciata (assembly GCF_037038585.1). Classification (NCBI taxonomy): domain Eukaryota; kingdom Metazoa; phylum Chordata; class Aves; order Columbiformes; family Columbidae; genus Patagioenas; species Patagioenas fasciata. The sequence continues at coordinate 7,231,176 of NC_092542.1, forward strand.
AGAGAATTTGGGTTCCCATTTCAGGCTCATCTTTTTGCCCCAGGAAAATGTTCCTTGTGGAAAGAGGGAGAAATCCTTGCACAACCAACATCTTCAGAGGTCTCCAAGTCAGCATCACTTCATCTCCGCTGAGGAGACTCTACTAGTGTGAAAAGGTAAGGTCTGGAAATCCTTGTCAGAACGTGAGTCTGCGTCAAAGAAATTCCCAACTTCAGCCATAAACCTCAAGGTCAGGGGAGGATGAAAAGGGTATAAAACATACACTCTTAACAGTTAATCTGGCTGAAGGCCATGAAGAAAAGCTTCTTTGAGATGAAGCAAAGGTGCATGTCTCAAGGGATCAATGAAGAAATGTTGGTGTCAGACACAAGGAGCCTGGAGATTTGCAGAGATATTTCCTTTTTCCCAGGCAACTTGAATAGACAGTGAAACTGATCCCAACTGAAAAGCCTTGGAAGCTTTTGTATCATGCTACGCTTTGCAAGCAAAGACTGGTAACTCAGGGAGCTGTATGTGGCCTGTTGTGGTTTAGAGGAGACCTGTGGGCTAACTGCATTGCATACAAGTGGCTTAAACACATATATGGACATTTACATATCTTCCCTTGCCTACTGTAACTTGTTTTTGTAGTGGAAACCTACATTACCTTAACATTTTACCCACTAGCTTTTCAATACAACATTTCTCATTTGCCCCAACTGAAAAATTGAGTTAGCCATGTGTCTTTTGTGTCTGGCAGAGAGGCTGGTGAGGTTTGGCACAGGGATTTGTGAGATTATATTCACTGAAATTGTGAGGATACTTGACAAAGAAGATTTGGAGATATCAGTGACGCTGGTATACCTGATGCGTTTTCCAATGTGTGCAGTGACCCACCCTAGTCCCGCTTTGCTCTGAACTGATGCTCACCAGGATATGAAAGTCCCAGTGGTCTATGATTTGTAGGAAACAATTACCTTGCCAGTATAATAGGCTCAGGCAGGATCTCTTAGCAAAGCATATTTTATTAAAGATTTTGCAAAACTGGGTGTTCTACCCAAAGGTAGGCACACAGAACAAGGCAAAAAGCTGCTGCTTATATCCACTCTGAATCCCGGCCACAGTTCCCTCTCCTGTTTCCTATTGGTTGGGTACTGCAGGATTTACAGACTACTCAACACTTCCCAAGATGCCCTGTCTTAGATTACCTATCTCACTAATTAATTCTAACACCCCCCTCCCCGTACTTATTTATTTCCACTGAAGGTATGGTTTCTTGGCTCTCGGGCTAACCTTCCCCCCAGCTTAACTTTTAACCACAGGAATCAGTTTGCACTCTGAGATCAGTGCAAAAAGACTTTGTTTTACATTGAAGATCTGATAGGTGGGTATCTCTAAGTCCGCACCCACTGGAGTCGGGCTTCAGATCCCCAGCTGCGAAAACAACCTTCCTCTTTCAATGGCTCCTTACAGGGTTCTCCTTCATCACACCAAGGAAAGACCACTCTTCTGATCATCTGTGGCATATCATGGTAGATAGTCAAGAACCTACGTGATACCTGTACCCCACATTCATCTTGACCTCAAAATTAGGATTAATACTTCTCCTGAATGGTGTGCTCCACTGCTCTGCGAAGATGTGCCTTGTGTAACCCCACAAAAGATTAAATCAAAATCTCAGCTCAGCCTTCATTGATCAAGAGCTTTACAGAACCTGGACCTGGAACACATCATGGTGGCTGTGACTCACAGCTCCATCTTTTGGGAAAAAACAAAAACAAAACAAAAAACCCCCAAACAAATAAAAAACCCCACACCAAACCAGAAAATAAATGTTCAAAGTCCGAAACAATGGAGAGAATGCTATTCCACTTCAGAGGGTCACACAGGCTGGGAGCTATGGGGAATTTCAACTCACAGGATTAGAACTTGTGGGAGGGGATAATAATATGAGCCTCTCTGAGGATTATATTTACATCAGACAATTTGTGAGCCCTGATTTCCCTGGGAATTACCAGAGTGACAGCAGCTTCCAAGCTATATGATGGAAGGTGACACAAATCGCTATGCAGAGAGCTGGATTTGGAGCGTGGCCCCTGTTAATCCGGGGAGCGCTGCAGGTCTGGGATTTTGCACAGACAGCTCCAGCAAAAGCTGCAGACTTGCAAGCACTGTGTTCCTCCTGGAATCAATGGCATGTACTAAAGGTATGGGGTACAGCAAAGGTCACAGAGATGGGAATGCAGAAATCTCGCTCCTGTCGCTATAGGCTTATGGGAAATACCATCTGCTGCCGTGTCAAAGTTAGTTATAGTTTTGTGGGCCCAGTCAAAAAGTGGTCCCTAGGATACAAGCTGCTTTTCTCCACTGTGAATCAGAGTGTGAAGATTCATTCTGGATCTTGGTTTTGTTCTAAGCTATTTGGGTACATTCTCTGAATATTCATGGAGTCGATTCCCATGAAGTCTATTGAGCTGCATCAGTTTTGTACAGCTGTGAATCTGAATTCAGTCACAGAAGATTCAGGGGATGTCTCACCAATGTACATAAATATCTGACGGGAAGGAGTTCAGAAGATGGAGTCAGACTCTTCTCAGTGGTACCAGTGACAGGAAAAGAGGCAACAGGCACAGATTTAAATACAGAAAGTTACACTTACAGTATTTCTTACTGTGAACTTCGTCAAATATTGTCACAGGTTACCCAGAGAGGTTCTCTGAATATATCCTTGTCTATATTTAAAACCTGAGCAGGCACAGTCCTGCCCAACTTGCATTAGCTGACCCTGCCCCGACTGGAGAGGTTGAACCAGGCGATTTCCAAAGGTGCCTTCCAAACTCAGTGATTCTGTGGCTCTGTGACAGGTCCCTGGAAATACAGTGACCTCAGAGAACAAAATCACACAATCCTAACGGGGCTCATGCGACAGGATCACTGGAGCCTCCTCCTCACAGTAAGACCATTCACAGTACTAGATCAGGATAGCCGTGGCTTTGTGTAGCCAAATTAATCTCGCTAAGGACAGACATCCTCCACGTCTCTGGTGACCTGTACCAAGGCTGCACCGTCCTCTTTTGGAAACATTTTTCCCCCCCGGTGTCCAGCTTGAAGCTTTTAAAGCACTGTCACTTTTTACTCCAGGGGACAATAAACTGTGGCAGATGCTTTCTGTTAACCCCCGCTCTCCCCACTAAGGAAAGGGAATATGAGGAAAAGGGAGAGAGCCTTGCAAGTTGGAAAAGTTAAAAATGCTTTACTAATGTTACTAATAAATACAAAATATACAAAATCAATCTTGAATTTCCTGGGGCAGCGCAATTGCTCCAGCGGCTGCAGGGTGGGTATCCAGGAGTCCTGGGCTGGATTCCGCAGTAAACTGGAACTGGATTCAGGTATGCGAGGTCAGGAACTAGAGCTAGGATCGCAGGCACAAGAGGCAGAGTCCTCTTTAGAGGCCGAAGACAGCGAGACCCTCATGATCTCCCACTTCTATAGGGTGTATGACGTGGATGGGATGGAATACTTGGGTCAGTTTTAGTCACCTGCTCTGTCTGCCTCTCCTTGCAAATACGCCCCTCTAACTTACGGGACATGCAAAATCTATCAGTCACCTTGGCTGCCATAGCAGTAAGTCTAAACATGGGGCTCTTCGGCGTACCATTGCTACTGTTGTCAGCTCTGGAGTGAACAGCATCTGAAAAACATGCAGACAAATTCAGAAAAGTGCAGTTACTTAGAAGAACTTAGCTGAAAGGAAAATTCACTAATAGAGAACTGGTTTTGTTTTTAAAAAAACCAGGACAAACACACCTTGTGGCTGTTGGTCCTTTTATGTTGTCTGGCAACACCAAAACCATTTGCCTCTGCCCAATGTGTAACGGCCTTCAAGTTGTTCCCACAGCTTCATCCCCCTCAGCCTCCTCCTCCCGACTAACACAGCCCATCCCCCCAGCCCTGCTCCTGTGCCTCAGGCCTGACCATGTCCATCATGGGGGGCCCATCTCCTGATGTTCATAAGAGCAGTGTCTGGCAGGGTAGCCTGGGCCATGGGAAGCCCAGACAGGATGGTTTCCACTCTAACTGAGATAATTGCAGGGAAACGTCAAGTCCAAGAGCAGTCTGTTGTGTGCGTCCAGATGCCTCATACAATACTCAAAACTAGCCACCTGTGTCTGTGATTTCTAACAACCAGCCTCCCCTGGCCTAGAAGAAGGCATTTACCTCAGCATTAGCGAGCAATGAAAGTGTCTTGCCTCAAACATTGGTGCACCACGTTGCCATCCCTTCTTCTGCAACACCTCGCTGGAAAGATTCCCTACACCAACAGCTGGTCTTAATATCTGGAAAGGCCTTGCACAGAGTTAGTCCATCACCATCCGCTCTGAGTGATGAGGCTGTCCTACACAGCGAGGGAGATCTGGCCTAGCTTAGGTACCTGCCTTCAGCACTGGAGAGCCTGGCCTGCCTGCTCTCCTGTCCCTGAACTGTCCTTCTTCTCCTGGCCAAGGAAATGCTATTTCCTATAAAGCCCACAGTTACGTCATTTACCTTTTTTTTTCTTTTTTTTATTTCATGCCTCACATCAAATTCCTAATCCATCATAATCCCTAGATTTTTAAAAACTGATCCATGGCCACTTGTTCCTATGTGGTTATATGGAGCCACGTACTCCTGCTGGAGTTAAATGGCACGTACCTGCCCGTGCTCAACAATGCTCATCAAAACCAAAGGGCTGCATCTCCAGGCTGCCAGGAAAGACCACTCTCACTCCAAAATGTCTTCCTGTACAAGTCATCCTTCACAGTTTGGTTTCATCTGCAAATGTAAGCAAAATCTGTTCAATACAAGGTGTTAAGTGGAAATATTGAATAGTGCTGGCTCACACAGACTCCTGCAGAATCACACTTGATACAACACCCTAGTTTGACAGTGAACCATTCATAACTCCTCTCTGAGTGTGTCTTCCACCAACCAGTCTTACAAGGATGTTGTAATTATTCAATTACGAGATAATTTTCTCAAAAAAGTACAATAAACTCAAATTTTTCAGTTAAGGTTACACTTGAAAGACATGCAAATATGGATAAGTGGGAAGTACACAAACTATACAGCCAGATAAGGGATTTTTTCACAGCTGAGTTACTTTCTTAGGCACAAAATATTGCAGAACATGTGCGTTTCTTTTTAAAGATAGCATGATTTGGCAGCAGAGCCACAAAAATACTTCTCATCACTTCTGGCAAGATTTAGGGCAATCTGAAGTGCTTTAACATATTTTGCTCCTTAAGTATGGGTGGGTTATTTTGATGTATAGTATTCACTTTGAAATTCTTGAATTTACCACACATGCAACAACATCCCTGTGGTGATTTTTAACTCTTCCCAACTGATCTGTTCTTTCAGTCCGAACTCTGCTTTAATATAGGTTTAATGCAAATTTTGTTGGAAAATTCCATCTAGACCCAGGATATCAAGTGAGAAGCACTGCAGTCTGATATACAACTAAAATGCCCCCCAGGCAGAATGCCTAACGGAAGAGTAAGAGCCTACTCATTCTTTGCTAGTTTCCCAGTGAGCATATTGCAGATTTTAATTATTTAAGAGTCCCTTTTCAGAAGGGATCAGGGCCCTGTGAGAAGCACTGTGGAAGCAGGTATTTGAAGCATGAAGACCATGATGGCTGTGTTTCCTTTCCCATCTCCGTCTCATGTCACCTTTCTTCACCAAAAAATGCATATTACCCCATCTCCTCCTACTCTGTAGCTTGTTTAATAGCTCCATTGTTTAAACAATGCCACCACAGATATTTAAATAATAATAATGCTGCCATCTTGAATGATTTTCTGCAACTCTCATCATGACTTTGAGCAAAGACTCCCTGGGATGCTCTTCCCAATTTCCCTTTGATTTTCTACCTTGACAGAAATAAAAAGAACAAAACCAATTAAATTACCAATATTTCTTGGCTGCTTCTTTTTTTCTTCGCACAAGGTCGTCTTCTTTCAAGATGTCATCTCAGGGACCTGTTAGGAAAATATAATGATTTTTATTATCTCAGTAGATAGAAGCACAGATGAAATTTTTGTTTGTAGGTTTAGCAGAAAAACAAATAAACAACTTTACTGATCTAGAGCAGGTGTGATTCTACATAGGTACTGGGTTTGTCAGCTCCCAGCCTGTATAATCTTGCCAAGAGGAAGACATGAAAAGTCTTCCAACAGTTGCAGTCAGCAGTGAGCATTGATTAGTTATTTCAGATAAAACCTCTATTAGGAGCAATAGGACTGGTAATGTTCATCACATATCTGGGGAGGCTGGTGGAAAAAGGCAGAACCAAAACACAGAAGTCATCTTGCCTAATAAAAATAATCAATTATTTTAATAACCAATGAATAATCTATCATCAACAACCAATAAATAATCAAAGCCATTCAGTGGAGTGCATTGTACATCTTGAAGGTGTGTTTATATTTTGAATCCCAAAGTGCTCATCCAATTCAAGTATAAAATTTCTGAAAGTAACTTTCGCGTACTGGCAATGGTAGGCATACAGTTCCCAGGGTTCTGGTGACTGGAAGAACAGCTTCTATCCCCAGAGGGACCACCACAGCTAAGCTGGTGTGCATGCATACATAGACACACAGACAAAGGGAACAATTTTCATCTATGGGTTTTTCAGAGTAACTAATCCCAGGTGAGCTAGGACAAAGATCTTAGGGAATACTTCAGATGTTTTAGTCATCCCTTGAAAAAACAGTGACATGGTAATTAATAATTCTGTATTATGGCAAAATGAGTCCATTTTTAACATAGTGAGAGAAATGAGCTCCTTTTACAAATACGTCTTCCTGTATTGCTGTGATCCCTGCTCTGGTGAAAGGCAGGTTGTATCTAAGATCCCTGCTGTGGGGAGAAGGCCATTAACCTCGTTTCCAGCAGAGAGCAATTTCTGCAGAAGAAAGAGGGAAGGCAAATGCCATTCCAGGCTGCTAATTGTTTAGTGCTGTTCAACCCTTTTTCTGACCTTTGTTCTACATATTCCCCTTATACAACATCATCATCTTCATTCTGACACCTTCAAGTGTTAATGTGCAAACTTTTATCTCCTCCTGAAGGGAGGCAACTGTTCTGCTCAGGGATGGATTACACAGAGCCTCAGAGCATCCCGTGGCACGTCTCCACGCTAGTCACAGCTTTGACCTCTTACTCCATGAAGATGGGAATGCTTTTAAGCTTAAACCAGTTTAAAAAGTCTCCACTTCAATTGAAATCTAGAAATTTATTGTCCTAGGCAGAAAACCCAAGAGACCAGTGGCAGCAAGAGACATAAGGTCTGTGCACAGCCCTGTGCCGCCCTGTCCCTGTCGCACAGCTGAGATGGAGAGGAAGCCTCCCCGGCTCTGAGAGCAGCCAGAAAAAAATAATCAAAACATGTTTTAAAAGGATCTCTATTTGTGCATATAGGAAGCCTGCAAGAACACAGAAGATATTTTGAAGTGAAGAGGATGCGTAATTCATGGGCCATTGTCACTGTTTAAGGCTGGGCTAGCACGCGAACAGATGACAGGTGCTCTCTATTAACCATTTCCTCCCCGGAAGGGAAAAATTAAAGGAGAAAAGGGAGTGAGACTTATGAGTAGGAAAATGGGAACAACTTTAATACAACAATGACAACGAAAAAGAGTAGGTAGGGTAAGCCAGGTGAACACCATTTTATTCTAAATTTCTTTGAACTTAATGTTTAAACTTAGCAGAGATCAATCCAGTGGCTGCTAAATTTTGCATTTGGCGCTTCCGACTGCCAGTGAGGTTCTAGCAGAAATACTTTCAAGCAAAAGCCGGGCAGATATAGCATGTAACAACAAAAATCATTGACTATATCATTCCAGGGTCATAGACAGACTAACGTGCTTTTTAAGTACTAATTCATTTTCAATGGAAATCTTGGAAACAGTTAAATAGTTTAGATTTTTGATCCAGTAAGTGAGATTTTTTCACACGAGATCTTTATTTGTAATAATGTTATACTTATCTATGAAAAATGAGTTAGAAGGTCTTTGTTAAAATGTAAGGGCAGCTGTTTTTATATTTTGAGAGAAATGATTTTTGTAACTCTTGAATTAATCACATGTAGACTACAGGCTGGGTAAGGTGTGCAGCAGTAAATGCAAAGACCTCACAGACAAAACAAAACCAATGCTTTAAAAAAATAATGCAGCATGACTAAGTTACCTAGTTAAAACTCAATTCTTTTGTACAAAGGAACCACAGAACAACCACTGCTATGACTGCAGATTTTACAGTTTCAGATAATGTGGGTTTTGAAACATACAGTAGATTGGTTTACTCTTCTTCCATCATGGTATCAGTAGACAACAGAGCTAAGGCGATTGTTGCTTAATGAACTCTGCATTTGTCTAAAACATGCCCTTAGTGTTTAGTTGCCTTATTTGTGTTGTGTAGATCTGTAAGATCTGTAATATATTTCAGCTTACTTTTGAAACTGTAGGTTTCAAAAGCTGATCAATAGCTAAGAGCAGAAGACAATTAATTTGTTCAGAATCAGTCTTTGCTCCCCTACATGCAAAACCCAGAGCAGCAGATCTGAAATGTCTCACATTATGGCTTTTCCTCTCCTGCCTGTTAAAGATATACAGCTTCCTATGAAGTAGTTAAACATTCATAGAGCTAAAGAGAGACTGTTTAGTCTGGTAGATCAAGAGTCCCTTTCTGGAAAACAGCCTGTAACGTGCCGATGAAGGTGTGTTTCCAGGAGGTGGCTCAGGAGAGGGAGGGATTTGAGCCAGGTCTCTTGTGCAGCAGAAAAGCATTCCAGCTATGAAACAGCTTGGGTGATGTCCATGCCCTTTAGGCTGGCCAGCTGAAACACCCTTTGCTGTGCTGGCTGTGTTGTGTGTGTCCTTTGGCTCCTCCGTGATGTACTGACATTGTTGCTGGGTGGATGACCAGGAAGTCTGATGCCTGCAAGGTGCTTCAGCACCACACTGCGGCATTTTAGCAGGTGTCAGTTGTGAGGTGGAGCAGCTCTCGCTTGCTTTCAGCCAGTGCTGCTGCCTGGAAACCCTGTTCCTGGCACACACAGTCCCATTTTGCATGCAGGTAGGTGCAGGAGCTTTGTCTAAACTGCACAGCAATGCAGCACCTTCAGTCCCACTTTCTGCTGCCTCCCACCCGCAGATTTGTAAAATGTGCTTATTGTGACCTCTTTTTGAGGAATTCAGTCCTGCAGTCTCAGTTCTAAGTTAAAAACTGACACCGTCATCCCATCCGTCCTGACCCAAGGTCTTCTTGACAGCCCAGCCCTTTACAACCTCCTTTGCTCCCAGCTGACACATTAGAACTGACTTTTCACTTTGTTTCAGTCAGAGGGATGGATGACATGAAATCAAGCCATAACACATCACTATATGCAAAGCATGAGGACATAAATTTAGAGATAGGATGAAAAGTCATGGTTATAAATCTGTAAAGTTTTGATCGTTTGCATCATACCTCAACAGCTCCCTGATCTTCCCCCTGCTTAAACATCGGTCACCCAGCAAAACAACATCGTCATCATCAGGGTTCTTCTGCCATCTCCTGGCCCAGAGGTGCAAACAGACTCGAGACGGATTTTTACAAGATGCATTAGCAGATCCAAAGTTACAGAAGACAATTTGCATGTTAAAAAGCAAAGCAAGCAGTCAACAACAAAGAAACAGGCAAAGTGCTCCCCAGTGTTTTTTTCAAAGGGGTTCTAACACTTATATAATTTATTTATGTCTCTTGGGTTAAAAAAAAATAAGTGTTAGGCTATTAATGGTTAAGCTATGGCTATAGACAGACTTTCCAGCCAAAAGTAATGGTGATCTGTGTATGAAGTTCAGTCCAAATGAAGCACCAATATAACAAGTAAAATATATTGGGTTGAAAGCAGTGTATTTTCTTCTTTAACCTCAACCCTGTGATGTCAGCATGCACATTACTGTACAGAATTACTACTAGGACATTTTAAAGAAAATAAGTCAATTTGTTACAAACCATTTAAATCAATCTGAACTGAAATATCACTAGTTATTTGTGTTGTCATCTCCTAGTTCTCACCCTGGCACCTTTCTAGCCTACTCTAATACAGAAGTAAGGTTTGAAAAGCTACCAAAAAGACCTTAAGTGTGACTGCTTGATCCTAGACAGTTCCTCTGGTTCATGCTCAAGCAATAGTGACAGGCACTTTGATAAATTTGTTGTTCAGATGGACATTTACACTTGTGATGTAGCTCATGGTCCCTCTATGTCTTTTCAACGGTAGGAAAACATAAATGTTTTCTGTATATCTAAATCCGAGCCTGCCTAGGAACAAGGGATGAGATTTGGATAATCTTCTAAAAGTTTTCTATTAATTACACCAATTACAAAATAGAACTTCCCTAAGTAAAACATATTCAATTCCTGTCCAGCTCAGAATGAGGAGAAATGAAGCCAGTAAAACCTAGAGTAAAAGTAGCCCCTTCCTCTTATTCCTGTCCCTGTGTGGAACCCTATCCTGAAATACGTTCTCACTTCTGCCTTTCTAGTCATCAGTGTGCAAACCACACGTGCAAAGATCATGAACTCACACCTCTTTTCCTGGATCTACATTAGCTCTATGGTACCCAAGAAGACTTTTCTGTGGGGAGAGATGTTCAAGACAGATGCCTCCCTTCCTTTGCACCCTCTGCTTCAGACAAAGAAAGGTGACAAAATGACGTCTGATCCAGCAAGCTAAAGTCAGGTCCCGCTGAGCAAGGACATTCCCCAGAGATGCTTCTGCATTCCCAGGATTTACTTGGCTTGCTGTTCATTTGATTGATCCCTTTCCTATTTTCAAGGCAGGCTGCCTTAAAGCAGGAGAAATCCATGGGCCAGGATCAGCAGAAGGTGACCACCATTGTTCCAGCTTTGCATTTGGATTAAAAAAGCAGTTGTATCAAGATACACTGCCAAGTCATCTGACCTGACAGCCGCTCGTCTTGCATGCAACACCCAATCTGCTCAATCTTCCGCCCAGAGTAGTATGGGAGGATGGGCAGCATAACTGCTGATGCAGCGTGAACATGCGGCTGATCAGCTGCAGGATGGAGAGTACATACATGACAGACAAAACCTAATGCTATCTACAGGCCATGAGTTAAAAATCTGAATGCTTCCTCTGTCCTCAGAGTTCCTTTTCTTGTGTCTGCAATTATTACATTAATAGTGAGTTCTCAAGAAAGGGAAATGTCAGTCCCTCTATTCAGTGTGGCCTTCAACGATACATGTCACATAAGGCTTATTTTCTGAATTTCCAGCCCCTTGCCTTTCCATTTGAACAAGATTTCACTCTGAGCAACCAGGTTGGATCAAGACTGGCCTCAGAGAGGCATCTTCATTGTAAACAAAAGCCAAATGAAAAGCTGAGTTTCTGGGATGTCTCAGCTCATTCACTTAAGGTGACCAAGTGAGTTTCCCTGCTCTCTGATGCACACGGAGCTCCAGGCTCCGAAGTCCAAGGGGTGCAACTTTCAGATTTGATGAACAGATGAAACAACAGTGTCCCACTTCAAAGAACAGTCCTTTATCATCACCATATGCACTCACCACGGCACAAACACACTGGGCATGAGTCCATATTGCAGATCCTAGCCTATAGACAGCACCAGTTCACAGGGAGATGGTGGGAGGTCCTAGGTCTGGCACAGATGTGCAGTTTGGTGATCACAGCAGGGCAGTACTTGCACACTGAGGAACAGACAGATTGTTTTGGGATACATGTTCCTAGTACTGTCCCGGAACCAGCTGAGCCTTCATCATCACCTCCACTTCATTAAATGAGAACAAGATGTGCTGGGAGAGATTCCAGCAAACTTCTCACTGGTACATTCAAATTTCATGATTTGAGCAACTGAGTTATTCAAAGGTGTCAGTAGTCCAGTACAGGCCAGATATATCTTATAGAAGTATTTATGAAGTCCATATAAGAGTAAATATGCATGGGAAACAGACAGGTTGAGAGAAGCTGACCTTGTTTAAGCTGAAGAGCTGTGTATGATCTGACATATCCCGGCCTGTGAGTTTGTGAGTTCTCAGGGGTTACCTTAGCAAAGAAAACTCCCAAAAGAAAACTCCATCCCACCCAGTCCACAAACTTTAGACAGTCTCATAAGCAAACAGAGGTGAAAATACTCCTGAGATAGTAGAGACAAAGACACACCAACTGCACAGGACATGCCAAGCACAGAACATCACTGTTAATTTTTAACAGTTGCAAATTGTATTTGCTTTATTAACTTGATTAGTTGATACACAAATACAGATGGAGAGTGTATCAGTCTGGAGTCATTGTGATCTGTGCATTCATGGTTTGCATCACATAGATACAAACATGCCTAGTCGTGAAGTATTATTACACAGAGGTGGTTTCAGTCATCTGTAGATTACCAGCTTGAGTTCATTGCCCTGAAATTTTACAACTCAGGTAAATTCAGGACTTTCAAGCAGAGACTGGACAGTTTCACAGGCTACTTGTAACCATTCCAGTCAGTACTTATCAAAAATTTCTTAAAGAGTTATGAAATTCAGCATTTAACCTCCTTCCCATTAGGCATGCGAAAAGATCATTAAAATGTCTAAATATCTATTCCTATCTTCTTCTGTCTTTCCTTAGACTTTGTACCACAAAACATCTAACCTGTGAAATAGCAGTTAGTTCATTGATTCACAGGCAATAAAACATCTTCTAGCAAGCTCAGAGCTCCTGTGAGCTCCAGAAGATCTCCTGGAGGCCAGGATGGGTGCAGCAGTGACATCTGCAAGTTGCCACAACTTGGCCCAACATTCATGATTACATTGATTCCTACAGAACCCTCAGGAAGGAACTGTCTCTCACCAGTTTGTCAAGGACTGTTATGGATGTTCTGTCTTTCCTGCAGAATGAGACACAGTTCAACATCTGAAGCTGCTTGAGAACTGCACATACCTGCCCATGGTACGTACCCGTAGCACTGAAACGTCACTGATCCCTCTCTTCTCACACTACATTATGAATCTTTTGGGGTTTTGCACAAGAAATAATTAGTTTGAGGTGCTGGTCATTTTGTGCCCTGCAGTATCTCATCCCTTCTGTCTGTAGTTATCTTCTTGATGCCTATAACACAAAAGAACTGCCCTTTCAGTCTGATCTTCCTTTCCAAAGACAGACTTCACCTGATTTTAATTGATCTAGCATCAGCTTACATTCATTAGTAAAATACAATTCACGACAATTTTGAAGCTTCCAAAGCTTCAAATACTGACTTTTGTTCTGCTTTTGTCTTCAGCAAAGGACAGACCACTCTCAACAGAGGACATTTCTGAAAGGAGAGCCCTTATGCTTTAAAAGACAAGACAGATCTGACCTGTTCTCACAGCCGCATCCTTATGGTTGTTGTCTTTAATTTTAGGAACTCTGCTCAGTCACTTTTGGTGTTCAAGTTCTGATCTTCTCTTTAAATGTTATTTTTCCTGGAAACACAGGCTTTGGTGTAGCTTTAACTTGCTGGGCCTGTGATGATCCACACCAAGGTTCCTTCACTGACAGCCTCTTCCTTCCACATCGACCTGCAGTTTAAAAGGATCCTGCTGTAAAACAAAATCTGCTGTTCTGTACGAGCTGTCTCCGTCTGCATCTGTGGTTGAAGTAGAGCATGAAGGCTTAGCACTTCCATTCACCTTCTGGGGAAAGCCAATCAGTCAGAATTCTTGGGCCCTTCAGAGATTTTGGAGGAAAATCTGGCTTCATCAGGAGCATCTATTTTTAGTTCAAACCAAGGGCGCATCTTTTTAAAGCAAGTCTACTGACTGTCCTCCCCTGGGAGACTGGCTTGTCATTTCAGAGCATAGAAAATTCCCTTGGGATGAAAATGAAAGGAAGCTGATAGGCACTGGGTCCACAAGGTCACGGCATAGCTAATTCACACAGCAACTCTGGATTCCCACTGACTATTCGCTCCTTGCTCCTCTCGTCACACTTCACTTTTTCACCAACCATCCTTTTACTTCAAACAGATTTTTAGAATTAAGTGAAACTCAGCACAACTATTCTCAGACAAAACTTCACTAGAAATTTGCAGTTTCTGGTTAAGACTTGCAGAAGATGTTAACTGCTCCGGAGCATTTTTCTTTTTTCCAGTTGTATCTGTTGGTTTAATTAGAGACATTACCTCACTCTGCAAATCTTCACTTGCTGGCACATGAATAGACAAGGTGTAAAACTTAGGGTATATGGTATTTTTCCAAATGCCATTAATCATAAAACACCTTCTATACGATCTGTTGCTAAATATTATCAAATGGCAGAGGCCCTCAGAATGAATTTTGGGCCAGTTGAGATGGCAGGGGAAGGGGGCTGAACAGACACTGTTAGGGCCAGGTGTGAGCAACAATTTATGCTGCCATCTTATTGAACAGAACCAGAAAATCTAGTCTAATTAAGGGAAGAAAGGGAAATAGTTCATCCCAAGCTCCAGGCAGCCTCTGTGCCGGCGGGGAACGCTTTGAACGAGGTCACAGCATCCCGTTCTGGCATGTCTGCAAGATTCTCTGGTAATAGTGTTAAAAATGGGACAGAATAACACTTCAGGGGTTGTTGTCACTCTTCTGTAATGTGATAAAAAAATCTTTAACCTGAGCCCAGATACGCAGATGTTTTGATTGTTTATGAAATAATCAACATCCTTTTTCTGTTTAACATGGTTGGTGTTAGAGTAAAATCAACAGAAGGTGTATATTTCTCCCCAAAGGCAGCTCAGAGAAAGAAACACTGCCAGGCTCAGGCACGGACTCCCCTGCCTTGCTACTGGTGCTTTCTCCATGTCCAGGGAGGGCACAAGGACCGTCCTCAGAGGCTTGTCCACAGTCTCAGTCCAACCATTAGCTTTTGTTAGCCAGACTCCCAGCAGCAGCACGTGTCTTGGGAGACATGCCTCCAGGCACAGTTGCTCCCGCTCCGGTACCACAGCTCCTCTTTACCTACTACAGACATGGACTTGCTCCTTCCTGGTATCCTTCATCCCTAAGGCAATAAGGACCTCATCCTCTGCTGACCACTCTTTTTCCATCATCAGTCAATTGAATGGAGCCTCAAAGCTTCTGACTGCGCAGCACATCAGGAATCCTGCCGAAGAGTGGATGGCTCCACTGAAAGGAGTGTGCAGAACGTGTCTGGAGAGAGGACCCTTGCCCAGGAAGGAGAGTGGAGGTGCCAGTACAAAAGCTGAGAGAAGACAACAACAGCATCAGTGCTGGTAGTTCAAAGCCTTTGAGAGTAAGAATATAAGATGTGTCCTAATAAGCTGTAGCAAAGGTCTCACTGCTGTTGAGGTTGAGAGAAAGGGGTGTCTCTTCTTTCTCTGAGAAAGGCAGAACTCTACAGGGCAATTAGAAGGTTCACATCCTCTGCCAAGTTTTTGTTAAACTGCCAAGAGGCTGATCCCAGGCACTGAAAGGTAACATAAAAAGCTGTGAATATGAGGTAGCAGCTTGTGTAAGATGTCTATGTCTATGTCAGACCCACATGATGTTACAGCATTAAATACAGGTTCACTAACACTGGTTTGGTATGCCATCTCCCACCTATGTACATGTGAAAGGGGTGGTCTTGCGCAGGCGCGAACTGCCTGAATGCATCTGCTAGAGCCCGACATCTCTGTCCAGATCCACCCCCCATAAGGGCAAGTTAAAATCCTCATCTGAAAGTAGGTGCCCATGAGGATGTACAACACCAGGGAAAGCAGATGCTTCCTGCTACAGCCACACAGTGAGGTTAACAGGAACCTGACCACAGAGTCCTGTCAGTGCAGCAGGTGAGCTGCCATTGTTTCTGTGACATCCTGCCTCTTGGAAGAGAATAAGACCACTTGACCACTGAAGATATCAAAGAGATGTCTGGAGTAGACCCAGTTCCACCACTCAGCAGCAGGGCTAGCAGACTCATGTTTTCCAGTATTTGCACTTATCTCCAGAGCTTTTCACATCACTGCAGATGAGTCTACCCGTTGGACCCTGCCAGGGGGCAGCTGTAGGTCCAGCAGCACATGTGGAGGAGACCTCTCATCCCAGAGGAGGAAGGAAATGCCTGGGTTTAAGTTTGCTCAGTTTGTACCTTATCCAAGTACCCAATCTGGTCACATATGTGTGCAGGTGTTCAGCAGAGAGGTTTCAGGGCAACTGCACACAGGGAAAAGCAAGGAAGGCTGGCCTGAAAAGGAGAGAATATGTAAACACCCCTCTCCTTTACTTCGTGCAGTCTCCTGTTTTCCTTCCTCCAAGGATCCCATCTTGTTGCCCTTATCAGGTTTGCTATCAAGGCCCACTCAGGGGGACTAACCCCCACCCCATGAGGTTTAAGTAGATGGTGACACGAAGGATGGGTGCTGATGATGAGCTCCTTCCAGCCATTGGAGGGGATTCAAGGCCAGCAGCAAGGTGTCCTCTGGTGTCCCACAGGCTGCTCCCAGAGAAGTGAGAAACTGGACCAGCCTGCTATTCCTGTCGGTCGTCCGATGTAGCCCAGAAGAGCCATTCTTATGATCCCTATACCAAAAAGCACAGGGAGCAGTAACAGATGCAAAGGAACAGCATACAAACCATGTTCAAGGAGCATGATGTTCCCAGCTGAGACTGCAAGCTTTCTACAACGTGCAGTTCAGCAATTTTTTTTTAAGCAATATGTGGTATTTTTATGCTTAAATCTCCAGGAAGATTTTCTTGTACGGTTTTGCCTTTTACACCCACTCATTCTCAAAATGTCTTCCTGATAGAATTTGTGAAAACACACACGAAGGTCAATAGCTCCAGTTCAACAGAGACTGGGACATTCACTTATGCAAGATTTTTATTTCAAATCTAATGAGATCTGATTTTCACCTTTATGTTTATTTTTTAAATTTTGTCTAATTAAACATCATTCTTACTGTTTCGTTTTTTTGTTTTTTTTTTTTTTTTCCCAGTGTGTGCAAGAGAAGACTGCGTTCCAGACGAAGTATAATAGGTCAATATACCAATACTGCCACATTTGTTCATGATTCCCGGGTCTCAGTCTAACAGATCCAAACACCAGGTTACGTTTACACTACGTACACTGAAAGCTTACAGAAATCCTTTGAGGTACAGCAATGTCAACAAAAAAATCTACAGAGGTGCCCATTAGTCTCACAATCCATCTAAAAGAGGAAATTTAGTCAGAATACTAAAATCAGTTGCAAAAGAATACATCACTGTACTATGAACCCTAACAAAAAGTTTCATCTTACGAACCAGAAGAAGAAAATATTAGAAATTTAAGATGCAGAATAGAGTAGACAATCCCAAGGCAGCTTTTAGGACCATTGAGATACACTTGATGAGCTTTTTATAATAAACACAAAACTAGGAATAGCAATAATGACCTTGGCTAAAATTACATATCATTATTATTTAGCAAGATGTTATACTCTCAGCAAATGAAAATATCTATGTGCAGCACATCTGCATTATATAAGTATAACCTGACAATTCGGACTGGTATCTGTCATGGTTTAACCCAAGCCAGCAATACAACCACGATAGCAGCTCACACCTTTCTCCTCCCCCCCAAATATGGGAGAGAATTGAAAGGGAAGGGAGAAACTTGGATTGAGATAAACACAGTTTAATAAAATAACAAAATACTAATAAACTACTAGCAAGTATATAGATAAATTAGAAATAAAATATAAAATAAAAGATACTCAATGCAATTCCTCACAAGGTCCATCCACACTGAGCTGTCAGTCCCCAGATACAGCACCTGGTCCCAAACAGCTGATCCTGGAGAGAGAAAAGAGGAAAAAAGGCAAAAAGGCCCAGAGGCCTCTGCAAAATGGCAAAAGGACAACTAAATGTCCCAAACAGAACTGCCCCAGTTCTGACAAAAAGACCAAAGGAGAACATGAGAGAGAGAGTGTGAGTGGAAGATCCCGACTCTCCTTAAATACAAAGCATGAAGCTAATGGGATGCAATAGTCTTATTGATTAGTCTGGATGTCAGTCAAACTCTGCCCCATCCATCCCCTTCCTCGATGCCTCACACGTGTGGGCAGAGCACTTGGAATGTCCTCGGCTCTCAGACCAGAGCAATTGAAATCGTTACCTCTGTTCTGGGGTGTTATCTCTTGTTATCAAACTAAATTCAAATAATGACTGTGCTAGTTATGAAAAAAAAAAAAATGGTTTCTAACTGCATGAAGAAAATTAACTAATTTTCAGTCAAACCAGCAAAGTATCTCACCCCAAATCAAGGATTATGCATTACCTGAAGCCACTGTGACGGGTTCATAAACACAGCATTGCCAGGTTATGCATATTCAACCCACTGAAGGCGGCAACAGATTCAGAGTTTACAGCATTTCTGAAAATGTACTCAGATCTCTGTTTTGTTTCCTTTTTTGACAAGAGGCTGCTGGGAATGGTAATCATGTCACAAAAATTAAAAAACAGTGAGATGAGGTTTTTGTGTTTTATCATATGAGTAAAGTTGAGCTCTGCCTCAAGAGTTGAAAGTTCCCAACTATGGAAATGAATATGTAGGAAAGGGGATAATATTGTCCAGCTTACCAATAACACCAGTGTCCCCATGAAAAGAGTAGCTGGGTGGAATGGGAACCCTCTTCTCAGGTAGGTCCAAAAGAGTGAAATTAATATTATTCTTCTTTACCCAACACTCTCACATGATAGTAGAGTGACATGTGAAGCATTTGTACATGGTGGTGAAGAGAACATGGTACCATGGTTGGAAGTCAGCTCTAGTACCCATACCCTATCCTGTCTGTATGCTCAGCAAAAAAGTCACAAGCTGAAAGGTCTCAGTCAACTCTTTTAGGACTCTTGGTTGAAAGTTAGTAATTCTGGTTTGCTCAGCTAGAAAAGAAAATAAGTGAATCCTAGCAAAACTGGTGCAGTCCATATAGCCCCTGACATTATACAGTTGGCAGCCCTGCTATAACATCTCATTTGTTTGCAGAAAAGGCAGCCTGACAGACCAGGAGTGTCATCCAGACAGACTGTGAACTATTGCTAACTTCAGTATGCAGTTAATAATTTCAAAGGATCTTTTGATATCAATACAGTTTTCTTTCAAAACAAATGTGAATAAGACAGAGTTAAAAAAATCCCTGTGAGAGCACTTCTAATTAAAGAAAGTCTCTTAAAACAGCCCCTGCTTTCACAAGGGAAAGCAATGGTGGTGCTAAAAAAATCTGATAAGATCACTCACATTTCCCAGCATCCACACCAGTTTCTGTTTCCAAGTCCTTATGCAACACCCTTGGGCTGGTGCTGACTCAGCCACCCCTCGAACTGAAACAGAAGCATCTCCCAGGATATTTAGCCATACAAGGCAAGAGATATCTAATGGAAACAAGTAATCTCTAACACGGACAGACCACTTTGAGGCCCCATGCCCACCACCTTTGCTTCTGAGGCTTCTTCACTGATACGTTTGTCCTAAAATGAGTCATGTCCCAATTCCAGCTGCTTTTAGTAACATCTGCCTTTGTTTGCAAATTGCAGGAACTTAGCAATAGGAAACAAGGTATTGTAATGCCTTGCCTCACAGAAACCCCTTTCTATATACAATATCTTTGTCAGAGGCGCAAGCTGGTGAACCATTGGACCTGGAATCCCAGCCTGAAAAAATGTAGTTTTCTACTCACAAGCAACATCTTCTTCTTCTCTAATTAACTTAAGAATATTAGTCACATTTAGGATTTAGTCTAATTTTGTATTTCATAACCAAAAGCCTGTTATGCAGAACCTGAGAAATGAGGACTCCTTCTGTCTCTTCAGTGACAAGCAGATATTTTGTTACTGATGCTTTTATAGATCAAATTTTCCACTCTATTTTCCTTTCTAATTCTGGAGATTTTTTTTGTTTACTTCTTATTTTCTTTTTCTTTTTCTTTTTTTTTTTTTTTTTTTGTTCTGGTTTCTTTCCTAATGAAAACTAAACCTCAGTTTAGACTATACAATCTGAAAATACGCCATTTCGGTGGCTGCAGCTTACATGGTTTGTATCTCTGCTGGTAAATCCATAAGTGCACTCCCTCCTCTCCTCCCAGTCCTACATGGAGATAAGACCCAGAGAGCACATCATCATTCCTTATGCCCTGGTTTCCTCAAGGAGAAAACCCAAATACTTGAGCTGGGAAGTACCAGGATCCTGATCTAGACAAGCAGGGTTCTAACCAAGCTGTGCTACCGAGCACATGATCTCCTTGTGCAATGGTGATCCTGTTGGTATGTTCCTGTATCTGCATCCACCCATTCTGCATCAGATAAGTTATCATATGTTGCACTTCTCTTCTTGCACAGGTCATGTGGTTGATTTTAATTTTAACTTCCCAGACAGACTTTCTGAATGGTTTTGACTACTTGCTCAAGCTATTTAGAGGGTGATTTTCTGCTTTCTCTTCACCTTGTGCCAATTATTCTGAAGTGTCACTGTTTAAGACTGGGCGGGTGATTAACAGCTGTTAATCAGATGTTGTCTATTAACCCCCACCCTCCCCACCAGGGAAAGGAGGAAAAGAGAGACTTATCGGTTGGAAAGATAAAACAAGCTTTACTAATAAACCTAATAATAAGAGAAACAGTGCAAAATACAAAATCAGTGGTGAGTCTCCCAAATGACCACAGAATTGTGTGGTGTGGTCAGGCCAGCAGCTGCAAAGTGGACACCAGGAGGTCCTGGTGTGGTCAGTCCACAGCAGCTGGAAACTGGATTCAAGAATGCATGGACTGGAATATGGATTGGGATTGAAGGCAGAAAAAGGGGAAGGGTCCTCTTCAGATGTCAGCCGTGAAAGTAGAGAGCTAGCACCTCATGATCCCTCAGTTTTAAACCAAATAAAATGTGTATGGGATGGAATACCTTAACCAATCAATTTTTGGTCACTTGTTCTGTCCACCCGTTTCCTGCAAGCATGATTCTTTTATGACACTTCATTTGTGGAACATGAAAGATCTATCAATGACCTTGTTTGCTGTAGAAATTAGTATAATCAAGGGTCTTTCTGCATTCCCTTCCTGGCGTTAGCTCAGCAAAACCATAAACATCAGGCATTATCAGTCCTGGAAGTGTGGAAGTGGACACTGTCTGAAACACATGTAGCCAACTTCAGAAAAGTGCAGTTACATAGAAGAAACATAACTGAAAGAAAAAATTACTGAAAGACAAATGGTCTGGTTTTAGCCAAAATCGGGACATGAAGGAACATTTTCTGGAACAGACCTATGTTCACGTTAGGGCAGTCATTCTGTGGATTACATCTTCTGTGCTCAAAGGTGATTTTCAGCAGTGCACCTAGGCAGTTGCAAGTGCTCTAATTATGAGATCAGCCATAAACACAATTGCAAACAAACAAGTTTCTTCTCTGGCAAGAAGTTGGAAACATATTCAATTTCACTTTGAGGAAGGATGGTCTATTATTGTTCACTCCCAGACATGTTCATTAATATGGCTGCAACAGCAGATGATTGGAAAGAGCAGCTCTCCTTGACCAGTTGATCAATCAAAGATAATTTTAGCAGCTGAACACACTGGACCAACAGATCTTCTGAGATGTTGCTACTGTGATGTTCATTGCATTGGGGTAATCTTGTTATCTGATGCCAGATGACATTAAATATGTGTACAGCATTATTAGATAAAATAATATGTGTGTTTATCTCCATAAAAGTTCTCAACACCACAAGCACAAGTATCATAATTAGCATTAACCAATATTTTGTTTATTGATCTCAGAGACCAAGTCAAAAGAAATTTATTCATCTCTGGAGGTTGGTTGTTTGTTTTCTTTATTGCAATTCAGTTTTCCAAGGTGTGAAAAGCAACTGCTGACTTCAGGTACATCTTCCAGAAAAATGGACTTTTTGTATATAGGACAGATATTAAGAAGCATGGATAAAACAGTAATAGTCAGTGGGGTCAGTCCTATCTAATTAATTAATTGCCAGGCTGATACAGAAATAAAGATAAAATTAATTTTATTGTGTTAATCAGACCCCTCAGTTGCTTTAGGAAAACTATCAGTTATTTCCAGTTGAGAAAAAAACATTTTCAAAGTAGGTTTCAAAAGATCTGTTTCTTAGAAGACAGCTCATCCTTGGCTCTCATGGTTTTCATTTATTCTCTGCAAACCTTAATTTGGGGGAAAAGTCTCATGTTCTGGGTCATGAGATGGCGAGTTTTAGTTACTGGCTTAGTCCATGGGCTTTGTGTGTGTGTGCCTGCATCATTTACGGATCTAAAGCTTTTGTTTTGCTTTCAGTATAATCAAATATATATAAAATCAAAGAATCATTCAATTTGGAAGAGACCCTCAAGATCGTCAAGTCCAAATAACTCTATCACTAAACCATATCCCTGAGAACCTCATCTATGCACCTTTTAAACACCTCCAGGGATGGTGACAACACCACTTCCCTGAGCAGCCTGTTCCAGTGCTTCATAACCCTTTCCATGAATAATTTTTTTCCTAACATCCAATGTGAACCTTCCCTGGGTCAATTTGAGGCCATTTCCTCTTGTCCTTCACTTGCTACTTGGGAGAAGAGCCCAACACCCTCCATGCTACAACCTCCTGTCACGGAAGCACCCTGAGGTTAGTTCAAGGGACAACAGGGTCCAAAACAACTTTTATTAAACTGGTGAGAAACAGGGTTTTAGCACTCCAAAAGTGACTTAAATACAGATTCAGATATCAGTTGAGGAAAATTATTGAGGGGCAGCAACTAATACAACAGGCGGTCCACAGAGTGCATGCACATGGCTTCACCAAAACAATGCCAGAACCGTCTCTGAGTCCCGAAGGAGCACACGCTGCCTGAACATAGTGTGGGGTTATTTTTAAAGAGATACACGTACTCGTAGTGAGTACAGAAAGTTAGTACACTCGCGATTCTGCAAGGGTAAATTTATAATACACTCGCAATCCTGCGAGGGTTAATTTACTTACACGTGCAAATGTGCACGGAATACTACACGTGCTTATGTGGAAGCACGGGAGGAAAATACACTCGTGATTGTGCGAGGAAATGATTTAAAGTACATGTGCAAATGTGCACGGAAGTACACGTGCTTGTATTAAACATGGAAAGTTACACGTGCATATGTGCACGGAAAGGATAAATACACTCGCAATCTCGTGAGCAGTTTCACTCACACCCATGGCGGCCAGGCGAGCGGAGTCTCCATCCCGGGGGCTCTCGGCGGCACCATTTCGCTCGTGCTCCCAGAGACCCGCGACAATGGGCGGAGTCTCGACGAGAGTCCCGTTTTTATACTGGCTGATCAGACCTGACTGTGGGCATTCCAGAAGCTTCTCTGCACCCCCACCCTGGCTGTGGGTGCCCCTGAAGCCTCCAAACACCCCCCCACACTGACCGTGGGTGCCCAGCGGGTCCCTGGCGCCTCGGTGCTCCCTTCTCCTAACGGCCCTGGCCAGGGGCTCTGGGGCCAAACAAAAGAAGCTGTCAGCCTCAAGTAGCAGAGAGGGAGATGTGCCTACTCCTTCCATACTGAAGGAGAGCGGGGGGGAGAGAGAGGGGGGTTTGCATCCTGCCACACCTCCTTTCAGGTAGTTGTAGACAGCAATGTCTCCCATCCGGCTCCTGTTCTCAAGGCTAAATGGGCCCAGTTCCCTCAACTACTCTTCGTAAGGCTTGTGCTCCAGGTTCCTCACCAGCTTCGTCACGTCCTCTGCCCTCCCTCTAGTACCTCAATGTCTTTTCTTTAGTGATGGGCCCAAAACTGAACACAGTATTCAAGGTGGGGCCTCACCAGTGCTGAGTACAGTGGAATGCTGGTGGCCTTTTTGGCCATCTGAGCACATCCTGGCTCATATTCAGCCACTGTTGATCAACACCCCTAGATTCTCTTCCTCTGGGCAGCTTTCCAGCCCCCCTTCCCCGAGTCTGTAGCGTTCATGGGATTGTTACGACTTAAGTGCACTTGGCATTGCTGAACCTCAGACAACTGGCCTCAGCCCGTCGATTCAGCTGGTCCCGATCCCTCTGTATGGCCTTTCCACCTTCTGTATGGCCTTTCCACCCTCCAGCAGATCAACACTCCCACCCAGCTTGGTGTCATCTGCAAAGTTACTGAGGATGCACTCAACCACCTCATCCAGATCATTGACCAAGAGATTAAACGGAACTGGCCCCAATACTGAGCCCTGTGGGACACCACTCGTGACCGGCCACCAACTGGATTGGACTCGGTTCACCCCAGCTCTTTGGTCCCTGTCATGTCCCACCCAGAGGTATAGCGGGGGGTGGGAGAGGTGACTCAGATTCATCAGTCCCCTTAGTTAGAAAACAGTGTACATGATGCTCAAAGTCCATAAACAAAAACAAACAAAAAAACCTCCAAACACCCAATTAGCAGATGATTCAGCAACAGATTTACATTACTTAAACCTAATTGGTGAACAGTTTATCAGCTAAAGGATTTACATAAAAGGGTTTTGCAGCACATGTGGGGCTGTAGGCATTATGTTATTATACTACTCGTAGAAGGAAAGGCAAAGAAATAGGGATATAGGAAAAAGAGAAAGAAAGAGAATGAAAGTAAGAAAGGAAGAAAGAAAGTGAGGGATTCTATCACACTCATGGCTCCACAGTATGGATGATGGGTCTTGGAGTCTGGGTCCAGTGATGTGTGGCCTCTGGTGTCCCAGGATGAGGATGCTGGGGTTTGTAGTGAAGTGCAGCGTTCTAAGGTGTCTGGTTCCTGCAAGGAGACTGATGGTCCTCAGGGCTCCCTGCCAGTGCTGGTATAGGTGAGCCTTTTTATAGCCTTCTTGATTGCCTGCTTGCTTAATTTTTGGGCTTTTGTACAGGTGTTATGGCAAAAGATAGAAAAGTCTGTGGGGTGATTGTGAAAGATAGAAAAGCCACCTTCGTGGGTCTTGGCTTTTCCTTTGTGCCATGCTGGGCCTATCAGAAGACAGAGCTATGTGCCTTTGGCAGTCCCTCACCTCCTGCAGTCAGCCAGCTGGCCTATGTCTGTGGCTTGTTAGCTTGTCATTCGTATGTAAAACACAATTCACCTTATCCTGAATCTCCCATCTCCTGCTACTAGGCCACAATGTTTGAGGCATGATTCTTTTCAGTCTCTGACAGGCACAGCCACCCAGCCAGTCGCCTACCCAGCGAAGAGTACACCCATCCAGGCCATGAGCTGCAGCTTCTCCAGGAGATGCTGCAGGATACAGTGTCAAAGGCTTTACTGAAGTCTAAGTACACACAATTCACAGCTTTTCCCACATCCACTAAGCAGAGACTTCTCCCAGCTACCTGCAAAATATTTCACCTGCCTCTTTCATCCTGGTTGGGTGGTCTGTAACAGATCCTCACCAGGATTTCCGCCTTGTTGCCCTTCCCTTTGATTCTCGCCCACAGACACTCAACCCTATCATCACTCTCATCAAGCTCCAGACAGTCAAAACACTCCCTAACACACAGGGCTACCCCACCTCCTCTCCTTCCTCACCTGTCCCTCTGAAGAGTTTATAGCCATCTAATGCAGCACTCCAGTTATGAGAGTCATCCCAACATGTTTCTGTGATGGCAACTACATCATAGTTTTTCTGCCTCACAATGGCTTCCAGCTCCTCCTGTTTGTTGTCCATGCTGCGTGCATTCACACAGATACACTTCAGTTGGACCACTGATCCTGCCACTTTTTCTGCTGAGAAGCCCTAATTCCTTGGTAGCCACTCTCAGGCACTATCATGGTTTCTATCTCACCTATAACCCTTGTTTCTCTTCTACTGCACAGTTCTCCATCTACTGCCTCCACTGGGACAGCAGACTAAAGGGCCTTGCTGGTACCCCTTCCCTCAAATGCTGGCATGCCCCCCTTGGGATCACCTCTGCCACACCTGGTTTTCTCTCCTTTAAATCTAGCTTAAAGCCCTTTCAATGAGTCCTGCTAACTCCTGCCCCAGGATCCTTTTCCCTTTTTGAGACAGATGCATCCCATTTGTTGCTAGCAGGCCAGGTGCCATGTCAGCCAACCCATCATCAAAAAACCCAAAATTCTGCTAGTCACACTAGTCCTGTAGCCAGGTATTGATCTGCTGGATCTTCCTGTATCTTTCCTCATGATACCCTGCAGCTGGGTGGAAGAGGAAAACATGGCTTGTGCTCCTGAGCCCTTGACCAGTTGTCCCAAGGCCCTGAAGTCTCTCTTAATTGTCTCTGGTTTTCCATTTTCAGTTTCATCATTGCCTACCTGAAACATTATTAGGGAATAACAGTGTGAAGGCCTAACCAGGGCAGGAAGTTTTCACATCTTTAACCCTGGCCCCAGGGAGGCAGCAGACTCCCTGAGAAATGGGTCAAGCCTGTATATTGAGCCTTCTGTTCCCTTTAAAAAGGAGTCTCCTATGACCATGACATGCCTTTCTTTCTTTGTGGGAGCTTCTATATGGAGGCTGCAGGGTGACCGATCTACTGCGGCACCTCCAAATTACTTAATTACTTGATCCACCTCCCTCAAGGTTGTTGTTTGGTTCCACTTGCAGAGCCTCACACCTGTTTTGCAAGGGAACCTTGAAAGGTGGGGTAGTCACAGCAGGGACCCTTCTTCATCTATGCCAGGCAGGGAATTGTTGCCAGTATATCTCTTGTATGCTCTTGTGACTTTGTCTGAACAAGAACTGTGCTTATTACCAGGAACTCCTGTCCTTGGACCCTGGATTCTGGAGGGTGAGCTTCTTTTATGACTTTTATGACTATTTCCCTAGCTTTCATTCTATGTTATCAGTCCCCACACAATAACAAGGTAATGATTGAAGCAGATCTCTCAGCTGGTAGAAACATGGTTTTATAAGTGTCATGGGAACCGGTCTGCACTTCGTCCACTGCATCCTCTCCACTGGTGATGATTCTGCACTGTTTCTCAGAAACACAAAATGACTCTTCCACAGCAGAGGGGGTGGATTGCCAGTAAAACAACATCTTCACTTTCAAAACTACAATCTTTCCCACAGAATTCTTCCAAAGAGCGCCATCACAATATAGCCTGTCTGGGAAAGGAAGGTAGTAACCATGATGCTGAGGAATTGTGGATATGGGTATGGTTTTGGTTAAGACATTTGGAAAGCCATCTGATCCATAAAAAAAGGTGAAAGAATAGGGTAAACGTAGAGTGCTGTTTCTGGGACAATTCTAACAACAAAGTATGCATTTTGTTCAGTAGCCCTCCATGGACTGACCTCCCATGAGCTTTTTCATCGCCTTTTTAATCTCATGTAAATACTTGCCATTTGTTTCTGCATGTGACAAGGAGGTCCACAGCCTGGCTATCCCATGTGGGAAGAGACCAATCCTTTTGTTTGTGTTCTGAATCAGTTAACCACCAGTCTCTCAATCTGTGGCTGCACCACCTTGCTGACATACTTTGTTATTTTTCCTTTAGAAGTCAGCAAGCTTGGATGCTACATAAGACTTACTGCTTACTCTAAAACTTGTCTTCTATCTAGATCATGGTGTCATCTCTTGCAACAGATTAATTCTGAAGCCAAAGCTGGAAATGTCTCCTTTCTTCATCAGTCATCCCTGTATCAGATGACATCTGTATCTCTAGAGTATACAAGGGTCTTCTCTCTATAGTTCTCCAGCGCTGTTTTATCCCATTTATTATGCATATTGTTGGTGTTCACCTATCAAAATAAAAAGAAAGGTGGATTATGGGGAAAGAGTTCTAAGAATTAGTTGAAGTTTGGACACATTATCTTAAGAAACTGTCTATTGTTTACTTAGGAGACTATTACAATGTCAAGAGGCATTTCTAACAGCAGCAGGGAAAAAAAACAAAAACAACAAACAGAAAATACAAACAAAACAAACAAAAAACACAAACAAAACAAAACCCCCCTGTTTGGTAAATGGCAAAAAAATTAATGTAAGCATATTTATTCTGTAAAGAATGTGAACAAAGGAAGGAAACTCACTGTACTTAGGACACTGAGAGACATTTTTGTATTCTTACCATATTTCACATTGGAACAACTTATCAGGGGTCAAGGAACAATGCTAGCTTAAATCAGAGTTAAGCATCTCTTTCACAGCACCTCACTTCAGGCATCTTTTTACTGGAGAGGGGACTGACTGGGAAATGCTCCTTTTTCATTTCTGTGTTATGTGGAAGGCCAGACCACAGAAAGCAACCTCTTCACCTGCCCATCTTTCCCCCTAACCTTTTTATTACTCTGGTTCCTTCCATCGGGAAAAGGTCTCCCTGCTGAGCTCCCATGAATTACCTCAAAATCAAAGAGAAACCAAAAGGGCAGACTTTATGGGTGCACCAAGTCTGTGGCGAAGTTCCAAGGTAAATTCACACTGTTTCAGACAACAGAAATTTATATGCAAGGGAGACATCAAAAATTTCCTTATCTGCATAAGACGAGCCTTACGCACAGCCCGCTTTCCTAGGCACTGGACAGACTGAACATGGAAAAGCCCCACATGAGAAACTCCAGAGGAAACATTATCCAAAGCTCTACTTTCATGATGCATCTTGCCTCATATTCTGATTTTAGGCTGAACATTGTGTTTTCTGTTTGTGTTTGGAGTTGTATCCATAGGCAACATTTCCTGTTATAGGTTTTACTTCCATGCAGCCTTAAAGACAAAAGAAAAGCACAGGGGCACAGCAGGTCCCAGATAACTGCATGCAAAGCTTCATATAGATCTACTTTAACCTTGCGGCTTTTAGTGGGTAATCTCCTTCCCCAGGGAGAAGATCCTGTCTTAGGTAGAGAGGTCCTTCTATAGCTCCCATCTATTTTCTGCACTGTATTATTGCACACTACCGGTGTCTAGTGGAAGGGACATTTAGTCGATCAACAGGTTACCACCCTTGTTCTTTGAGTCACTGCGGAGCTTGGAGGTCGTTCTGAGTTTTACATCAACAGAAGAACATGTTCCCACCATAAACAGCTGCAAGTCAGCTATTCTCAGAGAAGCTGTAAAACTGACCTTTCCCAAAGGATATTGGAAGAAATTATTTTTTAATTCATATTGAAGCAAGTAAGAAGATAGCAGTGAAAACAAAAAAAGTACAAAGAAAGCACAAAACCTTCCTCTTCTGGACATCCCTGTGGTACACGAGATGGCAGGTGCTTCTTCCTCCTGCTATCTCTACATGACAGTTTGCCCTCAGATGCCCACTTGCTATGCCTGCCTCTACAACAGATGGAAGCTTACTGTGCCCATGCACAAAGCAGATTAAAAATCTCATGAACATGCTGAGCAAGACACAGGGCCTGAGCTAATTCACTTTTCTGGGAGGCAGAATAGATTAGTTTGATATTCTTTACTCATGGTTTCCAGCTGGCCCACATTGTGGCAGAGCAAGTTTGTGCCTGCCCAAAGTACAACACAAAAATGCAGTTTCAGGGCTGGGGACTTAACTGGTATCAATGTTTCCATCTTCTGCTTGTTTCGTGATCACTTCTTCCTCTGTTTTCTCCTCCTGAGCTATAATTTAAAATTTATTACTAGCCACACAGCTCAAGCTTTAACCTCCAAATGCAGTTATATTTATGTCTGCCACTCCTGAAGACCTAAAGGATGCCTGGGAAGCAGTCCCCTGGATCATCTGATTAAAGCCAGAGCAGTATTGCAATGCAGAGGAGCACAGCTAAGGAAAGGATAAAGAAAAGCAAATCACGTTAGCCACAATTACCTTGTGCTCAGGAGTCTAAGGTGTAGGGGGGAAATCCTTTTTAACTCTAACCACTGCCTTGCTGAAGATTTCTTCATTCTCTAGTGGTGTTTCTCTTTCTTATCCTATCAAAACTAGTGTTCAACATGTTTTCCACAATTTGAAAGGGCTCTGGATTGGGGGCAGAATGGGTGGTTCCTCACTGAGTTGATTTTCTCTCTGGGATCAGAGACCTGGCAGAATATTTCTTTAATAGCTTTGAGACTACAGTTTCTGATGATGCAGATCCTTCTTCCTCTGTGGGCTCTCTTATACAAGTAGTGTCCTACAGAAAGAACATCCCCAGCCTGCTGCTGCTTCAGGTAGGAGCTGGGCCTCTCTGCTGCTCTACCAATGGAGTGGGGTAACGATACTTTTTGTAGTGATATTAATTACAGTCTCTTGAGTTATATCATTGCACAGAGCTCATTTAACCACAGCTAAAGATATGAGTGTATTGAACCAGATGCTCAAGGGCTGCTGGCAGTTGTTGCATCTGCAGGAGTTCAACATAAACCTTTGAGCTGTTTTTCCTGCACTTCAGTGGCCTCAGGAGCCTGCACTGAGCTTCTGCTTTGGATCCACTGTCAACAGTATGCAGGTTGACTACTTTAAAATCAGCGGTTCACCTGTCTGCACTTCTTTCCCAGCAGTAACTGGGTCTGAAACTTAACTGTCAATCCCTGATGCCACCAGACAGGTAGATGTAGAACTGTTTACTTTTGACTGATATATGCTAAAGAAATCCTTTTCTAGCAGATTAATTCTGCTCGTTCTCTGCATTCACTGTTCGTGGTGAGAAGCATATATTGCTCAGCTCAGTGCTTACACCTGAAAACACATGTTCAGTTGGACCTTGGTGAAGCTTATAAGATGAAAGAAGCCACCAACTGCATTTGCTTGCTGGCAACGAGATATTACAGGCTGCATCTACTGTTTTCATGCCTCCCTCAGTTTTCCCCGCTGAAGTCTGCCCTGAAACAGTCCTGTCAGAATCAGTGGTAGTACAGCACTACCCGCGGCAGAGGAAGATACAGCTAGGGATCTTTTCTGCCTGTGGGACACACAGGTCCATGGGATGGGGAGGGATGCACCCAAAGCACAGAGACAGCTGGTTGGAATTATTGTAAGACTGTTTTCTATCATCTCTGAAAGGTCATGATGAAGGAGGAGTTTTCTGTTGCAACAGTCTTCCAGAGGAAAAAGAAGGGGAGACTGGGGAACTACCAGCCAGTCAGCTTCACCTCAGTTCCTGAGAAGGTCTTGGAAAAAAATCCCTATGGATCTATTTCTAGCCATATGAAGGAAGAGAAGATGACTGGGAACACCCAGCAGGAATTTATTAAGAGCAGATCATGCCTGAGTAACGTAATGGCCTTCTGTGCTGAGATGACTGGTTCTATGGACAAGAGGAGAGCAGTGGATACTGCGTACCTTAAGTTTAGCAAGGCCTTTGACATGGTCTCTCGGAATATCCTTAGAGCTAAATTAATGATATATGAACTGCATGGAAGGACTATATGGTAGGTGGAAAATTCACTGGCTCATCAAACCCAAAAAGTGTTGATGAGTGGTACAAAATGCAACTGACAGCCAGTCACCAGTGGTGTCTCTCAGGGGCAAATATTGAGGCCAATACCATTCAATGCCTGTTATAATAACCTGGATGATGGGACAGAGTGCACTCACAGTGCATTAGTAGATTATACAAAAGCAGGCAGGGGGAGTAGTCAATACACTGGACTTAAGAGCTACTATTGGGGGGGACTGGAACAGACCAGAAAAATGGACTGAGAGGAACCTCATAAAGTTCAATGAAGGGAAATGAAAAGCATCATATCTGATACAGAATAATCCTGAGTGGCAAGTCAGGCAGGCAGGCAACTACCTAGGAAGGAGCTTTGCATAAAAGGAGCTTGAGGTCCTGGCTGACAGAAAATTGATTTAAAGTCCTGAGTGCACGTTTACAGTGAAGAAAAGGAGCCACATCCTCATCTGTGTCAGCAGTGGTGCTGCTGGGAGGGTGAGGAAAAGGATACTCTTCCGCTCTTTGGCACTTGTGAGATGATCACACAGTCCTGTTGGAGACTTCCCAATATAAGAAAAGTATTAACACCTGGGAGCAAGTCCAGCTGAGGGCAACTAAGGTGACTGAGAGTTGGAGAACATCATGGGGAGAGGCTGAGGGAATTGTATTTGTTCAGCCTGGAGAAGACAGGTATGAATTCCTGCTGGAACAGTGTGGAGAAGATTGAGACAGACTCCTCTCAGCATGCACAGCACTCGGGGCTGGGATAAGAAGCAAAAGGTACAATCTGGAAGATGGAAATCTCTAGCTAAAATTAGGAAAACATTTTGTGCCATGAGCATGGTCAAATACTGGAACAAGGACCCAGAGAGGTGGCAGGACTACTGCCTTTGGTCATAATCAATACTCAAGTGGATAACCTGGGCCTATTTTGGTCAGGAGACTGGACCACACTGGGACCTTCTGTGGTCTTCTTTATACGATTTTGTGGTTCTGTGAGTTCACATACCAGTAGCTGGGGAATTATGGCACTGGTGGAGCACTGGCAAGTGCTAATACATGATGAGAGGAGGAATGGAAAAATATATTAAAAAGGAAAGAAACTCCTTCACAGATGCTTATGGGAACTGGTCATCATGATAATACTAGAAGAAATAGATACGCTCTTACTGAACTTTAATCATGTGATTTGGGGTTGAAACGTATGTGAGAGAGGACAGCAAATAAGAAAGGTATAAATAGAAGCCTGTTAGCATATAGTATATGGTATACTAATTAAAATCTCTTGGGAGCATCTGTTACAAAGATATCTGGTCTCGGTGTTTTGTGCTAAAATATCAATGTCTGAGGTGCAGAAGTAGAAAAGTTAAACCAACTTTCAGTATTGTGATTGTCAGCCTTTCCCTTCTTATCAGTCCTCTCAAGAGATTTTCCTGTTATGCTTATTACATTACCATAACTAGCCTTGACTATGAGACCTGGTGTGGGCTTCTCATTCCTGGCTGCTAAAGACAGGGCAAGCCTTTGTCCGACCGGTACATTTTTAATGCAAGGAAAAGCGTAACAAAAGCTTTTGTTAGTATTTTCGTTACATCTTCGGGTTAAATTCTGTCTTTCAATTCATCTCTCATCGAAGAGGAATGTTTCTGTTCGTCCTCTCTGCTAGGAAATACCTGTTGAGAGTCTCCTTAACCTTTGACAGGGTAATTGAGCACCTTTCCTATAAATAACAGGATAAGGTTGCCCTCGTGTGGTTAACAAGAGAAATAAAGGGGGAAAAACAAGCTAATTTGGCAAAACGAGGTTACTACTGTCCTGCTCATAGCCATTGCTTCATTCTTCATCTTCCCAGCTCTTTTAAAGATGTGCAAAAAAGTAGCACCTCCTAAAGAATATGTGCACTCTTCAGCCCTGCACATACACCTACCTAATGCCCCCTTAATTCACAGCATGTTTGGCACTTTCAGATCTTCTCCGATTTCTCATGTTCATAGCATGTGGACAACTGAGACTGACGTACTCATAGTGGGACATCAGCTGGACGTGAGCAGCTGGGTCACTGCGCAGTGAAAATGGCAAGCACAGCTTGGGTGTGAAGAACCATGACCCACAGAGCATGTGGACTGACCTTCTGCATCCATTTAGAGAGCTGCACTTCAGAGAAGATGTGGGCCATCTAGCATGACTCCAGAGATGACCATGAGTGTCCTTGGAGGGACAAACCAATAAGGGAGGACTGAAAAAATAAGCAAAAGAGATAAGATAGGGAAGAGGATGAAAATAGCCCTTGCATTTGTAGGCACTTAATAAAAGAGAAGGTTGGTCTGGTCTCCATTTCCATGAACAGAACTCGGAATAGTAGGTTTAAACTGAAGTAAGGAGTTGATCCAAAAAGAAAATATTTAATTTGTATTTTTCTGAAGAAATTGTGGAGTTCCCCTTTCTTGTAGGTCCTTAAGAATAAGGTAGACATGCAACTCCCAGGAATGGCTCAGAAAGAATAGCTTCTGCTTTGTCAGGAATATGTAAATCTGTAGCTCAATGTAAATCTGTGTGGGTCAATAGATCTGTCGCTCACTATGAATCTGTGTGGATTAAAAGTTGTGTGAACCATTTTTGTTTCACATGGGCACATCTTCTTTAGCTCTGGGGAGGCAATGTGCATCTTGCTGGTATTTGCATATCTCTATTTCTCCCCTTTAATTCCTAATGCACTAGACCAACTAATTAGGGTACAGCTTCACATTTGTAAAGGTGATCTCCAGAGTCAGACCAGTGGTTCTGTGTCTGGTTACCTGGCTCCATGTGCTGATCTTTAACCTTGCAGCACAAATCCCTTCCTTAAGTTTTCCTTTGCCTCAGGCAATTCTATCACACAGTCCATGGACTTGCTTGCTCTTGATGCTCATGTGCAGTACCCTGCTAGTTGGAGGCTTGTTGTGGTTTTCTGATCAGCCTCTGACTTGTGTCCTGGAGAGATACTAAAGAGGTGTGATCCAACTGGGGAAATATCCCCTTCCAGAACCGCACACCCAGAGGATCCCCACAAGGAGGGATGACCTTCATGGGTTGCTGACCACTGTGGCCAACCACAGGGCAGCTCGCAGAGCTTGCTGGAGGCATCTTCTGGTACACCCAGGCCACACAGTTGGTGCATGCTTGGAAGATGATGCCAGAGTTATGTGCAGAGCTATATCAGGCAACAAATGTTAATATCCTCAGCCCTGATTGCCAGAGTGTTACCAGAATGGGGTTTTTATTTTTATTAAGGAGAAGAAGAAAGATTGGTAGGAAAGAAAGCAAACAGCTTTAGAAAGGCCCCAATAACTTGGACAGCACCAGACTGTATGCAGCAGCCTTTGCCCACATCGTCCCATAAAGCTTCAGCATAAATGAAAGTGTTTTGTTATGCAGTTGTACCTGGTTGTTTGCCAGTTTTGACCTTAGAGTGATCAGCCAGCCTCAGGAAACAGGATTTGCCATTGCCCCTATTTTACACTGAGCAAACATTATTCCTGCCATAAATTCTTTGAGGCAGGTCTCCTATCTTCTGGATTTTATTTAATCCCAAGCATGATGATGCTTAATAAACAAACACTGTCATTACAATGTTTAAGCATTTATTTGTTCAAACTCGGCTATCATCTGACATTCTGTACTCACGAATAACACATGCTGTGTGCTTCCTTGGGGATACTCTGGTCCCTAATTTAACTGCTGTGGCTCTTTTCTGATGCTGCTTCTCATAGGGAGCTGCAGAATCGGGTACACCAGCAGAGGCGAGGCTGCCACAGGTCCATGCTGGCAGGTCCAGCCGGGATCAAGACTGAGTATGTATTTGCAGGAGGTGCACATCAGTTCAGTAGCTGCTCCTGCATCCTTGCTCTCCTCCATTGTCTCCCACACATGAGCACACACACACATGCAAGCAGTTCTGCCTGTTGACCTCCTCAGACCTCATGATCTCTCCAGTAGTTGTCCTGGACCCCTCTGGGGTCTCTGATATACTCTCTGGATACTCACTGGAGCTCACTCACTCACATGCCTGCACTGCTCCGGTTGCTGGCACATGAGCCTCTGACCCACAGTCCCACTCTGATTGCTGGCACCCAGACCTCCCTGCAGACAGAACAAACAGTACTCAACTCAGGAAAAGAGTTAGAAATTGAGCTCAATGAGAAGACAGGACAAACTGTGCTGATGGGGACCAGGGCATAGCCGGACAAATATACTAACCAATAAGTTGTTTACATGTGACTGACCTCTCATGCCTTTATCCTTCTTTTTTTCCTATGTTTGCTCCTCTCCAAATCCCATTGATTGCTCCCTCTTCCCACCTTTGGTTCCTCCTCTAAACATCTTATAGCAAGACTAGTGTGATCCTGGAATTATGTTCCCCCGCATCCTATGATGTGTCCCATATCCCTAGGCCAAGAGACAGGGAGAGAGAGAGAGAAGGAGGGAAAAGCTACTTTTGACTAATGACAATGGGTTTCACACCTGGGCCGTGGAGCTGAGGGTTTCCTGGAGCAGCCCTGAGAGGAGCTAGGGCATGGTCTCCTTTCTCTGACAGGAACATGAGGGTTCCCCACCTGCAATTGTGCATCTGTGCCCATATGTGTTTGTGTGTGTTCACGTAGATGAGCCTTTTACAGGTTGCTCACCCTTCTGTGATGAGCCTGGGGAAGCTGGGGCTGGCTATAATTTGGGTTCTCCCATCTGCCAATGCTCCTCCATACTTTGTGTGCATGGAGACAAGCTTTTTATGTTAGAAATTAACAATCTCTGCTATCTCAGGTGTCGCATACCTGGAAAAACAAGCAAGGAACACAAACGCACAATGTAGCATTTGCATTTATTTTGGAATAAAAGTTTTGTTCCTGTTATAAGTTAGTAAAATTTTTCTTGTTGTAATTTTGAAATTTCAAAATAGGACTTACCTTTGCCTGTGTGCCTATATTCTCAGTCTCCCAGTAGCAAAGTGCTTGTGGCTACATCAAACTGTATGCCTCATTTCTTTAGTGTTACACGCAAATGTTAAAAGAAATTTGCACTCAGAAGGTACTCTCCCCCTTGAGGTGGTCATTAGCTTATCCTCATTACCAAGGCACTGGTCATGGAGAGGTCACATACAATGAAGCATCGTCTGATGAGTCACATCCAATATTGTTATAAACCACCCTTCACACACCGTTATGGCCAGCCTTCCATTTTTACTGTATTTGGTGCAAAATGCTATGATGTTGAGTCAAACATATGAAAAAATAAATGCATTAATTACTGCAGGGCCTGAGTTCGTCTGACGATCATTTTAGCTTGACTGTGACTCAGAGGCATATTTGCCATTTTTCAAATAAGCACTTTTGGCTAATGAAGTCAAACCTGTATATGGCAGCTGATCACACCCTGATGAGCTTTCAACAGGGCAGTTGGTGGCTCTTTAAAACCTCTTGTGCCCCACTGTGACTGCTGTCACCTGCACACCTTGGTTGGTGACAACCGTCACAGCCCCTCACCCCAGGGCACAGTGACTCCGCACATCCCCGTCCCCAGCCAGGGCAGTGGGACGGGTGGGACCCTGGGTCAGCAGACAAGCTCCTCAGCCAGTGAGGTGCCCAGACCCAGCAAAGCTTCTGGCCCAGCCTGTAATGGCCACAGCCAGATCCGACCAAGCTATAAAATGCAACCCCTGCCAAAGATGCTCTTCAAGTGGTCTTCTTGGAGCACTGGGACTGCAGTCGGAGCCTCCCTGGATCAGGGATGCCATATAAGGGGAGCTGCTGGGACTGAGAGCCCTCACCTTCTCCTTGGTAAGTGCTCTTTTTTTCTTCTGAATACACCATGAGTGAGCCCTTGCCCCACCCACGCAAGCGATTATCTCTTCTGAGTACCCTTGAGTGAAAGAGACCTCTTCTTCTTTTGAGTGTGTGCAGGCTGTGCACTGTTATTCTTGTGTGGTCGTATGGTAATAACACCCCCAACTAGTACAATTGAACCTGAAGTTTATTAACTGTTGCCAGACTGCTGATTTCGAATTGTGTCCCCCCCCGCCACTTGCATTGGTTTCTGTTGTTTGGCTTCGGTCTGTCGTTTTGGTTTCCATTCTGAATTAAGGTTGGTTTATTATTTTTTTGGAGTCTTTTTGGGGTGCCTCTGTGACACTACATCACGTTACATGGGCAAGAAGCAAGGAATGCAGCCCAAAGGGTGTGGCAGACAGGGAGAGTTTAGGCAAAATATTACTTGAAAGTCAAGGTCATAATTATAAACTTCTAAACAAAAGGTCTGTCTGTTCTCACACAGCTGTTGCAGTTACAGATTCACAGACAAGTCCCATAAAGGATAAAATTCAAAGCTGAAGCCCTGACAAGACAAGGAAACATATAAAATGTTTCTTGAGCAACCGCAATTCTGCTCTGTCATGAATAAATAAAATAAAAAGGCATGGGCTGGGGATTTCAGGCCCCATTCAGTGCTGGAAGGTCAAATTAAAATTAAGGTAAATGGGTTACTCAGAAAACACTGAAAATATCAGCTGTGTTATTCTGTTGGAGATAATGATTTACAGGGCACATTCAGATTTGCACATCAGGTTTCATTCACGTGCAAATTCCAAGAACTGCAGTGGTGAAAAGCATTCCCTAAGAATGGCAGCTGGGACAAGGTTTAGTGCTAGAGCTGGGTTAGGTTGTGGTTGGACTCAGTGATCCTGAGGACCTCTTCCAACTGAAAGGACTCTATGATTCTATGATATGAAGTGTTGGAATGGGGCACACAGGAAACAAGCAGCACTTGCTGTATCCGTTTTACTTTTTACAGTGCATGTGTCTTTTTGTGGTTTCTGTTTGACGTTTTAGCTCCTCATCTCTTATTCTTCATCCTTCCTTTGTAGGGACAGTCACCTCCAGCTCTTTTTGTTGGACCATGGAACTCAAAGAGCTGCCTCCATTCACTGTGTAGAATAAAGGTTCTTGACTACACTAATGTGCAGAAATTTGATCCCTTGAGATCTCCAACTAGTTCATTTTTTTTTTCTCCTGCAAGGAATCCCAAGCTAAAAAGGTACCTGACATGGATAAATGGTCAAAGAGAGAAAGTATGCATGAGTCTCTAGGAAACCAGGCCAAAAATATGGTGTTGGATTAAAACTACAAAATTCCATTGAATCTTCTCCCTTGATATTCAATCCCATTTTTGTTTGGTGTTGAATGTTTTACTTCCCCAGCAGATATTTGCCTGAATTTGTTAGAAAGGGCAATCTTGCAGTTAAGGCTATGAATCATTATCTAGAGATCTATGAACTGCTCTTGGCTCTGAATGTTAAAGCACTGGTGCCTATAAAGAAATGACACCCTGCACGCCCTTGAGAGAGAAAGCTGTGCTGCCAAGTTAAAGAGCTGTGGGAGGAGGGAGGCAGCCTGCCCAGTATCAAGAAAGATGCAAAAGAGATTGACCAGGTCTTCACTGATAACCTCAGGAGACAGGATCCTGAACCCTTGTCTGCAATGAAGGAGCAGACAGGATCTATGATCAGCTGTGGGTCAAATGGAGACTCCCAAGACAGGGAACACTAGAAGATTGTTACTTCTGGCAGTGCGAGGAAGGCTTCTTCTCCACCTGCAGATCTGCAATGGCAGAATAGGTTCGGTGCCCTGGTTACAAAAAAGGTAGACAAAGCCATGTCGTGGGAAGCGTAAGTGGCAGCTGGGCCTGAACATCAACACCAATAGAAAGCAAGTAGTAGTGGTGGGAGGTGACCACCTGCTGACCTGAGTTACTATGTAGGGAGGTTTGCTGCCTACTAGGGGCTGAGGTCTGTCACATTATTGAGAGATTGCTGAGGCTTGTCTGGGGTTGGACTGCAACCACGCACTCCTCATCTGCATAAAAGAGGTGTCATGGAAGGACCTGAGTGCATCAGGAGTGACTACATGGCTCTGGAAGTGAGGGCTTAGGGCACGATCAACACCTTGTGCAGTTAGTGGTGTTGTCAAGGATTTGGTTTTTGCAACCATGGGACCTTCTTTTAGGAATAAGGACTGATGTAGAAAGAGGAGATCCACCTCACAAAAAAACCCAACTCTGCCAGCAGGTTGACCCATCTGGTGAGGAGAACTTTATACTAGGAATGTCTGGAGATGGAGACTAGAAGCAGGGAATACAGGGTGATTGGTACAAGACACCTCAGGAGTGGTACAACAAGGCCAAGGGGGTCTCTCTGAAGTGTATGCATGCAAATACACAGACCCTGGGAATTGAGCTGGAAGAACAAGAGCCCCAGCTGCAGTCACGGAGCTTAGAACAGTATTGGAATGGCTGGTGGCATTGGTAGCTCATGCAACTGGGATGCTGCAACAGATGGATACAAGTCCTTAAGGAAAGGCATGGAAGACAGGCAGGGTATTCCCAGGAAGAAAGGAAAGGTGTTGCCTTCTCAGGTTAGTTTGTAAGGGTTTTGACACGTGTACTTTCTGCAGGGAAAGGTAGCGCTGATGTTCAGTCATGTCTAAAGTGGCAGGTTGCAGCCCTCTATCAGCTCCCTCCAAACTTCCCCAGATGGTCCCCCTTCTTTCTATTTGGGCACTTTCTAAATAGGTCACCTCAGAACATCTTCATATGAAAAAACATGACCTCTTTTATGTCTTGACCCTACCGAATGATGATTTTGTGAAAAATTAGTGTAACACAACTCAGTGTTGTGCCTTATGGAAGGGGAAGGTGATATTCATTTCCAAAATTTGTAAGGGATGAGATTTCATTAAACTACATTCTCACATCCATGTATTCACAAGCACCAAAATGTGTATATGTCAGAGGTCTGGCCAGGATCACTTGGATGCAGCACTGATGATAAAGGACATGGGCTGTTGAGTTGTCATCACATCTCCAAGTCTTTTGCTGACCGGCAATGACAATCCAGTTTTTGATCACATCTTGAATATGTTGCAGATGTCCACAGTTACCGTGGAGCAGTTCTTTGGTAGGATCTGTCTTCCTGTTGATCTGTAACAGAAAAAGGAATAGCATGTGTGATGTTCTGTAAATGCATTGCTTTCCATTGATGAGTTATCTCTGCTGCAGACTTATCAGGGTTCAGCCTTTACAGGCTTCTCAAAAGCAATACGATCATCAGTTTTATTGCTGGAACCGGCAACCTTTGTTATCAGTGCAAGCCAGTCTTTCGAGTGTTGTTCTGCTGTTTCTTTGTGTGCTTACTCAAACACATCTGTCTGTTCAGACTTGATTCAACACTAATCATAAGATCTCTGTTAGATTACTTTACAGTCTCAGTCAACAAGGCAATCAAAGATATAGAATGACTTTAAAACATGAAAGGCTAATACTGCAAGACAAAGAGGATTCAGTGAAATGATCAGACAGCAGGTTCAAAATAATCACAAATACTTAAAGAAGTATTTCATTCACAAATAGTTAAACTGTGCACCACACGGACTTGGCACGATCTTTTGTAAATACAAAAAATATCTTAAAGTACTATGAAAGGCAATAGCACTCCAGCTCAGAAGCAAACTGAGTGTGCTGGTTTGACTGAAAATGGGTTAATTTTCTTCATGCAGTTAGAAACCTTTCTTTTCTATAGCTAGCACACTCATTATTTGGACTTAGTTTGAGAACAAGAGGTAACACCCAGCACAGGGTTATGTTTGTAATTGCTCTGGTCTGATTGCCAAGGACACTCTGAGCTCTGCCCACAGGTGTGAGGCAGCGAGGAAGGGGATGGACAGACAGAGCTGGACTGACACCCAGACTGATCAATGATCAATTCCACCCCATTAGTGTCATGCTCCAGATTTAAGGTGAGTTGTTTCTTCCGCTATTTCTTGCTCTCTTTCTGGAGTGCAGCCGGGGGAGGTCTGTGTGGGATGTTTAGTTTGGCTTTTTGACATTTTGCAGAGACCTCTGGGCTTTTCTGCCCTTTCCTCTCTTTTCTCTCTCTGGGATGTGCTTTAGGACTAGGTGTGGCTTACTGGGACTGGCTGCTCAGCTGTGGACAGAGTTTGTGAGGAATTGCTTTGAGTATCTTTTATTTCTATTTTATATATGTGTATAAATATATATATATATATTTACTAACAGCACTAAGACATGTATACTTGGAAGCATCAGGGAAGTATCACTAGATGTTCTTGTGCTTGTCCAAAGCTGCCTCCAACCATCTGCTGTTAAAGACAGGCCACTGAGAAAAATGGACTGCTGGGCAATTTATGTGTTTCTGTGTCTTCTCTTTACATATAAATATATATATGTATTTTTTTTCCCTTAATTAAGAACATGCAGAATATGCACCAAGAATGTGGATAATATCCCCCAGGTATACAGTGGTTTCATGAATCCTAACCTGGTCTTTTAGACATAGTCTCAAAGAGCTTAGGACAACAATTTGTAAGAGGTTGCACCCCATCTCTTTGCCTTCTCTCTCTAGTCTATGTCGCATCTATCCATGCTCAGGAAAAAGGCAGCACAAGGGAGGATCCCAACATCCTTGCACAGGACAACATCTATGTTAAATAAAATAGGGTAGTGACTATTTATTATTATTTTCTGCAATGTTATAGAAATGAGTCTTCAAGGCTGCTCTGAAGTATCTGTGCCATGTTGTTCATTTCTTCTTAAATTTCTGCAGATCTTCTGCCAGGAAAGATTCTGTGGCAACCCCTTCTGCTCAGACATATGAAAGCTAACCTTTCCATACTCACTATCCAGACAACTGAGAGCAGTAATTCACTCCCCAGTGAAGGTCATCTGGTCTGGAGAGTGGCAACTGAAGAAGGCCAAGTGCTATAGATGGTGTGTGTCCACTCTTCCAAGATGGTCCACTGGAGCTTCTATTGGAAGGAGTCAACACTGGGAAGACAGCTGTCACCAGCATTCTAGTAGCAGATGGCAAAAGATGGTGAGGAATGTGCAAGCTTCAGGAAAGATTGGGTGGTGAGTGGGAACCATATGGATGCAAGGATACAAGAATGTTTGTATGTCTCCCTCTCTGGAGACATTCAAGACCTGTGTGGACACATTCCTGTGCAGTCTACTCTAGGTGAACCTGCTTTAGCAGGGGGGTTGGACTAGATGATCTCCAGATGTCCCTGGTTTAGATTGGATATTAAAAGGAATTTATTTATGGAAAGGGTTGTCAAGCATTGGCACAGGCTGCCCAGGGAAGTAGTTGAGTCACCACCTCTGGAGGTATTTAAGACATACATAGATGAGCTTCTTAGGGACATGGTTTAGTGCTAGAGCTAGGTTGTGGTCGGACTTGATGATCCTGAAGTTCTTTTCCAACAAAATGATTCTGTGATTCTCTGATTCTGTCCCAGTGGAGCTGGTAGAAAGGACTTCTGTGATTTCCCATCCAACCTTCCATTCACTGCAGGACTATAAAAGCTCTGGATTAGGGCAGCTGTGTCTTTATCCAGCCAAGCTGTGGAAGGCTTCACAGTCAGAGTTCTTCCACCTGCCTGTTCAACTGCCACAGGCCTGCACCAACGTCTGGGGAAGGAGTTTTTCCGAATGTGCAGCTTTAACCTCCCAGGCAGCAATTTGTGGCGTTGCCCCTCCTTATGTTGCTTGATGTAACTGGGAAGAGCTTGGCTCTTTTCTCTTTGTAACCACCCTTCCAGTTATTTCATTTATTTCGCCTGTTATTTCATAGAATCACGGAATGTCCCGAGTTGGAAGGACCCACAAGGATCATGGAGTCCAACTCCTGTTCCTACACAGGACACCCCACAGGTCACCCCATGTGTCTGAGGACGTTGTCCAGTCTCTTCTTGAACACTGTCAGGTTGGGGCCGTGACACCTCCCTGGGAGCCTGTTCAGTGTTCAGCACCCTCACCCTGCTCCTCCATCTCCCCTCTTTTTCTTCTCCTGTTTACCAGATTAAAGAAGTTCATCTCCATCCACATGTCTTCACAGACCACGTGTCACAGATCCCTCACCACCTTGGTCCACCTGTACTGGACTCTTTACTGGTTTTGCCCAGGTAGCACCTAGGAGAGAAGTTGGGTGTGTGCCATTATTTATTGAGGAAAATCAGTTGCCTGGACTAAATCAATTGAATCCCAATTAAATGCAGGTACCAGCTGTGGGGAGACATCAAGCTGGGCTGTATTTACTATTTAAAGCAGATGAATGCTAAGTGGAATATCAGGATTCAGCATATCCCCGAATCCACTGCAATAGGAAAGCAGAAAGGATGCTGATCTGGTTAAATCATATCTC
Organism: Patagioenas fasciata; assembly: GCF_037038585.1. Lineage (NCBI taxonomy): Eukaryota > Metazoa > Chordata > Aves > Columbiformes > Columbidae > Patagioenas > Patagioenas fasciata. The sequence continues at coordinate 7,274,709 of NC_092542.1, forward strand.
ATCACAACTAGACTGACAAACATCAAAAGAATACCTGCATCATCAACTCTGATTCCAGTGTCTGGTAGTGAAAATACTCCTTTGCTGTGTCATTGGTTTTATAGGCTTTTTATTGCTTATAAACCAAATTGTGTAATCATTGGTACTTTATATGACCCTAGACATAGTTAAATTATTACTCAAAGGACAATCACACCTTTGTGTGTTCAGTGTTTGCTGAGCGCTCATTCTGGACCCTTGCATGTACCTGATTGGTGGGAGGGAGAGCACCACCCAGGGACAAGACCAATACCGTCAAAATTGTTTGCAATCATTTTGCATTTTCCTATGCGTAAGCTCTTGACATTGAAATTTCTTTTCCTCATCAAACAAAAAGACCTAAGAAATTATTTTCAGCCTTCCTACTCCTGAGCATTTGAAAGGAAGGAAATGTTTTTACTGGTAAGATAACGTCTTTTCTACCTGCCTCAAATTCTGCCTGGATTTCAACAACAATAACAACAAGAAGCCCTTAGGGGAAAAGAAATTGGGGGATTAGCAGACTTTCTGAAATATAGGAAAAATGGGCAAACCAGGGCATGATAATCACCAGCTGGGGGAGAAGAGGGAGGTTAATGGGAATAGAAGCAGATAGACACAAAATGTCTGGACAGAAGGGATCCAGGAGTGAGACTAGGGACCAATGTGGGTGGGAATTTGGAAAGAAATTATGAGATTAGAATTTTAATAGGATCTAAGTCTGGTTGTTTGAGAACACTGGTAGCTAGAACTAGAGAAGAGACCCAAGGTATGAGAAATATGTAGAAATGGATACCTTTTAAACTAAGAAAAAATACCTTACTGCCCCACAGAACTTTCACAGAATAGAAGGAGAAATGAGCAGGCAAATCACGTAAGGAACAAGAGAGTCCAGGGGCAGAAATGAAAGGAAAGTAATAAAGAAAGTTGGAAAAAGAGACACATTGCAGAATCTAGGAGAAAAAAAACCTCAGACTCCAAAAAGTAAGGGAAAGAGAATGAGAACTGGGTGTCAGTAGGAAGAAGGGCCAGAATTGGCAGCCCTTGGAGACCAGTAAGTAAACAGATGTATCTGGGAAGATCTGGAGACTGATGCAGAATTTTGGAAGAGCTAAGCAGAGTGTTGAGAAGGGTAAGAGAAATTTTGGGGGAAAGATGGGGTAAATTTAAAGTAGAACAGGCACAGAAGTCTCTGCATGCAATAAGAGTGAGAAAATGGAAAAAAAATCAGATTACTGATGATTGTAGACTTACTGATGGACATCGTAATACCAAGTTACAGAGTAATATAATGACAAAGGGACTCAGAGGGAGTAAGTATAAAGTGATGAACTTTGGGAAAAGCAACCACGCTGCGAGTCTCTGAATTAACCAGTGCTTTAAAAAGCTCTTGGAATTACATAGTTGATTGAATCTCTTATCTCAGTGCTCAACAACTGGAAAAAAAAAATCCAGTTTGGGGACTTACTAGTAAAAGAGCAGAGGACACAAAACAAAACAAAAAGTAATTGAACCATTGCATAAATCCAGGGAACATTAAATTTTACTCTGCATTGCATCAAAAACAGAGGCAAGGTGACCAGTTACTTTTCGTCATGCAGTGGTTCTGAGCAAAGCCTGACAACATTTGTGGGAACACAGACCACACTTTCCTTCCTATGACTCATAAGAGAAAAGGGTGATGATTTAAAAACAAGAATTCATAGATGGAGGTTCTGGACTAAAAGACCATTCTGCATACCTAGTCTGAACTTGGACTTAACTTTTACTAGAGAAAGGTAGGCATGTGTTAAGGAAGAATACATATGTGATAAGGAAGCGGATGCAGAATATCTGTTAACAAAGATAATTCAGGCAATACTTCAAACAGCAGATACTCATCCTCCCTTGCAAGCTGCTCCATTATTTAATCACACAACCTAAAAAGAAATTGCATCTAAAACTTTGAATTTTCTAACTGACATTTTGTTAGACCCTTGACATAGAATCCTCCTTTTTATCACCTTTCCCTCTGTGCAAATGTCATTCTGTGTTAGGAAGTCATCTCACCTCCTTGATACACTACGTTATAAAATACAACTGCGTACTTTCTGAGTGCAGGATCAAGTGAGCTGTGGCAGCAGTAGTGGGAATGCTGTAGTCTGTCAGAACTCAGCACCATTGCCAAGAGGATTTTCTCCACGCTGCTGCTCCATCCCCATGTACAGTATCTTGCTTCCGCCTCTCTAATGCCTGTGAAGCTACTCAGCGTGACACCCTGGGGAACCAGTTCTCCAGAAAGTAGTTATTTATTTTTGTCACTGGGTCAGCTTCCCAGTGTATCCAGTTTTCTGCAGAACTCCGGAGATGGGATGAGAGTAGCAGCTTTCATAGAATCACAGAATGTCCCGAGTTGGAAGGACCCCCAGGGATCATCGATTCCAACTCCTGTCCCTGCACAGGACACCCCACAGGTCACCCCGTGTGTCTGAGGACGTTGTCCAGTCTCTTCTTGAACACTGTCAGGTTGGGACCGTGACCCCTCCCTGGGAGCCTGTTCAGTGTCCAGCACCTCTGGGTGAAGAACCTTTTCCTCATGTCCCACTGACCCTCCCTGGCACATCTTCTGCCATTCCCTGGGGTTCTGTCACTGTCACAGAGAAGAGCTCAGCCCTGCTCCTCCTGCTCCTGCTGAGGAACCTGCAGCCCATGAGCTCTGCCCTCAGTCTGCTCTGCTCCAGCTGAGCAAACCCAGGGACTGCAGCCGCTGCTCACACGGCTTCCCCTCCAAACCTTCACCCACCCCAAAGCCTCCTCTGGACACTCTCCAGTAGCTTTATCTCCTTTTATCCCGTGTCCCCAACCCTGCACACAGTGAATGCTCCAGGTGAGGCCGAGCAGAGCAGGACAATCCCCTCCCTGCCCGGCTGGCCGTGCTGTGCTGGATGCACCAGGACACGGGTCCCTCTTGGCCCCAGGGACACTGGTGGCTCATGTTCAACTGGTCATCGACCAGAACCCCAGATCCCTCTCCATGGAGCTGCTCTCCAGCATCTTGTATGTATGTATGTATGTATGTATGTATGTATGTCTGTATGTACAACCAGGGTTGTCATGTCCCAGGTGCAAAATCTGGCACTTGCCCCTGTTGAACTTCATGGCGTTGGTGATTGCCCAGTTCTCCAATTTGTCCAGTTCTCTCTCCAGGGCCTCTCTGCCCTCCAGAGTGTTGATGGCTCCCCCCAGTTTTGTGTCATCAGCAAACTTACTAAGTAATCCCTCAAGCCCTGAGTCTAAGTCATTTATGAAGACATTGCAGAGTGCCAGCCCTAAGATGGATCCCTGCGGAACCCGCTAGTGACTGGTCGTCAGCCTGACATGTCCCCATTTACTAGAACCCTCGGAGCCTGACCCGTCAGCCAATTGCTCACCCACTGCTCTGTGTGTTTCCCCAGCTGCGTGCTGGACATCTTGTCCAGGAGGATCCTGTGAGAGACACTATCAAAGTCTCTACTGAAATCCAAAAAGATCACATCAACAGGCTTCCCTTGGTCAACTAGGTGGGTAGCCTTGTTGTAGAATAAAATTAAGTTCGTTAAGTAAGACTTTCCCCTCGTGAACCTGTGCTGACTGGGACCAATGACTGCATTGTCATTCAGATGTTTTTCAATAACTCCCAGAACAATCTTCTCCATGATTTTGCCAGGCACAGAAGTGAGGCTGACGGGACTGTAGTTACCGGGGTCATCCCTATTGCCCTTCTTGTAGATTGAGACATTTGCCAGCTTCCAGTCATCTGGATCCTCCCCAGATTCCCAGAAGTAAAAGACTGTAAATGAAAATTGTAATAATTTTCAAAAAGCCAATACAACCTCAAAGGTATGGATGGATAAGCTTTATTTTTATGTTTTAGGTACTTAAGTTCTTCCCATGCTGAATGAGAAATATGTTTGCAAGTCTAACCTTATGGCCATGGTTCTTCTGTGTGTAATGGTTTCTGCTTGGCTAGCACATAAATATGTCTGCAGATGAACTCAACTCTCCAACTACTTTACCAGAAGGATCAAAATGGAATCATAAACTAGTGATGACAGGAGATCACTTACACTTTTGTAGACCATGTGTCAATATCACTGGATGAAGCAGAAATTAGAGTCAACCCCACAAAATGTAAGATAACGTATAGGGAGGTCATGTATGAGGGTGCCTTCTGGGAAGGGGACCACAGACACATCTGGACATGAAAGGTCACAGTCTGTCAAAGAACTACTGTTGTGACAGAATGTGGTGTCCAAATAGATGCTTTGTATTGCTGAAAAGTGCTCCTGACATGGAAAGCAATCTGAATGTCATCCTCTATAGGAAAATGTAAATGCTTTCATTGCACAGAACATTTGGCTGATTCCTGGGAAGGTGTTTGTTGAGAAGCGAGATGTTCTTTCAGGGATTAGTTCCTGAACAATGTCCCTGTGGCTGAACTGGTGTGAAGAACTTGGATGGAAAACAGATAATGCAGGATGGGTTCCTGGCCTATGACTCAAGAAAGGAGAAACAGATAACTAAGGAGTATGCCTCACTGCATGAACTCACACCTGGAAGGTTTAAGTACACAGCTAGCAGAGAGGTGCTGGCTGATGTCCTTCTGGAGAAGGATTTTACAGTTCAGAAGGTAACTCAGAAGAAAGAATGTATCAATACAAAATACCTGAGCTTGAATTGGCAGAAATACACGACCTGACAGGAGCTAAGGGAATTGATACCTCATTTTCCCTGGTGGGAGCCAGCTGCTGATGCTGGGCCCGTGCTTACCAATTGCCACTGTGTCAGGTACTTTGCCAAGGTTACCTGTGACATTCAGTTCCTGGTGTGCTTTCCTTCATCAATAGAAATGGGGCTGGCCTGACACAGGCCAATCTTTGACTCAGCTGAACATCAGACCTTTGTGATTTTACTCATGGTATTTCTTTCTCTTCAACAACCACATTGTCAGCCACATCTCTGTCATGAATGAGAAAAAAAACATTAGTCCCCTAGGATGTGTATTGTGTACGAATCCTTTTTGTACCTCCAAATGACTGGCTGTTCTCCAAGTCATTCCTCTTGTTGGTGAGCCTGTACCTTGTCTACATGTGATATCCACCATCCTTGATTCGGGTGATGTAAGCCACTTTGATGACAGAATCTTCACAGACATCTGATGACAAATCTCTGTATGAAGTGTGATCTCTCTATGATCTATATATGATGTTCTGAAGGCCTCATGCATAATTAAAAGACATTCCTGTCTAACAGGTGTGAGAAGTTTGGGATACCATTTTGGAGACTGTGAGGATCCATTAGGGGAGGATAGACCCTGTTGTCACTCTTCCTGCATCCCCTTTTACTAGAAGCTACAAAGGAGAAAAGATCTTATATCTAGGGAAGCATCTCTGAAATTTCTAAAAAGAAATGAACCCATGTCAAGGCATACCAGCATCACTAGACACCATAGTCAAGAGAAAGATAAGCATCTCCCTGAAGAATCCTAGCTTTAGAAGATGTCTCAGAGTAGGCAGGTGAGATAGGCACCACTGTCTTACCGTTGAGTAATCTCAGCTTTGAGCAGCGTGCAGGGTTTGTGTGACCAGGCTGCCCAGGACTCTGGACACAGTCCGGCTGGGCCCAGGGCGCAGTGCTCAGGGGAGCATAGAGCAGACCTGTGGGCTGGAACATTGACTGAGGGAAATTGTGCAAGGATTCGGGGCTGCAGAAAGAAGGGTTCAAGTTGTCTTCACAGGAGGAGCAGAGGACTTTGTTAACAAAGGGAATACCTGCCACCACAATCACTGAAACCCTTCGAAATCTTTATCCAATATTCTTTCTTTGGGACTTAGTCCTAAATCTCCTTTCAATTTCCTACACCTTGATTCGTCTCAAGCCTTTCTTGCTATAATTGAGAACAGTTTCAGTAACCAACAGGAGAATAGAAAGGTCCTTTTATTTTCCTTTTTCCAACTGCAGTCTGTATCACTTCAGCTGTGCTTCATCATGATCGTATAAACACAATGGGTTTGCATGTGTTCCCATAAACAAAGAGCACAGATAAATTTGCGTTGCTTAACACAGACACTGTTATGCTAACTAAAAGCATAACATTTGAGAAAATTTTCCCAAATAATTAAAAAAGAAGTCAGAGAAATGTACATATTAGTGTTCCCTGCCTATTTTCCTTGTTAAAACAATGTCAGTCCTTTAACAAGGGAGTAGAAATAGTGCAATGTATAGGAGTAACGGTTTGATTTGCCCATGAACGTGGATGAGTCCTAAACTTCAAAATTAGTCTAGAACTATATCAGATCAGCACATAAAAGCCTGTAGCTTGTTTAAAAACTGATTATAGAACTGCACTTCTGTTCCTCCTCAGATATTGGACAAGCACTCAGAACCAAGGCCATGGCAGCTACTGAGAAAACCTCATGATATTGGGGCAGTCCCCAAAGACTGAGTGTATATAAAGTTTGTTCCAATGGCATCTTTCCTTACACAACAGATTTTATTACCAGAAATGTACTGATCACTACTCTCATAGATTTGTTTGAAGTTAACTTGAGATGCAAGTGCATCCAAGCAATATCTCCTTGCTGAGACATGGGAAACTTCTGACGCAAAGAAACTGCTTAGTATTCACTTTGATTAGGCTTCCACGTAAATCTGATGAAGATGACCAGGGAAATGTGGACACTGCTGCTGTCCTGTACTCTCCAGAATACCTACTGGAGGTGTATTTCATCTGACTGACAACTTTGTCATCAATGAGGCATGAGAATGTATATTAAAGAATATGTGTAACAAGGAAAAAAGGATAAAGAATATCTGTGATCAGCTACAATGATTAAAATGTGATTGCACCAATATTCACATTGTGTTACTCTTCTAAAGAAGTCCAGTCTGCAGAAGATTAGGCATTTCTGCTGGTGAATGTATTTACCTTTGAATTTTATTTCTCTCCTGCAATGTGTTCTTTGAACTTAATGTTCTGATTTAAAGGTTATTGATTTAGTGACATTGATAATAAAGTGTGATTTATAGCTAAATTATGGGTCCTTCTGATTCACTGATTTCATCATAATACTGATTAAACCCTGCCAGCTCTTCCCAGGCAGCACACAATGACAGGGAACCTTGCTGGGCTTCAGGGGTCCAGCACTGTGGGGAGGTCCCCAGTGATCCAACCTGTACTGTGATTAGAGGTAGAGTGAGAGGCTGACAGCATGAACCAGCATGGAAATGTTGTATAGATTCTTTGTAGGATCTGTTCACAGCACTCCGACATGATTTCCTGCCTTATTCCGCCCTTTGCCCTTCTTGCATGTTGTGCGTACTTATTACATGCAGCAATATAGAAACACAATACAGATTTTTCTAACAAGAGCCCTGAGCCAAGAGTTGATTGCCTGTAAACCTCACATCAGGTGGGGAGAAAGATAGCAGCAACATGCTGACGCTTGTACTCTCATTAGTGATTAAACATTAATAGGAAAAGCACGCAGATGCCACCATCCTATCATCCAGCATAGCCTGGGAATGGAGGAGGTGACTGTGCTGCACCGCAGTGGGGAGGTCAGTCCTGAGGATTTCCTTCCTTAGCTGCCTGGAGTGGTTAAATGCTCCTATAAGGAATATGCTGGATTCCAAGATTTATCCCAAATTGCAGTTGTCACTGGACTAAAAGAAAAAAAAGATGGAGATGGGAGGATGTTCCATCATGCATGTGATGCTGTTGTGGAGACAGCTCCAGGCTGTAGTTATAACCCGCAGACTTTGAAATCCATTCTTAATCTCCCTGTGTGACGTTTTGGCCTTGAAGCAAAAGCTTGTGCAAATGTAATATATGATATGACACTCTTATTACACTTATGTAATAACAGTATAATTGTGTATTAAATTTCAAAATGCTTCTGGTGCAGCGGGCTTTACCAAATTTCAGAAAAGACTTTTCTTTACCGCTCATTTTTCCTTCACTGAGGGGATGCCATTTATTTCTGTAATTTGAGCACTCCAGTCAGGAACACTTTGAAAAGCCGCTGCTTCAGCTGGAGAAAAGGAATTGAACACTGTTCCCATGTCCCACTGGGAAGAGGTTTAAAATTCAGGTAGCTTCTATGTGTTTACATGTGTTTACTCCCTTTGGTCGCCTATTCCTCAAGGCTAGGCAGGAACAAAATCATTAACCTAATCACAATCATTACCGTCACAAACTGAACTACAGTCACTAGCTAAAGACCGCATCCTTCCAAGATCACATCTGTCTTCTGCCCGTGGGCTCAAGGAAGATGTGAGGAACATGGTATGAGAAGTAACTAGGGAAGCTCTTTGTGAGCTTCCATGTTACCCAGGCCAGCAGCAATGGACAAGGTTATGTTCTACTCTTTTACTATCCCTTGGGTACTTTGTGCCACATTTGTCACCACATGCAGTACATGCTGTCCGTGACGCAAAACTCCTCTATCTAGTCCTCACACATAAAATAAGCAGAGCATGAAATACAACCATGGACAGTAAGAAATATTTTTCACAATGATTTGTTTTTCTACTCCCTTCTGAATTTACACAAAAGGAAGTGTTTTTATGGCTGCTTCATTGCTGCTTGCACATTATAGGAACCTACTTTATATGTTTATCTAGCAACAATGTCATAACATTGTTTTCATCTTCCTGGAAAGATACTAACTATACAGGGAAAGGAAGTAGACTGGATGCAAAACATGCTGAATATTTTGAGAAGGGACATTGTGAGGAGTGGCAAACATTTTCTTGATGAAAATGCTGCCATTGGGAAACATAGTGTTGATCTGATGTGTTATTTTTTGATGCCTCTGAACTATTTCCATTGAGATGATTTCTTTGTGTACATCAGATATATGAGGTGCTCAAGATGTTTTACATAGTAAAAGGACTTTCTGTTCCCGAGGTACAGAAAGGCATTCGAAGGTCAAGAGGTGCCTCAAACTGTTATGAGTCCGCATCTGAGAATGAGCCGTTTCAAAAGACATTTATAGTTGGGTGATATCTGCAAATCATGCATTGTCTAGGCAGTGTAGGATTATATATCACATATACTATGTACACTAAGGCTACGTATTATCATGTATATCACAGAATCGTAGAAACACAGAATGGTTGCAGGTGGGACGAGATATCTGGAGGTCATCTTGTCCAGCTCTCCTGCTCAAACAGGGTCGCCCAAAGCCGTGTTCAGATGGTGTATGAGTATCTCCAAGGATGGAGACTCCACAATCTCCCTAGGCAACCTGCCCCAGTACTCGGACACCTTCACAGTGCAAAAGCATTTTCTGATGTTCAAGGGAACCTCCTGTGTTTCGGTTTGTACCCATGGCCTCCGGTCGTGTCACTGTGTACCACTGAAAAGAGCCTGGCTCCATCCTCTCTGCATCCTCCTTTCACCTATGTATATACTTTCATAAGATCCTCCTGAGCCTTCTCCAGTCAGATGAATGAACCACCAGCAGACAAATGAATGTGAAACTTGGTCATGCAGGTCAGAGATGTTAGTTAAATCTCATCCAGATGTAGAAAATTACTGCCTTGACAAAAGGCAAAACTTCTCTGTTCTTTCCCAATGGGACAGACCTCTGACTGCTCTCAGGGAAGCATTTGCAACATGAAAGGTGGTGGCATCTAGTCTATCCAAACTATTTATGGACTTTCTAAGAGCTGACAGAGGCAAATTTCACTTCAGTTCTGCAGTTCTGACTGAATTAGAATATTTGCATAACTCCTGCTATGGGAATGGAAAACAAATCCCAGTTAAGGCATCCACCACACTGCGGTGGTCCTGTTTCCATGACCAACAATGAGTAGAAGCATTTACAAACTACCAGTCTCTGCTGGAAAGAAAAAGTGATCTTTTTCGCATTTATTCCCTCTCAAACTTCCAGAACGTGGAACCTCAAAAGAAGATCTTGCTTTTTTTCTTTTTTCGTTAATACATAAGGGGTAATTTTCATAAAGATGCCTCAAATAAACCAATTAAATTGTGTCAGCTTAACAAACACATTAAACGGTCTGAACTCTCAAAGGACATTGCACTAAGACTTTTATGTGGTCTCAGAAACTTGCAGGTTTGATCTAATTATTATACTAGAGAAAAATTCCTTCATCCGTTCATTGTCTTTTTCTTTTGCTTTCCACCTCTGCGGCACTTCATACCTTACAGGGTCCGACAGTACTTAATGGGACGCCATGTACAGTTAGAAATCAATTTCTATGCACAAGAAGTACCACACTCCTGAAATCAAATATAATTCAGACCATTTTTTAGCAGGATGGTGGTGGTGGTGGTGGTTAGGGTAATCCTGTGCTCAAAAGTAAATCTGAATCCTCAGAGCTTATAAGGTCTGACTGTTTCCTAATGGAGACTGAATTACTGAACCTAATGTTTATTTTAAAATATCATAGAATCATTTAGGTTGGAAGAGATCCTCAAGATCATTGATTCCAACCATACCCTAACTCTGGCACTAAACCATGTCCCTGAGAACCTCATCTATGCATCTTTGAAACACCTCTGAGGATGGTGACTCCACCAATTCCTGGGGCAGCCTGTTCCAGTGCTTCACAACCCTTTCTGGGAAGAATTTTTTCCTAATATACAATCTGAACCTTTCCTGGTGCAACTTGAGGCCATTTCCTCTTGTCCTATCACTTGATATCTGGGAGAAGAGACCAACACTCTCCATGCTACAACTTCCTTTCAGGTAGTTGTAGACAGTGATAAGGTCTCCCCTCAGCCTCCTTTTTCTCCAGGCTGAACAGCCCCAGGTCCCTCAGCTGCTCTTCATGAGACTTGTGCTCCAGACCCCTCACCAGCTTTGTCACTCTTCTCTGAACTCGCCCCAGCACCTCCATGTCTTTTCATTAGTGAGGGGCCCAAAACTGAACACAGAATTCAAGGTGGGGCCTCACCAGTGCCGAGTACAGCGGTACAATCACTTCTCTAGTCCTGCTGGCCACACTATTCCTGATACAAGCCAGGATGCTGTTGGCCTTTTTGTCCACCTGGGCACACTCTGGTTCATGTTCAGCCACTGTCACCAACACCCCCAGGTCCTTTTCCACCGGGCATTTCCCCAGCCTGGAACGTCCATGGGGTTGTTATGACCCAAGTTCAGAACCCGTCACTTGGCCTTGTTAAACCTCAGAGAGTTGGCCTCAGCCCGTCGGCCTCAGCCCGTCAATCCAGCCAGTCCAGATCCCTCTGTAGAGCCTATGCTGCCAGCCACCTTTCATCTGCACCACGAAGTGAAATGCCTGCCATTCTCAAGTGAAACTGCACACATTTACTTACATATAAAACAAATGAAAAAATGGGAAATAAAGTGGGTTACAGCATCTCACATGTAATTTTTGATCTGGTCATAGTTTCTTTTCAGAGTGTCTTAGGGGCTTTTGACCAGGGCAATATAATTTACATGATGGTGACCACTTGTTTACAACAGGAGACCCGTTCTGGATTTTTGTTCAAGAGTTCCTTTAGTTTGGCCTTTTGCCATCCTGCGGTTTTGCAGGGGCCTCTGGGCCTTTCTGCCTTTTTCTCTCTTCTTCCCCCAGCAGTGGCTGTTCAGGACCAGGTGCTCTTTTCTGGGACTGGCTGCTAGGTGCAGGTAGAGTTTGTGAGGAACTGCACTGAGTATCTTTTATTTTCTATTCTATTGCCATTTTATTAATATTAGTAGTAGTAATGGTGTATTAGTATTATTTTGTTGTTTTATTAAACTGTGTTTATCTCAGTCCACGAGTTTCTCCATTCACTTTTGATTCTCTCCCCTATTTCTGTGTGGGCAGGGGAGTGAGCAAACAACTGTCATAGTTGTGATTGCTTGCTCAGGTTAATCCAGTCTTCCTCAGCTGTTCGGTCTTGCAGCCAATGTAAGAGTTTTCCCCTGTAGCCATTTTTGGATGCAGAAGCAAAAGTGGCTGGTTTTCTTAGCAACGTGTAGTCAGAGTAGCCATCAGCCGAATCTCTGACTGAGTCTCAAGTGGTCAAACAGTCCCTCCAGAATCTTTCCAGGGGATAATTTTACTGGACCATTTCAGTATTAATTTTCATGTCTACCTCATGTTTGTGGCTCTTGGGCTAGCTTGCATCCCGCACCCTGGGCTCTTTCCAAAGCAAATAACACCTAGGACATGGTAACAGGAGTGTGCCCGCTCACCAGTGCCAGTCAGGGTGCACCATCCAGTGTGCGTGTTCCTGTGCACAAGTGAACGTGGTCCTTTTCCTAGATGTGCATGGTAGATGCCTGGGTTATTTGGGTAAGGAATAGTGACAGCTGATTGTGGTTTTGAAGCTTTGGTATGGCTACTCAGGTTTCCAGCTTCTGTCTGTCACATGCTGGAGTGTAAAATCTTTTCATGGGAAGAACAACAGGTCTGTATGATATCCCTATTCTCCTTTTCTAGCCCACTTCATTGCTGTTTGAGGATGTTCAGCAAAGGCAGATGGCTCGGAACATGATGAATGTAAAAGTCCTCTCCCTAATTTACTGGTTCCCTGTTATTAGTAATAGCTGTAATTCCCAAACGTATTTGGACTGCAGTCCCTTTCAGTACCAAATGTAGTTCATAATTCCAGCTCTGGATGACTGCCTGAAATAATGTGAAGCATTGATGATACCAACACAAAGGATATGGTGAACCTCAGCTTAACCCGTGAAGCTCAGTTTGAGAAGCACTAACTGGAGACAGGAACACTCATACAATCTTCTTTCAGTTGAATGAAAAGCAGAAGTAATTTGAAAGATACTGTGTCATTACAAGGTAAATCACTATTTCTATCTTCATAAAAAGAACATTTGTTTGTCATTCATACAGAAGAAAACTCAATCAGTGAGACAACTTTTTATGTCATAATTCAGTAACTTTTATCACATTGTAAGTAGGAGGCAGGAAATGAAGGAAACACGAGACAATAAATGATAAGAAGTGGCAGTCCTGACTTTTCCAAAGAGAATGATGTGTTGTAAAAGTCAGTCTCACTTGCTTTATAGGAAAACACGGGACTATTTATGACAAATTTTAGAACTTCAGAGACATTTATGACTCACTGCAGCAGGCAGGCCCTGCTTCATGTTGTGCAACTCCCTTGTGAGCTCTTCAACACAGCTCAAATAAATAACTGGACGAAGAGCACAAACTGCCTTCTGAGAAGGAAATGATAGGAACACACATGACATGATGGACGTAGGATATAAAGGAGATGGCCAAACAAATGAAGATTGTTATGAATCTCTTTGAGCCATCTGAGAGATAATAAAATTGTTGACTAACAAGTCATGTACTATTGTGTACCCTTGACCCTGAAGAGGTTTCAGTAGTTCAAGGATCAAAAGTCAAAGGCTGAGTGAATTTTCTTGAAACCTGCCCCTGTGCAATGTAAGCCTGTATCTAACAAATGGAGTCCGTCCCTTTGCTTTGGCTCTGGGACATCACATTCTCCAAGTGCTATTATTAAAAAAAAAAATAAAGAGTAACTTGTGAGTTAAAGTATTTCTTAATGTGATGAGAAATGGCTGCATGAGGCCCTGGGCTAGGAACTGGGCTTCTGAATCAGTTTTTTGCAATGCTGGTCTTTTTCATACAAAAAACTCAGGTATGCTTGAAGTATTGAAGAGTGAAAAAATCAAGTGATTTTACAGCCCAGAAGTAGGAGAGCTCTCAGCTTCTGGAATCTGTGAAAAGGTTGAATGGTATTTTGTATCGAGGTGGTGTTAGGGCTCTGAGGGCACCATTAGGCCTTAATGGCCCTGACCCAACTGGGGTCATGAGCTTCAGTTCCTGCCTCAGCTTCCTTTCCAGCAAAGCCACAGATATGCATGTGGCCCTGAACCCTATTAAAAGGGATCTCAATCCATGTTCTCATTTCTAAGGCTGACTTTGGACCGGTCTTTTCATTATGGACCTGTCTGGCAGTTATGGGGTAGTATTAGCTGCTGACTACCATCACTAGACCTCAACCTGACATACACATTGACTTTCCAGATTGACCTCAGCACTGCCTCATCATCATAAACTCTTCTGCTAATCTGGATTTAATTGAGCTTAGCTATGACCTCTGGGTTTGTCATGGTGACCTCACCCAGGGGCTGTGGGACTGTGCCATGGCCAGTGAGGCCATTGCCCCACCAGCCATGGGATTCCTCTTGGCTCCACATCCCCATGAAGCATTGACTCTGGAGACACTTATAGAAAAGAAGTGGAAGAAAATAATGAATTTTATAATGGGAGGGTTTTAAAGGAAAAATAATGGATTTGGAAACTAGAAAGATGTGTGAGGTAACACAAGCCTAGTGGTTTGGTAAAAAATATGGGAACTGACCTGATCTTTTTGTGTAATACAAATTACCTTTTGAAGAAAGGGGTTTGGACTGTGGTTTCATGCCCACGAGTCAACTACGTCAAAATTAGTTCTTTCTGATGTAGGATTTCATTCAACTTAGAATTTGGCTTATAAACATAAACATCACGAAGCCCAGAGTGCAGTGAGAGCCATCTGCTCACTGAGGGATGGGGAACTGGGAACCAAGAGCAGACCCACAGCCCTGGGACAGGGCTCTTCCAGCCACAGCACGGCCCCACAGCACCTCAGCAAGGTGAGCAGGGCAGACCCAAAGACCAGGCTCAGGTTCAACAAAGAGTTCAAATTTTCAGAAGAATTCATGGTGGTGAGGCAGATCTGAACTTAATTTGGGAAGTCAATGTGCATGTCAGGGCCAGTTTTGGGGCCAGTGTCAGTAAAGAGAATCAGATAGAGCCCTGTGATCACCAGGAAGGACCATAATGAAGAGACAGGTTTGAGCTCAACCTGGGGAGCTGGTCTATGAGTTGGGCTCCTGACCATCAAGGCCCATGGCCAGGTACGTACATGTCATGGTGGAGACCAGTTCTCCTACAGTACTTTGGCTGTGGTGGAGACCAGTACTCCTACAATATAGCTCAGGTAGGCCCAGAGCTGGACTGAAATGAAACCCATGGGCAGGGGCTGTGGGTGGAGGCCTCAGGTCACCTTGTCAGGGCCATTAAAGCGTACTTGGTGCCCTCAGATCCCCAACAGATGACACTAAAAGACCTTGACAATGCAGTGCAGGACCTTGTTGGTACTCTTCGGAGACGAGTGTATGATTAGAGGCTTCTCTTTTGTGCCAGGAGTAGCCAGTCATCATCATTGCCACTCCTTCACATCTGACATGATGTGCCCCTGCCATATGATGACTTGCTGCTTTTGGCTTGTATACCAGTCAGCTCTGACATGGCTTGATAACAGAAACAGCAGATAAAAGTTGTATATGGAGCAGTATTTATCTGTTTGACTTCCAAGCTCCCAGTATCCCAACAGGAATGTGTTCAGACCTTTCTGACGATGGTGTGTGGATGGGCAGCCATGGCTCTGGTGGGGGATGTTCAGCTGCTCTGCCGGATGGCATTTCAGAGTGAGCACAGAGATGGCTTTCATCCGTGTTAGTGTACTGAAATGCGTTTTGGGTTTAACAGGGTGTCTCCTACAGGCATTCCCAGTTCTGCTCCTCCAGGCTGGGGATCCGCTCAGCACCAATGCCATGGGCAGAAGTGGGAAACCTGACACCTGTGGCTGCAAGGACACAGGAGCATTTCTCCATGTTGTCGCTCTTAATCTGTGCTTCTCTTTCCACCTACAGGAGGTTTCATCATGATCAGCTATGTGTGTTGTTCACTTTCTTCCCCTTTCAGTTCCCTGAGAGCCGGGTTCACATGTAGACAGGAGAAAGAGAGGAGGAGTGTGGAGCTCAGCCCTTGCAGTGGGGGCTCTGCTCTCCATGTGTGTCTGTGATGTGTGACAAATATCACCTGCTGGGCTTCTGATGCAGTTGTGTCATCTATGGGCTATAGAAACTCCCTGTCAGTCTAGATTTGTGCTTCTGTTGGCTGTGAAAGGTTCTAAACTAGTCATCAGGTTCCGATATTTTCTGAAAGTCAAGAGCTATTAAAATTGGGGGGGGGGGTATTAAACTCAAGTCTGAATTTGCATAATAAAGTTGCTTTGAACAGGATCCACTCCTGTTATTGAAGAAAAAAAAGCCAAACAGAATTTGAAAATAGTCTCTACTCTTTAGTTTTGAATTCATCTGACACTGCTTAATCAGAGAAAGTGTCCCTTACGTATCACCTGAATATTTTTAATTCTTATGTGTTGGTTCTGTTTAAGGTATTATCCTACATTTCACAGTGGTTTGAGGTTATGGCGACGATCCTGAAAAGCATCTGTAGGGCTTTTTTGTTACTGTTCTTTTTACAGATCTATTTATTTCTTAGCATGCACAAGGATATTTGGACCAGTTTGTAGCATCATCCTCTACAATGTGTGGTTTTACAGACTTCTCATGTAATAAAATACAAATTTGTTTTATGTAAAAACCATTTCACTACCAGAGTTCTGTATCACAAAGGTCCACAAAAACCCATGCTCTAAAAATTACACTTCTGTCCCTTGATGATTGTAAATAAAAATGGAGAAGAACAAAGGCAAGTAGTGCAATTGACTATTCTTTCCTAAGTGACATCCATGTGTTTATGCCACACAGTTGTGTTACATCCTTACCTTGAAATGTATTTTTTTCAAATAGAATAATCACCTATGTAGAGTTTCTTTATGTTGACCAACAAATTAGCATAAGCTTATATAACACTTGCTTAATGTTACTTTTCCCAGGTTTCAGTTCAAGCTAACGTGCTAAAATTCATTCTGTCATGCCAACATACAAAGTTCCCAGCCAGGTCTCTGGGTCATTTCTGCGCTTTCATGTGGGCAGTGACACAAGGTAGTTCTCATGCACAGACTCTTTCCACAAAGGTTGTATATGAAGGTCTGCTACAGCTCAGGACAAGGAGCGGAGCTGTGCAGGGAAGCAGCGTGTTTGCACACACACCTGCTCACTGCTCGCTGTCAGGGTTTTCTACACATACATCAGGGAACAGTCTAAGTTTGCTTGCCCTTGAACACACTTTGAGGTGAGGCTGTGGGAGGAAAAATATACTGAAAATATGTTGTTAACCTCGGGATATCTGACACTTGCCTGAGGATACCAGCTAATGTCACAATTTGGAATGGTTCTCCCCTCTACAGTCCAACGGTGCAATTAGGTGAGATACCTGAGCTGAGACAGCAGCTTACTGCTTCTGAGCAAAGGGCTGTGATTAGCTGAAGACCTTGTCTTATCTCTGTCAATAAAGGCAATGAAAACTAGAGGATATTTCATTGATATTTATCTTGTTTTTCCTCCATTCGCTCTCTTGTGTGTTTTTAGAACAGTGACCTTGAAGGTGACACTGATGAGTGCAGGGTCAGAGGAGGAGAGAACAGGTTTCCTGTGATGGAGCACTTTTAGAATTTGCCATGCGTGTTACTTCTTAAAGCAAATAAATCTTCTCCATTAAAGTAATAACACCCCGCTAGTGATGGGGATGCCTCTTCGCACATTATTAGCGGTTCAGCAGGTCAGTGTGGGGTTTCTGCACAAGTTTGAACCCTGCAGGTCGTTTTCCCACAGACTGCAGGTTACGGCGGGTCAGTGGCTGAGCTGGTAACGGAGCCTGATGAGACATTTGCTCTGCTCTGAGGTGCTGTGCCCTCAGCCCCAGGTCCCAGAGACTGCTGGGAAATGCAGTCCTCAAACATTGGTTTCTCCAGAAGGCTTTCTACAGGCAGCTACAAAACTGGAATTCCACTTTGGCTTTCTTAGTTTGTCTCATTTATTGTGTGCTCCCCTTCTTCAGGAGAAGTGACACAATCCTTCTTCTGTACGATCCCTCGTTTATTAGGAATCTCATCCCACAAGTGCAAAACAGAGGTCTGAGTCCCCCTTTTAACCCCCTTTTTCTGTATAAGACAGTGCTGTGCACACTAGGCCATAATCAGTCTGCGGTGCTCCTGTTGATGGGAGGGCACTGTGTGCAAAGGGGCAGAAGATTTGTGGAGAACGCACCCCAGGGTCCCAGCCCAGCCCTCTCCCCTCACCTGAACATGGCAGCGTCAGCAGCGGATCTGGGCTCAGGTCTTGTTGCCAGAGAGTCCTGGGGGTCCTGGGGACAGCAGGGTGACCATGAGCCAGCACTGGGCCCTTGTGGCCAGGAAGCCAATGGGCCACGCTGCTTCTGTTTGGGGCTGTTTTCTTGGGAGAGGTGTCCGGGCACTTGTACCACAGCACACTTGACCTGTCTGGGAGGGAGATGCTCCTGAGGTCTCCCCACAAGCGGTGCTGCCCGTGCGAGCCCCACCATCCACCCCAGGGTGTTCCAGGACCCCGTCACTGCACCTGAGCGTCCCCCCGTCAGACTCAGTCCCGCGGGGGCTGAAATTCAGATGTGTGTGACAGATTGGCACCCGGCCCTGGCCTGGGTGTACGTGTGGCTCTGTTTGCTCCGGGAACCAGAGCAGATTGCCGCTGTACACACACAGAGGAGCTGTCTGCCAAATTAAGTCGGTTGACATTTTACTTCTTAGAAACAATTTTTGCAAATCCTTCAAGCATTTCATGGACTCTCCATGTTTCAAGAAAGTATTTTTTGATAACACTTTGGTTTCAGCTTCAATTTGGCTCAGGGGAAGGACAACCAGATAAGGACTCAAAATCAAAACTGTGAGGAAATATGAAGTGTATTATTTTGAATTAGGATTTCCAAACACTCACCAAAATCAGCAGGAAAAACAGCAACAACAACAGCAAAGCACAGACCCCTGCAAGAAAACAGGCTGGGAGAAACAGCAAAGGGACTTGGACTGAAACCACCCGGGCTGCCCTGGACCTGCTGGAGAAGCACAAAGTGGGGAAAGAAGTGTCTGAAGTGAATGGCTGGAGAGGCCATGGCTGAGCAGTGTGCCAAGAATAAGTCTGATGGGGAGGGTGCAGAGCTGTAAATGCTCTTTCCTCGCGGTCTGGGATTAGAGAGCGGCAGCACGAGCACAGCTTTCTGAACAGACATCAATTTCCCCGGTATGAACTGTCCTGTAACCCTGCCATTGCATTCAATTTGAAGTCCTCCAGGAGAAGAGATGAGCTTCCCTCAAACAGTCAGACAAATGATTTTAAAACAATTGTGTTGTTGGTGCCATCCACGGGCCTGGGAGGATTCATCCAAGCCCTTAAACACTAAAACTGTGAACATTTCCTGACCTGTTTCTCTCCTAGCCTGCCTGGGAAAGGTCCAGGGGAGTGCTGCTGATCAGACAAACAAGACAATCTGTTTTCTGTGTGCTCATCTTTTCTTGATCTTTCTTATCTCTGTACCTATACTTGACATTTTCATTGTCATTAGTCTAATTCCCAAACACCCCAGTGATACCCAGGCACCTTCAGCACCAGGTCCAGATGGATAAAACTACCAGTGATACCTGGGGTGGGTTAGAAGGGGGTGGTCAGTAGGTCAGAAAGGTTCTCCTGCCCCTCTGCTCTGCCCTGGGGAGACCACACCTGGAATATTGTGTCCAGTTGTGGCCCCTCAGCCTCAGAAGGACAGGGAACTGTTGGAGAGAGTCCAGCGCAGCCACCAAGATGCTGAAGGGAGTGGAGCATCTCCCGTGTGAGGAAAGGCTGAGGGAGCTGGGGCTCTGGAGCTGGAGAAGAGGAGACTGAGGGGGGACTCATTCCTGGGGATCAATATGGAAAGGGGCAGTGTCAGGAGGATGGAGCCAGGCTCTTCTGGGTCACAACCAGTGACAGGACAAGGGGCAATGGGTGCAAACTGGAACACAGGAGGTTCCACTTAAATTTGAGAAGAAACTTCTTCCCAGTGAGGGTGTCAGAGCCTGGCCCAGGCTGCCCAGGGAGGTTGTGGAGTCTCCTTCTCTGCAGACATTCAAACCCGCCTGGACCCCTTCCTGTGGAACCTCAGCTGGGTGTTCCTGCTCCATGGGGGGATTGCACTGGATGAGCTTTCCAGGGCCCTTCAACCCCTGACATTCTGGGATTCTGGGATTCCGAGTCTTCCTTGCAAAATGCACAACCTGTCCTCTCTGCATGGGCTGCTCGAAGATGTTGTCTTAAAGATTTATCAAGTTAGATTTAACAGAAAATAATAAGCCATATTTCTATATGTAGATAAATAACTGTAAGGTTAAAACAAGTCCAGGCAGTCATTTGTGCCAGGGAATCCAGTTTCCAGTGGTTCCAATTTCAAGGAAGCAGGAAGAGCCTTATTCTGAGACTCTCTTTGGCATTTGCTGTTGGATGTTACTTGTCCTGGAGTAGTCAACATACTGGATGTGAGGAATTCCCTTCTGCACCCACATAGCTTTTCTGTCAAATAAACAGGAATTTATACATCAAATATTATTTTTTTTAACATCACTTCTGGATTTAGGCATCTAATTCCTGGGATAAATGCTCAGCTTTATAGCACTGACAGTCTTTTGAGAACTTGGTTGCTGAGTTGAGAGTCCCATATATATAAAATGGATATAATGATTCAACAGTTAAAAGTAAAGGGGAATAAGAACTTCAGATTGTTAGAAGTTCACAACAATATTAACACGATACATTTTACTCCAGTGAAGATCCAGACGTGAAAGACCTTATATAGCAGAAAAGTAAACTAAAAGCATCACTAAAAAATCCCCTCACCAAAACCCAGCAAAAACATAAACAACAACAAAAAGTCCCAGTTTACTACTGGCTTTTATTTCATATGCAGCATATAAACATGGCCAGATCTTTTCTTCACAATCTTTCCACCAATAAATAAAAACACAAGGCAATGTTTTAATTTCAAAATTATTTCAGCTTTGCAGTTTGGACTTCCTTTCTCCGAAACAGAGCTTAATGAACATGAATATCTGTCAAAAGAAGGGAGCTTCCATACAACTATGTAGAAAGTGTTCCTGTGCTCCTCTATGTCCATTCCCTAAACTGGCAACAATTGGTACAAGTAACAGACTGAGAATTTTCTGGCTATGAAAGTGTTGCTAAACACCAGTAACTTGTCCCCAGGTTACTTGCTGCAGTTCTGTTACAAACATAAGCATGGCACACGCAGACCTACAGGTAGAGAGACAGTTATCCCACAGGCTGGAAAGCGTGGGCTGGAAAACATGATAACCCACTGCTGCTGGGTGTTATGTGTAGGGGAAGCCGAATCACAGGCAGATTTAGATATTAAAAAGGCTGCAGGAAACTGCTGAGGTTCACCTGTTCTGTTCCAATCCAGACAAACTAGTGGAAAATGAAACTGTGCCTGGGACATTTTCATTCCAATGTGACACAACTCATGCAGAACTGAAACCTCCCAGGTGAGGTTTACAGCCTCCTTGTTGCCAGAACTGCACTGCTGGTGACATCTGACCCAACCACTCCAGGAGTACCCCTGGTATATGTCTACATGAGCTAGAAGCTCCAGTTTGACTGTAGTGGAGATGGAGCCCAAATATTGATTTGTGAAAGTATATGATCTTGCAATATGAATGCAGAAACTTCCTAGCTTGACACATCTTCTTCTGATTGTTGTTCAAAAGCAACCAGCGCAGGCAGCATTTGCACAGATTTCACACAAATCAGCGTCTCGGACTGCCATGTCTGTTAGAGAGAAAAGAGATGGTTTCAATGAGATGGCAAGAGAATTTCTGGGAGAACAGAGCCACATATCAAGGCATTTGGAGACTCCTTTTTATTACTCTTGTATGAGTTTTAATGTTCTTTGAAGTTGTTACTAAGTGAAATTAGTTCTTGCAAAAATATGGCTTAAAGAGTTAAATTGAACGTGAATTCATTGCAGAAACAATGGGGACATGTGGAGGCAAGAGAACAATAGGACGTCTTGTGGGAGGGTGGTGCAGATATGGCTTATAGAATTATGACATTTCTTACATTGGTAGTATTTCTTCCTACAGTGTCAATTATATTAAACAGTAGATAAATGCAACATAACAAAATTAAACAAACAAACAAAACAACAGACACTGTAGCAGTCAGTTCAGGAATTGTTATGTGTGTCTTGCAGACAGATCATGCCAAAGAGTGATTCATCTCACTTGATCTTACACCTCTTTTAGGTTACCTGGAAAAATACCTTCTTCTATACTGATTGAAGAGAGCAATTAGACCTGCTCACAAGATGTAGTTAGCTAGAATGACTGATATAACCCTTGGTTGTGGGCTCTCACTTTAAGTCACAAGAGTTGTTGTGCAGCTCCTCGGAGGAAGTTCTTCCATGGTTACAGCAGCCTGATCTGCAGCCAAGCTCAGCACAGCAGGAATGTTCTTCTAGGGGGTTCACACCTAATGTAGTCCAACCCTCACAGGAGGGGCAGGAGAAAGGCAGCATGGACTCTCTCAGCTGCTTTAGAAGTGACAGAACGGTAATTAAATGTCTTTGCTTGCTGCTATTTGAATGTTTATGGTTGAAAAGTGTGACAAAAATGGCAACTATGTAATATGAGATACATACTCAGCCTCTCAAAAATCATGGCTGCATCTTCTCTTTCGCACACGGGTTGAAACTCCTCAGGGAGAGACTTTTCATCACATGGAGAATAGCCAGCCATTGAAACAACCATGCGAGGGTTACTGGGTCTGTTCTCATCCATAAGCTCCTTTAGCTTCTTCACAGACTCAAGCGAGAACTTTAAGTCTCCATCCTATGTAGACAGAACCAGAAACAAAAGGCATCAGGAAGTCAGTCATTAGGCAAATCCGTTCCATTTCAACCACGAGCTCTCCCAAAGACTGTAGTAGAGGGAAAAGACAATGTTGAAACAAAGCCTAGATAAAGCCAGTGCTGACTGAAGGCAAAATGACCAGCTCTTCAAGGCAAAGACCTTTCAGAGCAGCAGCGAGACCCGGTTGGCTGGTCACCATGTGTCACAGTGGATGGAGCCAGAATTAGTGCATTTCTCGTTCCCATGACAGAGACCCACGAAATCTGGGGTCAAAAGGTACAGGCTGGGAATCTTCAGCCTAGAAGAGAGATGACTCGGAAATACATGGTAGAAATTTACAAAATCATGAGTTGAATGGTGGCAAATGGGAATTTATTTATTTCTTCTAACACACCAGTAGAGAACTTCCAAGTGCTGGCTGTCATGTGGCAGGCTCTAACCACACAAAAAGAGTTATTCCCTCACATTACACATTATTAAGAGCTGAAATCCTTCATCTCAAGGTACTGTGGCAAGTTCCCATTAATTTACTACTTGTCCACACAATTAAGGGAACACAAATTATTGGCAGCATAAGACACTTCTGACTGAAGTGTCTCATATCAAAAGCCTCAGGAGGACAGGATATTATTCAGGGAACTATTACTCAATGTTTTAGACGCTGTGCCTGTTAACAGTCATGCTCTTAGTTTCAAGTGAATCCCACAGTTGAGGTCATAAACTTAAATTGCAGGTGTTGCAACTGTTAAGCTATGTGCATAAAGTCTGAGAATGTCTGCAGATAATCAGAGTTTGGCCTAGAAGAGAAAAAAACATTTTCAAATTGATCCTTAGCATGTGTTTTAAACTGGTTGAATGACCAACATGTAGTCAGTATGATGACCAAGTAACACCTACTCATTCAAGGAAATAAAGTGAAGCGGCTGACAGAGCATGAGACCAAGTATTGCCACTGGTGCCATAGTCTCATGAGCCCAGTGTTGGATAGTGTGAGATAGGGGGGAGGTAGCTGGTTTTGGTGCCTTGGGATTTTTTTTGCAGAATCACAGAATTTTCGTGTTAAAGAATTAAAAATTCCCATCCAGATAAACTCCAGCCATGCATTTGCTTAACAAAGTCAAACTCTTTTCTACTTACAATCGGTTTATGATTTTACACAGGTTAATTTATCCACCATGGCTGCCTATTAATTTTTCCTGTATAAATGCAGTTCTGCATTCAGTTATTGGTCACAGACCTCAAAAGCATAAAAGAGAACTAGAAAAGGATGGATTTCCATGGATACAGTTTCAGAGAAAACAGAAAGTAGGAATTAACCCTGAGATGTGTATGTCCTGGTGACAAAAAACAACAACAGAACAACAAAAACATGAAACAAACCCCCCACCAACATCAGTTAAGAAAGATGTATTAGAGAGAGCTCAGGCTGAGCAGTATTCCCCTCCAAGCTCCAAGTGCGTACTGTGTTGCTGAACTAAGAGATTTTATCACAGAAATATTCATTCAAGATCTGTCATGGAAAGTGTTGAGATAGTGATAATCAGTCTTCAAAAACATGACACGAATCAAATGAAATTCACTTCTGCTTTGCAAAACATTTTGTTAAATGAACTACTTCTGACATACTACAGGAGAGGGAAGAATTGGGAAGAGTTTCAGAAAACAAGAGCATAAGCCAACTTTGTGCACCAAGTAATTAGTCAGACCTTAGGGACCTTAATAGAACAAGTGAAAGGAGTGCAACGCACGTGCAGAGCACACTGCACATATATGGGGGGAAACACAGATTTAATTATTAATGAGATAAGACTTCAAACTAGAAACAGGAACCAAAGCTGCACTTCCTACACTTTTACCCAACCTGGAAAAAGCTATTCTCATTTAGTTATTTTTTTATGCCTCCAGGTGAAAGACAGGTTTTTTTTCATTAAGCAGGAAGCTATCTGTTCCCCTGGAGAATCCAAATGTTAAAGGATGCTTAGAAAAAAAGGAATAGCTTAAACCTGCTATCTCTGTATATCTCTGACATCCAAAGGAGAAAAACAGGATATTTCAAGTCACAAAGATAGTACCTTATCCCTGGAAACCTACTGTGCAAATATAAAGAAAGCACATAATTGTTTAAGGAATATTAGTTCTCTTGATACTCTCAGGAAGTTATTTACATTGCAACCAAATTGAAATCTCCCAAGCTGTTTCTAAGAATGAGTGCAGACAGATCCAACACACTCATAAGAACAGGCAAGAACACTGAAGTACCTTCTTAATTGCTTTCATGTTGCATACAGTATCAGTCATAGGTGCTGCGTATTTTGGAAAATTTGATATAGCCTCCTCTAATAGCTTATTGCCTACTAATATTTCATTGGATCCAGCTAAGCATTTCTTTCACCTTTTTTTTTGTGTGATATGTGTGTACGCTCCAACACATAAGCTTGCAGATCATTTTCATAGAGTTCTTGCAGTTCCCTAGTTCTTGCAGCTTCAAAACACGTAGGGTTATGTGCAAAAGAAAACTCTGGAAATGCAGTGCCTCAGTCAGCAAGGGATATCAGAGCAGTGAAAGGGCTGATGAAGTTAATTAAATTGCAGCAGCATGTTATCAAATTCTGCATCATTTTACAGAAAGAAAAACTAAACTGTAGGAAGATGAAGTTGGATATCAAGGCAGAGCAAAGCAAAAATTCAGGTCTGTGAGTTCAGTTCAAGATTCCTGTTGCAGCCACAACACTTCACATAGTATCAGTACTTTATTGAACTTGCGATAACAACAAATTAAAGAGCAGAAAACTCACCTGAACATAGACTTCCTGGGAGCTGTGCACCAGTAAAAGGACTGCAAAGACCGTAAAGGAAATAGAGCCTTTCATAGTGCCTGCGAAGTATAGCCTTTCCTAACCTGAATATATTTTATTTTCTCTGGCTTTGGTCTTTCTTTGTCTTCCGTTTGTGCCTCTAAGACTTTCTCTCGTCTTAGCACTCAGACTGGTGAGCAGTCAGAGCTCTACGCTCCCAGTGCAGAGCTGGAGCTTTATAAAGACTTCACACAACATTTTCTTGGTAATCCATTAATCTAGGCTCTTTATTGACCTATAATAAACCCTCAGTGGACTATCGGTTACCTACTAATTAGCAGAGTAGGCCAGTCACACCCAGGCAGGTTTATGAGTGTCTCCCACTTTGAGAAACTCGTCATGACACACACACTGGCAAAACATTCTGGCCTACAATAAAAAACTGGTAGAGATTGATTTAACACAACATCTGAAGCTCAGTTTCCATATGGGAAATGCGCTCAGGTTTCTGACCACTTCCAGCAGAGCTGTGAGAAAGAAAGAGATTTGGAAGGAGATAAAAAAACCCACAAATCTGTGATCTGCTCTAGGTGTTCTGGCTTTAGCAGGTGGGTTGGACTGGATGATCTCCAGAGGTCCCTTCCAACCCCAAACATTCTGTGATTCTGTGATTGCTGGCCAGTCATTTCTCTCCTCTGGGGACTCTAGGGACTAAGACAGTAGCAACAGACTGAGGCAGAGGAACACAGGTTGTGCCTGTATGCAATCATACATAAAATATCACCTTACAGCTTTTTGTATTAAAATGGACACACAGAAAGGCATAGGAAGTGTCACTAAGGATAAAGGATGCCACGAATCAAATCTATTTCTCTGTGACTTCCAGTCTTATACAGAACAATGATAATGTCTCACAGATGGAGAAACATCAAGATGCCTCATTCAGCTCAGTTCTGCCCATCAAGCTCAGGTCCTTGAATCTGTAAACGCATTCTGGAGTATGGTGGCTCTGGAGTAACAACAGAGGAGGGCAACAGTTAGTTACTAAGAATCACAGAATAACAGAATTGTTAGGGTTGGGAGTGACCTCTGAAGACCACATAGTCCAACTCACCTGCTCACGCAGGGTCACCAGAGCAGATCACACAGGTGGGTCCAGGGGGTTTGAATGGCTCAGAGGAGACTCCACACCCGCTCTGGGCAGCCTGGGCCAGGCTCTGGCACCTCCCAGCAAACAAGTTTCTCCTCATGTCCAGATGGAGCCTCCTGTGTTTCAGTCTGTGCCCGTTGCCCCTCACCCTGGCGTTGGGCACCACTGAACAGAGTCTGGTCCATCCTCTGACACCCACCCTGAGATATTTATAAGCATTGATAAGATCCCCCCTCAGCTTCTCTTCTCCAGCTCAACAGCCCCAGCTCTCTCAGTCCCTCCTCATAAGAAAGATGCTCTAATCATCTTCATAGCCTGTCACTGGACTCCCTCCAGTAATTCCTTGTCCTTCTTAAACTGGGGAGCCCAGAGCGGGACCCAGTAACTCCAGATGAGGCCTCCCCAGAGCAGAGCAGAGGGGAAGGAACAACCTCCCTCACCTGCTGCTCACACTTTTCTGAATGCAGCCCAGGTCTCATTGGCCTCTTGGCCACAAGGGCACATTGGTGACTCATGGCCAATCTGTTGTCCCCCAGAATTCCCAGGTCCTTCTCTGCAGAGCTGCTTTCAGCAGGTCACCCCAACCTGTACTGGTGCCTGAGGTTGTTCCTACCCAGGTGCAGGACAATACACTTGCCCCTGTTAAACTTTGTCAGGTTCTTCTCTGCACTTCCTGAGCTTGCCTATGAGGAGGTTGTGAGAGACAGTGTCAAAAGCCTTGCTGAAGTCAAGGTAGACAACATCCACTGCTCTTCCCTTGTCTACCCAGCCAGTCACATCATCACAGAAGACTATCAGGTTGGTCAAACATGATTTCCTCTTGGTGATCCCATGCTCACTGCTCTTGACAACCTTCTTTTCCTCCACATGCTTGGACATGATGCTCACAATGAGCTGTTCCATCACCTTTCCAGGGATGGAGGTGAGGCTGACTGGCCCCTAGTTTCCTGGGTCGTCCTTCTTGCCCTTTTTGAACACTGGAGTGACATTGGCTTTTGTCCAGTCCTCAGGCACCTAAATCCTCTTCTCCAAGACTGTTCAAAGATGATGGAGAGTGGCTTTGCAATAACATTTGCCAACTTTCCCAGAACTCGTGGGTGCATCCCATCGGGGTCCATGGATTTGTTCATGTCCAGATTGTCTAAACAATCTCCAACCTGATCCTCCTCAATCAAGGAAAGTCTTCTTTTCAACAGGCTTTCTCGCCTATCTCTAGGGTCCGTGATACCCGAGGGCCAGTTTTAGTAGTAAAGATGGAAGCAAAGGCATTCAGTAACTCTGCCTTCTCTGTATCATCCTTCACCAGGGCACCCTCCTCATTCAGCAGTGTACCTACATTTTCCCCAACCTTCCTTTTGCTGGTGCTGTACTTGAAGAAGCCCTTCTTGTTGTCCTTGACATCTCTGGCCAGATTTAATTCCAAGTGGAGTTAGGCCTTCCTCACTGCAACCCTGCACACTCTAACACCCACCTCATATTCCTCCCAGGTGGTCTGTCCCTTTTTCCACACTACATAAACATCCTTCTTCCACATGAGTTTTGACAGGACCTCCTCAGTCGTCCATGTTGGTCTCTTACATTCTTTCCTTCATTTCCTGCTCAGGGATGCATCGGTCTTGAGCTCAGAGAAAATGATGTTTGAATATTAACCCTACCTTCTAGAGCCCTATCCCATGGGATTCTTCCAAGCAGGACCTTGAACAAGCCAAAGTTTGCCCTGCTGAAGTCCATGCTTTTAGTCTTACTTACTGTCCTTCTTTCTCCACACAGGATCCTAAACTCCACCTAAACTCATCCTAAACTCACGGTTGCTGCAGCTAAGGCTTCCCCCAACCCTCACATCTCCAACCAGTTCCTCTTGGTTTGTTAGGACCAGCAGCACAGCTGTCCTTGTTGGTTCCTCCACCATCTGTGCCAAAAAGTTGTCACCAATCATCTGTAGGAACCTCCTGGACTGTTCATGCTTTGCTGTGTGTCCACCCCGCAGATGTCAGGGTCATTGAAGTTTCCCATGAGAACCAGAGCATGTGATTGTGAGGCTACTTCCAGCTGTCTGCAGAAAGCCTCATTGACGTCCTCCTGATCAGGTGGCCTGAGAGAAACTTTCTCAAATCTCAGCAATGTTTGATGCTGGCAAAGTCTCTAATTAGTTCTTACTGTATTCCAATCTATTGCTAAGATTACAATGAAAACCATCATGCTGCTTGGTTTAAAATTCCTGAAATGGAAGCAGCCTAGAGTTCCCAGGCAGTGGGATTGTATGGAGGGAACAAGACTTCTCTTATTCAGTATACCCCAAAAATGTCAGTAAGTTTGAAGCTGTCATTTACCTGACAGCGCTGACTGCTTACTGATAGACTTTGCTTCTCTCCTTTCCACCAGTCCAGTCTACTCCTCATCCATGCAATCTGAACCCCTAGGAGCATCTTTATTATCACAAAATTAGCTTCTTTTCTCTGCTTTCTGTGCTGTCAGAGCCAACAACCAACAGCACTTGCAACTCCAGAACAATTCATGTCTCTGCCCTTAATTACTCCAATATTGGTCAAGGGTATAACAGCAGAGGGCATAGAAACAGCCTCCTCCTACAAGCTTTGCAGGAGTCAACAGGACACAGACATGCCTAGCATTCAATTAGGTGAAGCCAAGGGTAAGAAACCAATTTAATGTAGGGAACAAAAAGATATATTGAGGGCATGAAAGGGGCAATTGAAACCCCACCTCTCATTACATACTTGGTTCCCAAAACCCAGGACACCTGAAGTCTCAGGCAGCAGCCCCAGAGTTCTCCTAGTTAGTTACTTGATGAGCTTTATTCATATTGGAGGCAGATCAATGCCCTCTGGGACTCCTCCAAGATCTCACAGATATCTCCAGGAGTGTTCTGGCTTCCTCTGGAGACAGCTGAAGTTGTGGGTAGTAGCCTCAAACTACTCCTAGGTAGTTCACTTAACTGTTTTGTCCATGTTGGAGGCAGGTCCATGCCTGGAAGCTCCCTGTGACTCCTCACAGGTATCTATGGGAGCGTGTTGGCCTCTACTGGAGAAAGCTGAAATCCCAGGGAGCAGCGACAGACTATTCTGCAAGTAGGAAGCCAAAGAGAATTGTGTATGTTGGGGCAAGGTCCATACCCCACACCTTCTTCAGACTCCTCCCAGGCAGTTCTGGCATGTTTTGATCATCCCTGGAGAGTATGGAATTTGGCAGGTAGTAGCCTCAGACTCCTCTAGGGAATCCACCTAAGGAGTTTTATCAATGTTGAAGGCAGGTCCATGTTCTGTACCTTGATGGTACAGGACCAGTTATTTGGAGTCAGTGATCCTTAAGGGTTCATTCTATCTCCAGATCTTCTATGATTCTCAATGTGCAAATAAGGAGGTTGCTGAAGTGGTTTTAATTGCTTTTAAAATCAATAACACATGGATTCAAGTGCATCTACTACATTCAGTTTCTGATGCAGTTTGGAGTTTCACCTGTAGTTCAAGTTCTCTAGTCCTTACCATCATAACATCCTATAATTAGTCACTTTAACACTAATCATAGAATCAGAGGATCATAGAATCATTTTGTTTGGAAGAGACCCTCCAGATCATCGAGTCAAATAATAACCTAATTCTAGCACTAATCCATGTCCCTGAGAACCTCATCTACATGTCTTCTAAACACCTCCAGGGATGGTTACTCCACCACTTCCCTGGGCAGGTTGTTCCAGTGCTTTATAACCCTTTCCATGAGGATTTTTTTCCTAATATCTAATCTAAACATTCCCAGGTACAACTTGAGGCCCTTTCCTCTCATCCTAGCACTTTACTTGGGAGAACAGACCAACTCTCTCCATGCTACAACCTCCTTTCAGGTAGTTGCAGAGAATGAGAAGGTCTCTGCTCAGCCTCCTGTTCTCCAGGCTGAACCCCCCAGGTCCCTCAGCTGCTCTTTGTAAGACTTGTGCTCCAGACCTTTCACCAGCTCTTGTTGCCTTTCTCTGAATTCTCTCCAGCACCTCAATGTCTTTCCTGTAGTGAGCAGCCCAAAACTGAACACAGGATTCAAGTGGTTGAATGCCTGGCCTCAAACAGTAGCGATCAGTGACACAGAGTCTGTTTGGAAGCCAGCAACTAGCGGTGCACCCCAGGAGTCAACACTGGGTCCAGTCCTCCTCAAAATCTTCACGAATGATCTGGATGATGGGGCAGAGTGTACCCTCAGCAGGTTTGTTGACACCAAGCTGGGAGGACTTTTGTCTGATTGAGAACTTCTTGTGAAGAGCAAAAAGGAAAGGCTGTGTACCTGGTTGAAATTTGCCCCTTTCTCTCAAGGTTAGTCTCTGGTTTGGGACAACTTCCTAAGTAACATGTACATCCCTGTCCAGTGATTCCCTGGACCTGTACCAGGCAGCAGCCAGGTTTCCCAGTGGGGTTTTCCATTCCTCCTTCCAGAAATGGGACAGAGTTTGCTCACACAGTGTCATACAGAAAGGATATTACTTTTCCCACATATTCAGACTTCATCATGAGACACATCAGATCAACAGGAACTGGGGAAGGCCGATATCAGTAAGCAGAAAAATAAAACTGGTAAAAGAAGAAATCCTGTTGTGTTGTTATTTATTACTGAAATCTCATCAGCTTGGCTACACTCCTGGAGTCTCTCAAGAGTTGATAAATTCGGGAAAATCACGCAGGGAGACTTGGCTTCTCATGGTATTTTGCATGTTAATGAGCCTTCTGGTTCCTGAACTGCAGATACTGAAAGAATGAACTTCTAAAGAAAGAAAAGGCTTTGTGAGTTCCATCCAAGTGTGGGGAGTGAAGGAGAGTTAGACAGGAAGGTCAGCTCATGGGCCATGTTGAGCACTGTCTAACTGCCCCCCGGCAGTGGCCATTCTCCATCTCCCAGGTTGAAAGAAGGCACACAAATAGGATATTAGGAAAAATTTATTCACAGAAAGGGTTGTGAAGCATTGGAACAGGCTGCCCCAGGAAGTGGTGGAGTCACCATCCCCAGAGTTGTTTAAAAGCTGCATTGATGAAGTGCTTAGGGACATGGTTTAGTGCTATAGTTAGGTTATGGTTGGACTTCATGATCTGGAGGGTCTCTTCCAACCAGAATGATTCTATGATCCTCTGATTCTATGATTAGTGTTAAAGTGACTAATTATAGGATATTATGATGGTAAGGACTAGAGAACTTGAACTACAGGTGAAACTCCAAACTGCATCAGAAACTGAATGTAGTAGATGCACTTGAATCCATGTGTTATTGATTTTAAAAGCAATTAAAACTGCTATCACTCAAATGGCAACACCTCTCAGAGAGTATTATTTTCCCTAAAAAATTTCTGCTTTCTATCTTTTATTCCTATTTCCAGTATGTGTGTGTGTGTGTATATGAGGAGCTGTTTATCCTGATTATTATATTCCTGGCCAGCTTTTTCTTCTTTGCCAGTACTGGATCCAGATGAGCATCCAGTGCCCTTGTTGGCGCTCCAGGAAGCTGTATTAAGAAGTTGTCCCAAGATTCTCCAGACTGTTTGTACCTCATTGTTCTACCTCGTCCATGAACACCAGGGCCATTACAGTCCCCCACAAGAATTGGCTCATTGACCTAGAGACTTAATTGAGTTGCTGACAAAAGAATTTTTATGCTGTAAGGGTGACACTGTGTTGGCAGTTATGAACCTCTCAATCAGGTTCAATGAACCTCTCTCAATGAGAGGTTCACACATGCCAACACAATGTACTGGCTTCTCTAATCCCCAGAGACAGGAACTAACCCTGCAAGAGCTGCATACA
Organism: Patagioenas fasciata; assembly: GCF_037038585.1. Classification (NCBI taxonomy): domain Eukaryota; kingdom Metazoa; phylum Chordata; class Aves; order Columbiformes; family Columbidae; genus Patagioenas; species Patagioenas fasciata. The sequence goes on from NC_092542.1 coordinate 7,307,124, forward strand.
TCTGAGCTGCCCATTCACACAGGGGGCATCCCCCATCCTCACCTTCCCTGTAGCTCTCTTTGGTAGAGCCTCTGTCCCTCCACTGCATTACCTTAAGTGAGTGAACTGTTCCACCACATCTAATTTCACCCCGAAACACCAGTGCTGCAAGGCTCCAGCTCCCCTCTGCCTGTACATGTTTGGGCTGCAGTCTGTCAGCTGTGGCACTGGGGCTGAGCACAGATAAACATGGTAACAGGGACCCAAGACCTCTCTTTGCTGGAGTGGTTGGCAGATGGTAATGCAACAAGGAAACAAGGTGCCCACAGCCTGCCTTGCAGTCTCCAAGGCCAGAGAAACAAGGCTGGGCAATGACACCTTGTCCAGAGAGGCATTTGGTGTAATAAACACCCACAACATTATCCCCCTTTGTAACTTCTACCTTAATTTTTACCCATAAGGACTCCACTCATTCTTTGTACCTCCCCAGGCAGAGTTCAAGACATCTGAGTTGCTCTCTCACATAGAGTGCAACTCCTCCACCTCGCTTTGCTGTCCTGGCTCTCCTAAATAGTACAGAGCCTTCCATGACAAAGTTCCAGTCATGTGAGCTGTCCCACCAAGTCTCTGTAATACCAATGAGATCATGGCCCTGCAAATGCACACAGATCTCTAACTCTTCCTGTTTATTCCCCATGGTACATGCACTGGTGTACAGACACATTGGAGAAGTACACAAGCAGGTGGGTTTTTCATGAGGGGTGCAGAAAGATCCACCACAGCCCTATGTATCCCTGAGGCGGTTGGCCTTCTGGTTCTTATATTGGGAGGCAGCTAAGGAAAATTTGTCGCTGCTCTGGTTGGCCTGGCTTGTTCCCCAGTTGGACATGATGGGATGAGCATCGCCACTTTGGACCCCACCCCCCGAGCTCGTCAGTTTAAAGCCTGCTTCACCTCATCCCTCTCTGCTTGGTGTCTCATCCCACAGCACGTCACAGATGAGCCTGATATCATCCCCCTCCACCATCAGGTCTAGTATAAAGCCCTGTCAGTGAGCCCTGATAGCTTGTGTGCAAAGACCCTCTTCCCCTTATGTGTAAGGTGAGCTCCACCTGACTGCAGCAAACCAGGTGCCATGTAGACCATCCCATTATCAAGAAAGCTAAAATTGTGTCAGTGACACCAACCACAGGGCCGTGTATTAAAATAGTGCACCCATCTGTTTCTTCTCATGTCATGGCCCACAGCTAGAAGGAGAGAGGAGAAAATAACCTGTGTTCCCAATTCCCTCACAAACTGTCCCAAGGCCTGAAGTCTCTTTTGATCGCCCTTGGACTACGGGTCGCAATTTCATCACCACCTGCACGGAAGATCATTGTCCCAGCACCAGAGTCTTTTTTTTTCCCCTCCATGCTGCAATGGCCTTTACTAGTGGAAGCAAGTTGGGCTGAGCTGGCCTCTGAGACAGCTCAGCTCTTTTCTTTTTTAACTGCATGCCAATGCTTTTCCTCTTTTCCATGTTTTCTTTCTTCTTCCAGTTGCATTCCCTGTTAAAGGTAATTATGATTTGGCTTTGGATAAAAGCCTCCCTGAATGTGTGCTGGATTCAGAGCAGTGTCATTGAGGGTAGAATTGTCCCCTTCTTTCTGAAGCAGAAACAACTCGATTTGGCTCTTCCATTAGCAATCCCATGTAGTAAAACTTTCTCCTCTCACCCTACACACACAGCCCATCCATGCTGCTTCCTCCAGTGCTGCAGACACATGGGCAAAAGTGAAGAAAGGAGAAAGAAAATCCTCTAGAAATGTTTTACTCTTGGGAACTAGTCCTAGCTCCAAATCTTTTTTACTTCCTATATGGCTACGAGCACACAGACTCCCAAGGGTGCAATTTCTTTGGCTACATTCCACACAGATTTTCTTGTGTTTTCCCAAGAAACTGACGTGGCAAATTTCAGATCAGGTGCCAATCCAAACACCCATAATCAGAAAGGCTTAGCATCTCCTTCAACTTCAGCAGATTTTTGTTAATGTACTTGCATTTTTTATCTTTTTATAAATATTGTTCTAATTTTTTGTTCCAGACTGAGATACCTGTCAAGTGCTAAAGACAACATAAACCTAGGGAACCACTATTTTTCAGGAGCTAACAACATACCAAACATCACTTGACACCTGCTAGTACACAGATGCCAGCATCACGAACTACTCCCTGAATACCTGTATTTTCTTCTTTCTCTCTCTGCTTAATAACCTATTAGTGTAAAGTAACAGCAAACAACCAGGGCATGTGTTGCAGACACTGAGGTCCCTCAAATGGGGAAGCCAGAGCAACTGAGAGCTTTGGTCTCTCGCTTCCTCCTAATATTAAGATCATGACACAGACCTCCTGGAAAAAACATCAAGAGGCACAAAGCACAAGGTGAGTATTTGACTGCTCTGCAGGTCAGGTTAGGGCATCTCTCATGCTGGCAACTGCAGGCACAGCAAATGGCTGTTACAACTGCTTCGCAACACGTATTCACATCTGGAGTAAGGTCATTTTTGTAGTGTTTGTTCAACAAGGTAGGAAACTGGAGTGTTTGCCCCGTCCAGCAGCTAAGCCCGCGCCAGCTGCTCGCTCACTCCTTTTCTCTCTGCAGTGGGATGGGGGAGAGGAAAGAAAGAGCAAAAGCAAGAAAAAAGTGAGGGTTCATGTAAGGACAATTTAATGATTCCAGGGCAAAAAAAAGGAAAACGATGCGATAGCAACCATTGACTGCCTCTCACCAGCAAACTGATGCCCAGCAATCTTCTGGCAATGGCTGTCTTGGAAAGACTCACCCTAGTACAGGTTTTCTTGCTGAGCATGATGCTACAAGCTATGGAGCATGATACCTGTTCAGTCAGCTTGGGACAGCTGTCCCGGCTGTGTCCCCTCCAACCTCCCGCGCACACCCAGCCAGCTCCCTGTGGCAGCGGACTGAGAAACAGAGAAGGCCTTGGTTCTGTGCAAGCCCTGCTCTGCCATAGCTGAACATCAGAGTGCTGTCAGCACTCAAATCAGCACCATGCAGGCTGCGATGAAAAGTTACCTGCATCGCAGCCAGGCCCAGGACAGAAACCCTTCTGTGCCTGCTCACAAATCTTATTCCTATGAGAAACCCATGAAAAATAGGTCATTTGACTGATCAGGGAGTAATCTGGAAAGACTCCTGATCTGTGGCTGGCATCTAGCTTTCCTTGCATAACCCAGAAAGTATGCACGAGTCTGCGCAGTTTCTTCTGGACCATGGGAAAGGCCTCTCTTGCCTCTGTTTCCAAGGATAAACTCCCAGAAGTGGCACCACAGAGTTATTCTTCAGCCCCGCTGAGAGCCCCCAGCAGCAAATTCTGCTTCCTAGCATGAGGCCCAACTTGCCCTCCCCAGGCAGAAAAAAAGTGTAGATGAAGGGACATCTGGAAAATAAGACAAGAAACAGAAATTCTAAATGTTCAAATGTCCATTCATATGATTATGTGAGCCCAACAGTATAAGAACATAAGACTGCTGGATCAAAGAGAAAAGTCACATCAGTTTTTCCCTCGCCGCATGTTTCTGCCATGCAGCCCTCATGGAGAGAGGAGAGCAGGAGCCTGGACGCTGTACAGTGCACTTCACGATGAGACAAGAGCTCTCCCCAAAGCACCTGGAGCTGACACCTCAACATCTTCTGCCCTGGGAAGCGCTGCTGCCCTCGCCCTCACCACACTCAGCGACCGAGAGCTGCAGCAGCTGACAACCTCATCCGCACCCACCCTCATGTCCAAGGACGAGGAAAGTGAAACGTTGCTGCTCCTCCCAGAGATGTGTCACACTGTCCTCTGTCAGGGAGGACACAGCTAACGGAACTGATTCATTCGAAGAGTCTGATCAACACAACCTCCAAGTTGAATGACCCAGCTCCCTCCAGTTCTGATGTGAATAGAGAGATGCTTCAAAATATTCTGGATGAAGAACCAACTTTTTCCCCAGAGGAGAAGAGAATCAGCAGCATGCTGGTGGAACAGGCCATCCAGACTGATGTGGTGCCGTCTAGCCCTAGATGTGGCTCATTCAGAACATCTTCAGAGCTCAAGGTGCCTGTCTTCTGAGCCCACCTTCTTCACCGAAGGAACTGGGTGAATTTTCTCTTGGAATCTGCAGTGATTCTAGTATCATAATAGACTTCAAGTGATCCAAAGTCTGTCATCTTTTTGTCTCCTATGGAGTCTCCATGCACAAAGTGGAGCACAGAGTTAATCAAAACCATTTAATGAAAGAACCTGACTTTACAGAACCTCATGCTGATGAAGCCTTTGGGTATGTCAATATTGTCTTTCAGCCACAGTCTCCTCAGAGATTTGGCTCTAGCAGCCCCTGCTGTACCAACTCTCATGCAGGTTTTCAGTACTCCAAGAGTACTCCAAGACCCCATTTACAGGATCAGGGCATTGCTTTGTGGTTGTGGCCTATGGCCCCACCCTGTTTATGCCATAAACCCTTCAATATCAAAACCTGAAGTCCACTCTTTCCCTGGGCACCAGCTGGCTGAAGCAGGGAGAAAGAGGGATGAGACATCATAAAAAGTTACTGTATGTTCTGGCAGAGTCCATCATTTTGTTCCTGGCTGTTTGATTTGCACTATAAATCAGTTTGAAAACATGTTCCTTGTTTCAAAATGAAAAAGCTGAACCCTGCAGCTCTATGAGATGTTTTTAACTGGTGTTTCTAACAGTACTGCTGCTTACAGAAATAGTCCCCCTGCTCCCAGGCATCGTGTCCCTCCCTTGTGCTGGTGTCCTTCTGGTGCCAGCACATCTGCACAGTGAACAAGACCAGGGAAATCAAGGAGAATTACAGCGAGTGCTCTGTGTGTTTGTTGAATTAGTGTTCAGCTCCATCGGTTGTGCTGGGTGGTTCACTGAGCAAATGCACAAGCACTTTGCACTGACCCAAGGGTCACAATGGGAACAAATGGCCAGAGAAAGGGAGGGTATTTCTTTAGGCATCACTAACCTAGAACATCTGTGAAACTACAGTGCTAATTAAGCAACAGGGAGACTTGTTCCCACTGTGGGTATCACTCATGTACTGCAGAAAGCATGCTAACATGTTCCATTTGTTGTCCAAAGTACCAATTCAATTTAGGGGTAAAACGCATATTCCCCAGGCAGGTTCCAGCTCATTGTTCATGATGCTCTCACGCAGTGCTCGTTGGCTTTGGTGGGATTGTGGTTCAAGTAACCTTGGAAGAACAGCACATGAAAGGCCACCTGTACACAACTGCATTTCAAAGCTCCTCTGTAACTGCAGGCGACTGAGCTGCCACACTCACAAAATTTCCTTCCTTTTTCCTCTTTTTCCTCCAAGAGCACTAAAGGTGAGCTACACAGTGCCTTGTAGTGCCAAAGAGTAAATCTCTAAGCATAAATGGTTGTGTAACTGCATCGCTAAATAATTTTTTAAAGAAACTGGAGCTCCTGCCAGCCTGGTTCCAGTGATAACCATGGAGAAAGAAAAAGAAAAGTAACCTCACAAGTATTGGGTTTGTGTAGCAAGGTTTTAGGAGCAGGGGGGGTTACAGGGGTGGCTTCTGTGAGGATTTTCTAGAAGCTTCACCCATGTCCAATAGAGCCAAGGCCAGCAGGCTGCAAGATCATCAGCCAAGGCCAAGATCATCAGTGATGGTGGGAGCACCTCTGTGATAACGTATTTAAGAAGAGCTTGGAAAACTGCTGGGCAACAGCAGCTGGAAGAAAGGACGAGAACATGTGAGAGGAACTACTCTGCAGACACTAAGCCAGGTCAGTGAAGAAGGAGGGGGGAAGGTGCTCCAGGTGCTGGAGCAGAGATCCTCCTGCAGCCCATGGCGGACCCCGCCGATCAAGGGGAGGCACCCAAAGGAGCTGTGACCCTGCGGGAAGCCTGCGTGGGGGCAGGCTCCTGGCTGGAGCAGATTTGTGGCAGGACTTGTGACCCTGTGGGGACCCATGCTGGAGCAGTCTGCTCCTGCCCGACTGGACCCCCGGGCAGGGAGCGTGGTGGAGCAGCTGTTGATGAACTGTGGCCTGCGGGAAGGACTCGCTGACTCTGCACTGCCTGGCTACTCAGAGTTCACGCACTTCTTACTCTGTCTGCCCTGCGCTCCCTCTTCTGTCACTCTGGTTGCTTGACTGTCCTCCACACAAGAAAACACAGTGGTGTTGCTCGTTCTTAGATGGGGGCTTCCCAGATCCACAGGGACAGTCAGGGAGCTGCTGGGCTGGGACAGCTGCAGGGGAGTGGGCTGGGGGGATCCGGGGCTCTGGGCTCAGGGGGCCGGTGCCTGCGCTCCTCACGGGTGGGCCCGGCCCCACCTCGCCCGGGCCTCAGCTGGAGCACAAACCGTGTGTTCCAAAAGCAAACGGCGCCGGCAGCGCCGTGCCCAGGACTGCAGTTCCCAGCGTGTCCGACCCTGCGGGGACACCCGCGGCCCCGGGGCAGCCGGGAGGAGGGGAAGGGACAGAGGGGCGGGGAGAACAGGGGGAGCTGGGCAGGGGGGCAGGAAGGAAAGTCCTGGTGAGGAGGCGGCAGAGGAGGGAGCAGGGCCGAGCTGGAGGGGCCGGGGCCGGGGCCGGAGGGTGTCGTGGGGTGACCCTGGTGGACACCAGGCCCACCCGGATGCTCCAGCCCCGTCCGGACCCGCGGGGTCTGCGGAGCCGTGTCCGTTCCTGGCCCTGAGCCCCAGGGCCCACGGCTTCCTCTTCAAGACTTGGATGCGCTCTTTGGAGCGTGGCAGGAGGAATCCTCAATTCCCGTGTGTCTGAACAGACGTACGTTAAAAAAATGTTATTGTTTTACACCTTTTTTTTAAAATATAATTTTCACAAGCTGATGATGAATTTCAAATGTAATTATTCAACTATTTTACTACCGGCCACCCGTCACTTTCCTGAACAGGATATTTTCAAACAGTTCAAAGGTTGTGTCTCGTTTGACATAATTAGGGCTACGAAAACCTGTTGCTGGGGAGAGAGGCTTTTTACTTTTCTGGGCCTGGCCCAGGACCTGTGCCAAGGCTTCGCTGCTTGAATCCATAATTAAGGCTCTGAAATTTAAGGATGATCTTTTAACTGCTCGCTGCCCACCACCTAACATTAATTTCCTATTTTTGAATAGCAAACCAGAGCAGTTTCAGGTTGAAGATGACAACAGTTGTCAGAGTGGGGCTGCATATTGCTGCCCCATCCTGGCTGGACCCAGGCAATAGGAGTTTCAGGGATCTTGCCCCAAAATATGGCTCAGGGCTGTGTTTTTGCCCTGTCCCTTTGAAACAAGGAAGGGAAAATAATTGGCAGAAACACTTTCCCTTGGAGATGCTCCTTTTCTCTCTGTCACTGCTGTGCCCCGGGCCTTGCTAAAACCCATCCCCTTGTGCCTCAAATCCTTTTGAGGCCTCTCTCCCCTCTGGGTGTTCCCTTTGGGTGCCCCCAGTGTGCCTGTGTGCCCCTCTGGGTGCCCCACATGTGCCTCCATGCCTCTTTGGGTGCCTCTCAGGTCCCTTTGGGTGTCCCCCAGTCCCCTTTGGGTGCCCCCCCAGCTCCTTCATGCCCCTTTGAGTACCCCCAGCTCTCTTTGGGCCCCCTGGGGTGTCCTCATCCTCCTTAAGGGCCCCCGGCCAGCACTGGCACCGTGCCCCGAACCTGATGGGCGTCCCCAGCTGCTGCTGCAATGGAGGAGACGTGAGTGCCCCCGGGGCTCCCGGCAAGCGCCCCATAACTGGACCCCCCCTGAAACCCCACTGTTTCCCCAGGGTGCCCTCGGTGGAAGCCTATGAAGCAGCTATGGTGCTGAGTGGGGTGGGGGATGCTCTTGGGTACCGGGCAGGCCTCTGGGAGTACTGCACCTCGGGACCCCAGATCCACGCCGAGCTGGCTGAGCTGGGGGGGCTGGAGGCCATCACCCTCAAGCCCCCAGGGTGGCCCGTCAGTGATGACACCATCCTCCACCTCGCGACTGCTGAAGGCCTGGCCACAGGTGCGGGGGAGGGAAGCCGGGGTCTCCCCTGCACCACACAGACACAGGCAAGGGTCCCCAGGGGGTGGGGTCCCCAGGGGGTGAGGTCCCCATCGAACGCCAGGCCGATGTTCTGGGGCTGTGAGCTGTCCCTGTTGTACTTTGGGTTCCCTGGAGGGGTTGAAGGTCCCTGTTATAAGCTTTGGGCAGCATGGTGGGGGTCCCTGTTATACCCCTAGGCTATATGGGGAAGTCTCTGAGGAGGTTTGGGGGTCCCTGTTATACCTCTGAGCTGCTATAGGGGGTTCTTGAGGGAATTCTGGAGGCCTTGTATACTTGGAGGGTCCCTGTGAGGGGCTTTTGGGGGTCCCCAGCCAGCCCAGGAAGGGTGTTGGGGGACATCCTAATTCCAACCTCTTTATAGGGCCTCCAGTGAGGCTTCCTATTTCCCCTCCAAAAAATCAGGGGCATCCCCATTTCCCCTCAGAGGAGGAGGTCTTATTTTTCCTCACAGTTTGTAGAAATTTGTGTTCCATTTCCTCCCGTATTTGGTGCTAGGGGTGGGATGGTGGGGCAGTACATTTCCTCTTACCGATTTGGAGGGCTCAGGGACCCGGTTGCCTCTTTGCAACCCAGTTTGGGGTTCTCAGGAGGATTCCCCAGTTCTCCTGATTTTTGGGGTGTTGATGGATGTTGTCCCACTTCTCCTGTTGAGTGGGGGGTGCATGGGAAATGTCATCCTTCCTCTCCAGCTTTAGAGCACATGGTGCCATGTCCCCTTTTCCCTTCAGTTTTGAGGTATCCATGGGGGCTGTCACCCTTCCTCTCAGGTTTTGGGGGTCCATGCAGGGTGTCACCCTTCCTCTCAGGTTTTGGGGTTCCATGGGGGTGTCCCCTTTTCCCTCCACTTCTGAGTGTCTATGGGGGGTGTCCTCCTTCCCCTTCAGTTTTGGGTTGTCTATGGAGTGGTTTCTCCACCGTTTGGTGGTAGTGCAGTGAGGGTCCTCCTCTTCCCCTTCAGTTTTGGGGGGTGCATGGGACCTGTCCCTCCCCTCCAGTGGGTGGCCCAGGGGGTACTCACTAACCCCCCACTCAGGTCTGGAGGGGGAACCCCTCCTGCAGGAGCTGTCTCGCCGCTACGTGGCCGCCATGGGTGACATGGACGGTCGCAAGCCAGGACCCACCAGCATCCTGGGTGAGTGGGGTCCAAGGGTCTGCAGGGAGCCAGGCTGTGCCAGGAGGCCTCACACCCCCGATTTCCCCCAGGCACTTCGCAACTGCGACCTGGGGAGCCTGAGGGCTATCGCATCCCCTTCAACCCCACTGGCACTGGCTGTGGGGCTGCCATGCGCAGCCTGGCCATCGGCCTGAGGTAGGGACATGGACAGGGAAAAGGACAGTGGCAGGGGGGATGGGAACATGGGGGCACACATAGGGACAGCAGGACGGAGGTGTCAGAGATGGGGACAGGATAGGGATGGGGACATCAGAGCTGGAGGGATGTGAATGTCAGAGCAGGTGGAATGGGGACACAGGGGAGTTGGGAACAGGGACATGGAGAGGACAGGGACACAGAGGGGCCATGAACAGGGAGACAGGTGTCAGATCTGGATCAATGGAGACATGAGGATATCAGAGCTGGGGCAGGGATAGAGACATGGGGAGAAGGGGGACAAAAGAGGGACAGGGATACTGGAGTGTCAGAGATGGAGAGATGGGGACATAGCGGGGCTGTCGGGTAATGGGATGTCAGGGCCATGGGATAGTCAGGTACAGGGACACAGGGGTGTTAGAGCTGTAGGGATGGGGACATAGGAAGATGGGGCCATGGGGTGTGGGGACAGGGGGCTGTTAGAGCTGGAGGAGTGGGGACCTGAGGGTGTCAGAGCTGGAAGAGACAGGAACATGGAGGGAAAAGGGATTGGGACACAAGGCTCTCAGACCAAGGGGGGATGGGGACATGGGAGGCAGGGACAAGAGGGTATAAGGAGACATGGTGACGGGGACATGTAGGTGTCAGAGCTTGGGGGATAGGGATGTGAGGGTGACAGAGCTGGAGGGAAGGGGACATGAGGTGTTAGGGATGGGATAACAGAAACATGGGGGTGTGAGAAGTGGAGGAGTGGGGACACAGGGGGACGGCAACATGGGGATGTTGGAGCTGGAGAGGACAAGGACCAGGCATTGGGGATATGGTGGTGCTGGAGTTGGGAAGCTGGGGACAGTGAGGATGGGGGATCCAGGGTTGTCTGACCTGGGGGACTGGGGACAGGGAGTCATAGTGGACAGAGAACATGGGGACATTGATAAAGAGGATGGGACATAGGGGTCACAGAACAGATGAGAGGGGGACATGGAGGTGGCAGGGCCAGGGGAGATGGGGACAGCTGGGACAAGGACAGTGGGGACAAGGGTGGTCGGATGGTGATAGGGAACAAGGGATACAGGGACAGGAAGGGGACAGGAGAGGACAGAGACAGGGCTGATACCAATGCAGGTACCCACATGCCTGGGAGCTGCCAACGCTGATCCGGGTGAGCATCGAGAGTGGGCGCATGACACACCACCACCCCACGGGTAGGTGCCAGGCAGAGTGGGACGGGGAGGAGGGGACACTACAGCCCCCCTGAAATCCCTGTCCTTGCAGGGTACCTCGGGGCGCTGGCGGTGGCCCTCTTTGGGGCACTGGGGGCTCGGGGAGAGCCCCCAGAGCGCTGGGGGGCTGAGCTGCTGCGAGTCCTGCCCCTTGCATGGGACTACGTGGAGGGAGCTGGCATGGCTGTGGAAGACAATGCTGCTGCCTGGTCCTTCTTTGGGGATGCCTGGCACCGGTGAGGGGGTACTGGGAGGAGCTCAGGGGGTCAGTGGTGTCACTGGTGCCTGCGAGGCCCTCTCTCAGTCGTGGAGATGCGCTGCATTGGTGTCAGTGCTCTGGCCCAGTGCCTGGATGTCTCCAGAGTCCTCTGTCCCACTGTCACTGATGTCACTGCTGACCCTGGTGCCCAGTCTGTCTGCAGGGTTATCAGTGCCCATCCTGTCCCTGCTGCCCTCAGTGTCCCTGACAGTTCTGTCATCCTCAGCTGTGGGAATGTGGCCCAGGGCTACCGCACACCCGCACTGACCTCAGTGCCCCTGGTGCTCTAAGTTTCCCTCCTGTCCCAACTGCATCCACTGCCATGGTGCCCCCAGGTGTCCTAACTGTCCCCAGTGTCCCCACAGGTGCCTGGTGTCACATGGGCTGCTGAAGAGCCGTAACCTGGCGACTTCCAGTGTCACTGATTATCCTGTTGCCACTGGTAACACCAATGACCCTGATGGCCCCAGTGACACCAGTGTAGATAGTGACTCCACTGTCACCATGTGTCCAGTGTCCCTGCTGATCCCAATATCCCCAGCGACCCCAGTGTCCCCATATGATTCCAGTGTTCCCAGTAACCTCAATGTTCCCATATCCCTGCAGGTACCTAGAATCCCGTGGGCTTCTGGAGGGTCGTGGCCCACCGCAGGTGCCATCCCTTCCATCACCAGCTGAGCGGGATGTGGCCTACATGGGCTGGGCACTGGAGGGGTGGCCAGGGCGCAGTGGCCATGACGCACCCATGGTGGCTCTGGAGGCCCTGCTGGCAGCCGGCGGATCCTGGGGAGACCTGTGTGCCAGGGGGGTGCTTCATGGTGGGGACAATGATTCGACAGGGACTATCGCTGCTGGGTGCTGGGGTTTGCGGTGGGGGCTGGCGTCCGTCCCCCCTGGGCTGCACAGCTGCCTTGAGCACCGCGGGCGGCTGCACGACGCTGCCCACCGCCTTCATGCACTGGCCTGGGGGAGACACTGAGCCCCCACCCTGTCACCTGCTGTCCCCCTGCTGGGAAAGGCTCTGTGAGTCCTTTTCAGAGACCTTCATGGGGTCCTGGGAGGGCCTGGGTCTCCGGGGGTCAGCAGGGAGCTTCTTGGAGTGCTGGAGGGCTCAGGAGGGTCTGTGGGGCTCAGCTGTGACCTTCACAGGGTCCTTGGGCAGCTCAGGAGAGTCCCTGGGAGGGCTGCAGGCAACTTCACAGGGTCCTGGGGTGCTCAGGAGGCCCCTGAGAGACCCTGGGAAGAAGCAGGGCCCTTCAAGGGGTGCTGAGGAGCTCAGGTAAGCCCCAGGGAGGGCACTGTAGCCACATCCAGGTGACCTTTTATCTCTCCATTAGTTAGAGACCCCAGAATTTCCCAAGGAGCCTCAGTCTCCCCCACAGTAAAAAAAGTGTCCTTCTGAATCACTCTGTGTCTGGATTTGTGCCCTGCATCTCTTTTCCTGTCACTGCCACTGCTGAGATCCCACCTGTGTGAGACTCTCTACAGTCAAATCTCCAGGCTGAACAGTTCTGGGTCACACAGCACTTCCAAGAGTCTCCCAGACATGAAGCATCTCAAGGACCTGTTACTGGACTCTCTCACAGTCACTCACACTCTCTTGTACTGGTAGCTTGGGACTTGGACCCAGTGTTCAAAGGGTGGGCTTGTCAGTGCCAAGAGGAGAGGATGACCCTACTGCCACACCCCTAAGTGCTACCCAGGATGGTGACAGTTTCTTCTCATGTTGCCACTTATGGTCACCTTAATGCTCACAGCCCAAGGTCCTTCCAAGCAAGAAGTGATGGTCATCCAGGGTGATGGGCCCCCAGGGTTAACAACCCCAAGGGCGATGGGCCGTAGATGTGATGGGCCCAAAGGGTAAACCAAGCTGATGAGCCCGTGGGGATAACCACCCCAAAGGTGATGTGCCTGAAGGGTGTTTTGCTCTGGCTTTAACTGCCCAAGAGTGATGGGCCCCCAGGGTTAACCACTGTAAGGTTGATGGGTCCCACAGTTAACCACGCCAAGGGTGAAGGGCCCAAGGAGTGATGGGAAACCAGAGTAAAACACCTCAATGGTGATGGGCCCCAGTGTCATCCACATCAAAGGGTGGTTGTGTGCAACGATGTTGGCCCTGGGGGTTAACCACCCTGAGGGTGATGGGCCAAAGATGTGATGGGCCCCCAGGGTTAACCGCTCCAAGGGTGATGGGATACCTGGGTTGATGGGGGTTGACAAACCAAAGGGTGATAGGCTCAAGAGGTGATTGGAAAGCAAGTTTTGCCACCCTTTGGGCAATAGGCTCCCATGGTGATGGGCCTACAGGGTTAAAAATCTTATGTGTGCTGTGCCCCATTGTAGACCACCCCAAGGGTGATGAGTGCCCTGGCTGATAGGCCTCCAGAATTAACCATCCCAAGGATGATGGGCCCAAGGGATGATGGGTCCCCAGGGTTAACCGTTCCAAGGGGTATGGGCCCTTGAGGTGATGACCACCTGGGGTTTACCACCTTAAGGGTGATGGGGTCAAAGAGGTGATGGGAACTTGAGGGTTAACTAGCGCAATGGCAATGGGTCCACTCATTGATGGACCCCCAATGTTAATGACAACAAGGATGATTGTTAACTACCCAGAGTGGGTTCTAGGGGTGATAAGCCCACAGTGTTAATCAACCCATGGGTGATGAGCTGCTGAGGTGACAGTCACATAGAGTTAGCCACTCCAAAAGTGACAGGCTGAAATGGTGTTGGGTCCCCAGAGTTAGCAACCCCAAGGCTGATATCTGCTGAGTTGAATCACACCAAGGATGATGATGAACCTCAGGGCAGTGAGACCCCAGGGTTAACACCTAAAAAGGTGTTTGGCTCAAGGTCTGGTGGCCCCCCATAGTTAACCACCTCAGGGGTAATGGGCCCAAGAGGTGATGGGAAGCCAGGTTTCACCATGCCAAGTGCTATGAGCCCCCAGACCGATAGATCTCCAGAGTTAACCACCCCAAAAGTGATGAGCCCAAGACGTGATGGACCTCTAGTGTTGAACCATCCTAATGATGACATACCCAAGAAATTACAGTTACCTGGGGTTAAGCCACCAAGGATATTGGGCCCAAGGTATGAGAGGCACTAGTGTGCCTCCTCCATCCCGAGGGTTATGGGGCCCTGGAGTGATGAGTCCCTAACATTAAGTAGTTCAAGAGGAGATGTGCCCCAGTATTTATTCCCCAAGGGTGATTCGTCTGTGGGGTACTGGGCTGTCAGTGTTACGCACACCAATAGATATGGATTCCCATGTAATGCCTCCCCCCACAATTTGATAGCTTGAAGGATGATGGGCCAAAGGTGTGATGAGCCCACAAGGTTAACCACCCTAAAGGTTATGTCCCTAAGGGGTGAAGGGCCTCAGGGTTAATCACCCCAAGGGCGATGGGCCCAAGGGCTAATGGACCAAATGTGATGGGCCCCTGCGATGATAGGCCCCCAGGGTTATCCACCCCAAGTGTGATGGGAACCCAGGGTTAAGTGTCCCAAGGTTGATGGGGCCAAGGAGTGATGGGCCCCTGGTTTTAAACACCCAAAGTTGAGGTGTTCCGAATCTGATGGGTGTCTGGGATTAAACACCCAAAGGGTGACTGGGCCCAACGGGTGATGGACACCCATGGTTAAACACCTCAAAGCAGATGGGTCAAAGGGGTGTGGGTCCCAGAGTTAACCACCCTGAGGGTTTTGGGCCAAAGGCGCGTTGGCACAACATAGTTAAACACCGTAATGCTGATGGGCCCCTATGCAGCTCAGAGGCTGGGGTTTACCAACCAACGGTTGATGGGCCCACAGGTTTAGCTACCCCAAGGGTGATGGGCCTAAGGGAGGAGGGGAAACCAGGATTAATCACCTGTACTGGTTTTGTCTGTGACAGAGTTAAATTTCTTCATAGTAGTTTGTATGGGGCTGTTTTGTATTTGTGCTGAAAACTGTGCTGATAACACACTGATGTTTTAGTTATTGCTGAGCAGTGCTTACATAGCATTAAGGCTTTTTCTGCTCATCAAGCTGTCCTGCCAGTGAGCAGGCTGAGGATCCACAAGAAGTTGGTGGGGTACACAGCTGGGACAGCTGACCAAAGGAATATTCCATGCCACAGGATGTCATGCTCAGCAATAAAACTGGACAGGGAGGTGGAGGCTGGCAGGGGCTGCCGTTGCCTGGGGACTAGCTGGGCATCCATGGGTGCTAGGCTGGGAACTGTACATCAATTTGCAGCCCAAATCCTAATTTTCAAGGTTCAAAGCCTCATTTTTAATAGTCAACCCCTGAGTTTTTAAAGCACAAACCCATATTTTTATTATGCAATCTTCAATATTAAGGTAAAAAGAATATTTTTATATCACCAAAGCCTACTTCTAGGGGCCCAAATAGTCATTGTTGTGATCCAAACCCCCATTTGTAGAGTACAGAACCTCATTTATAAGATCCAAGGCCACTTTTGAGGTTCAAAGGTTCATTTTAAGAGTTCAGAGTGCCACTTCTCATAGAATCATACAATAGTTTGCGTTGACCAGGACCATCTTCACCCAGATTAGGTTGCTCAGAGCCCTGTCCAGCCTGGCCTGGGATGTCTCCAGGAATGGGGCATCCACCACCTCTCTGGGCAACCTGGGCCAGTGTTTTACCACTCTCTGTGTAAAAAATTTCTTCCTCATGTCCAGCCTGAATCTTCCCTCTTTTAGTTTAAAACCGTTAATGCTTGTCCCATCACAACAAGCCCTGCTCAAAAGTCTGCCCCCATCTTTCTTATCAGCCCCTTTAAGTTTGGAAAGGCTGTGATAAGGTCTCCCCGGAGCTTCTCTTCTGCAGCTGAACACCCCAACTCTCTCTACCTGTCCCCAGCAGAGCTGTTCCAGCCTCGGATCATTCCTGTGGCTCCTCTGGCCCCTCTCCAGCAGCTCCATGTGTGTCCTGTGCTGAGGATCCAGAGCTGGACCAGCACTGCAGGGGGGTCTCACCAGAGCGGGACAGAGGGGCAGAATCCCCCCCAAACCTGCTGGTCATGGGTCTAGGGATGCAGATGTCCTGCTCCACCAAGTGGGATTAGGTTAGCTCTGAATGTGACGTGTGTCCTGTGTCACCAGGTGAGATCAGGTGTGAGTTAACTCTGGGTATTTCTGTGCGGTAATACAAAGTGAATGACAGACAATCCCTCCAGAGGTCCAATTCAGGGGTGAACTTACTAAAAGCACTTAGTGGAATACAAATGACAGCGATTAGTGTCTTGGCAAAAGTATATTAATATACCACAAAACTTAGAAAGACTTTAGCAGCAGAACTTACAATGATGTTACTTTTATATGTTCAAGAAGAAGGAAAAGAGAGAGAGAAGGAAAACTAAGATATCAGCGAGAGAGAGTAAGATATCACCGCTCCACAGGTCAACCAGTCCCGTGACGTCCTCTGGAGAGGGGGTGGACTTGTTGAAGATTTTGGTTCATGCCACCACCTCACGTCATGCGTGAGGTCAATTTATATGCAAGATAAGAGAGGGCGGTTCATCTCCTCTCTCTGTTCGCTCTTCATGCTAATTAGGAAGACTCTTCTGGAAATGGGTGTGGGATCTTCAGACTAGGGGAAAGTTCACAGTACTGACCAGAAGTGAATGATTTTGCCTGACAGAGGTAGCTGTTGGTTTGTGGTTTCTTGTGGTAATTGGTTGTCTGACAGATGATTCATCTCTATCATCCCAATTAGATCACGAGGCATTCACAGCAACACTGTTAATTGCCTCTGTCTTAAAATCTATGTTTTGTTTCACAAAACCTTGGGAAAGAAAAGACAAGGTGTCTGCCTCCACAGCCATCTATCTTGTCCACCCAAAGTATCAAAAACTAGATATTTAAGCCATAACATCATTCTTTGTTTTAACTGGGGTGGGGGGAGTGCTTCAAGGTCGTCACAGCAGCCCAGGATATGATTGGCCTCTGGGCTGCAAGCACACGTTGCTGGCTCATGTCCAGTCTTTCACACCCAGTACCCCCAAGTCCTTTTCTGCAGGGCTGCTCTCCATCCCTTCATTCCCAGCCTGTATTGATATCGGGAGTTGTCTCGACTCAGGTGCAAGACCTTGCACTTGACCTTGTTGAACTTCATGAGGTTCACACAGGCCCCAAAGTCTGATTTTGAAGGACCAAGGCCTTATTTGTAGAGTCCAAATCCTAATCTATGGGGTCAAAGGTTCACTCTTGGGCCCAAAGCCTCATTTTTTGTATCAAAAGCCTCATTTTCAGGGCCCAAAGCCTCATTTCCATGAACCATAGCTAACTTTTAGGATCCAGTCTGCAATTTTGAGGGCCCAAAGCCCAAGTTTGAGAGTTGAAATACTTATTTTGAGCACCCAAAGGCTCATGTGATGGTCTAAACTCCTAGTTAAGGGCTCAAAGCCTCTTTTTCTTAAATTCCAAACCTAATTCTGGACATCCAAAGACCCATTTTTAGAGTGCAAAGCCTTAGGTTTGGACAAAGCATTCTTTCAAGGCACATAATCTAACTTCAGGATTCAAAACCTCAGTTTCATTTCTGAACCTCTAATTTTAAGGGTCCGAAGACCAATTTTTAAGGCTCCAACTCTCAGTTTCAGTGTTTAAACTCTCATCTGTATAGTCCAAATCCTCTTTCAAAAATCTAAGCCTCAACTGTAGTGCCCAAAGCCCTGAATTGGGAACCAAAGCTTAATTTCTTGGGTCCATATAGGTACCAATAAGCTCCCTTCTTTTTCTGAGTCCAAAGTTTACTTTTCAGCCTCTAGCCCATAATTTTTAGGGCCCAAAGCCCCATTTTTAGGCCCAAACCCTCCCTTCTGGGGAGTGCAACCAACCAGAGGCCCGGTGAACAGGGCCAGCAGAGATGAGGCAGTTAGTGCAGTGGTTTGCGCAGGCAGGGCAAGCAGGCAGGGCCAGGAAGCCCTGCAAGCTCCTGTGAATTACCTCACCTGGTTGTTGTCACCATGCAGAAGGAGCTGACTATGGTTTCCACTCGGAGCAAAGTTAAGTATTGGGCACTCAACAGGAAAGAGGCAGCAAACCGGACACAGGAACATGCAGCCACCGAGGCCTCAGTCTGCAGAGAACGTCAGAGCCTTTCACTGGTATGGAGTGGCAGTAGAGAAAACAGCTGTGTGAGGTGTGAGCAGGTGGATGACCTGCTCAGCCTGGTAGTAGAGCTGAGGGAGGAGGTGGAAAGGATGAGAAGTATCAGGGAGCTGGAAAAGGAAATCGACTGGTGGGATCAAGCTCTGGCTTCCCGGGGGCAGGTAAAATCACCAGCCAGAAATAAAAATCAGGGGATTCTTGTATCCTCCCCTTGCCTGACTGAAGAAGGCAGGGCAAGGGATGAATGGAAGAACGCTCACACTCGGGGTGGCAGGAGAAACACCCCCGTACCCATCCTGCCCTCTCAGATGCGTCTGTTCAACAAGCATGAGGCTCAGGATGTGAAATGCAGCGACTTGAGGAACAGGGGAAAATGGTAGCAGGTTCCTGAGGAGGGGTCCTACTGTGACCACCCCACCCGCCCAGGTTCCCTTGCAAAACAGGTGTGAGGCTCTGCCAGTGGAACCAAACAACAACGTTGAGGGAGGCGGTTCCACTAAGTTGGAGGTGCCGCAGAGGATCAGTCACCCTGCACCCTCCATCAAAACAGCTCCCACAAAGAAAACAGGCAGGTTGTAGTCGTAGGAGACTCCTTTTTAAAGGGAACAGAAGCTTCTATATACAGGCCTGACCCACTTCTCAGGGAAGGCTGCTGCCTCCCTGAGGCCAGGGTTAAAGACATGAAAATAAAACTTCCTGCCCTGGTTAGGCCCTCAGATTATTATCCCCTAATAATGTTTCAGGTAGGCAGTGATGAAACTGAAAATGGAAATCTAAAGACAATCAAGAGAGACTTCAGGGCCTTGGGACGACTGGTCAAGGGATCAAGAGCACAAGTTGTGTTCTCCTCTATCCCCACAGCTGCAGGGTATGATGAAGAACAATGCAGGAAGACCCAGCAGATCAATACCTGGTGCAGGACTCATGTCCCTGACAAAATTTTTGTTCTTTTGATGATGGGTTGACTTCCATGGCACCTGGCCTGCTAGCGACAAATGGGATGCACCTGTCTCAAAAGGGGAAAAGGATCCTGGGGCAGGAGTTAGCAGGACTCATTGAGAAGGCTTTAAACTAGATTTGAAGGGGGAAGGGCAAGAAACCAGATGTGGCAGAGGTGATCCCAAGGGCAACATGTCAGCATTTGAGGGAAGTGCTGGCAAGGCCTTTCGGTCTGCTGTCCCAGCGGAAGCAGGGGATGGAGAACTGCGCAATAAGAGAAACACAAGGGTTATTGATGTGTCAAAAGCCGTGGAAGCACTTGATGATGGCCACAATGGAATTAGGGCTTCTCAGCAGAAAGAGGTGGTGGAATCAATGGCCTGGCTGAAGTGTATCTATACGAATGCACGCAGCATGGACAACAAACAGGAGGAGCTGGAAGCCATTGTGAGGCAGAAAAACTACAATGTAGTTGCCATCACAGAAACATGTTGGGATGACTCTCATAACTGGAGTACTGCATTAGATGGCTATAAACTCTTCAGAGGGACAGGTGAGGAAGGAGAGGAGGTGGGGTAGCCCTGTGTGTTAGGGAGTGTTTTAACTGTCTGGACCTTGATGAGAGTGATGATAGGGTTGAGTGCCTGTGGGTGAGAATCAAGGGGAAGGGCAACAAGGCAGACATCCTGGTGAGGATCTGTTACAGACCACCCAACCAGGATGAAGGAGGCAGATGAAATATTTTGCACACAGCTCGTAGAAGTCTCTTGATCACCAGCCCTTGTTCTTATAGGGGACTTCAACCTACCAGATGTCTGCTGGAAATACAACACAGCAGAGAGGAAACAGTCTAGGAGGCTCCCAGAGTGCATGGAAAGACAATTCCTGACACAGCTTGTCAGTGAGCCAACTAGGAAAGATGCCCCATTCTATCTCTTGTTTGTGATAGAGAAGGACTTGTGGGCCGTGTGTTGGTTGGAGGTCACCTTGGGCACAGTGATCATGGAGTGATTGAGTTTTCGGTCCTCCAAGGAAGGAGGGTGGTCAGCAGAACTGCTACTTTGGACTTCCGAAGGGCAGACTTTGACCTGCTCAGGAGGCTGGTTGGCAGAGTCCCTTGGGAGGCAAATCTGAAGGACAAGGGAGTCCAGGAAGGCTGGTCTCTCTTCAAGAAGGTGACCTTAGAGATGCAGGAGCAGCTGCCCCCGTGTGCTGGAAGGTGAGCCGGTGGGGAAGAAGGCTGGCCTGGCTGAATAGAGACTGTGGCTGGAACTTAGGAATAAAAGGAGAATTTATAATCCTTGGAAGGTGGAGCAGGCTACTCAGGAGGAATACAAGAATGCTGTGAGGTTATGCAGGGAGAAAATCAGAAGGGCCGAAGCCCAGCTAGGCCTGAACCTGGCCACTGCTGTGAAAGGCAACAAGAAATGTTTCTATATAGATCAGCAACCAAAGGAGAGCTAAGGAGAATCTCCATCCTATGGTGGATGCGGGGGCAACGTAGTGACGGAGGATGAGGAAAAGGCTGAGGTACTAAATCCTTTCTTCACCTCTGTCTTTAATAGGCAGAACAGTTGTGCTCCAGGTACCCAGCCCCTCTGAGCCAGAAGACAAGGATGGTGACCAGAATGAAGCCCAAATAGTCCAAGGGGAAATGGTCGGTGACCTGCTATACCACCTGGACACCTACAAGTCAATGGGGCCAGATGGGACCCACCCAAGGGTGCTGAGGAAGCTGGCAGAGGTGATCATTAAGCCGCTTTTCATTATCTAACAGCAATCCTGGCTAACTGCGGTGGTCTCACTTGACTGGAAGTTGGCTAAAGTGATGTCCATTTACAAGAAGGACCAGAAGGAGTATCTGGGGAATTACAGACCTTTCAGTCTGACCTCAGTGCTGGAGAAGGTCATGGAGCGGATCATGCTGAGTCCCATCATGTAGCACATACAAGAAAACCAAGTGAGCAGGTCCAGTCAACATGAGTTTATGAAAGGTACGTCCTGCTTGAGCAACCTGATCTATTAGGTGACCCACCTAGTAGATGAGGGAAAGGCTGTAAATGTTGTGTACTTAGACTTCAGTAAAGCCTTTGATACCGTATCCCACAGAATTCTCCTGGAGTTGTGGTGAACAGAACCAAATTCAGTTGACAGCCAGTCACGAGTGGTGTTCCCCAGGACTCAGTATTGGGGCCAGTTCAGTTTAATCTCTTGATCAATGATCTGGACATGGGGATTGAGTGCACCCTCAGTAAGTTTGCAGATGACACCAAGTTGAGTGGGAGTGTTGATGGCAGGTGGAAGGCCACACAGAGGGGTCTGGACCAGCTGGATTGTTTGGCTGAGGCCAATTGTATGAGGTTTAACAAGGCCAAGTGCTGGGTTCTGCACTTAGGTCATAACAACCCCAGGCAGAGTTACAGGCTCAGGGAAGAGTGGCTGGAAAGCTGCCTGGCAGAAAGGGATCTTGGGGTGTTGATTGACTGCCAGCTTAATATGAGCCAGAGTGTGCCCAGGTGGCCAAAAAGGCCAACAGCATCCTGGCTTATATCAGGAATAGTGTGGCCAGCAGGACTAGAGAAGTGATTGTGCCACTGTACTTGGCACTGGTGAGGCCCCACCTTGAATTCTGTGTTCAGTTTTGGGCTCCTCATCATAAGAAGGACATTGAGGTACTAGAAGGAGTGCAGAGAAGGCGACAAAGCTGCTGAGGGACCTGGAGCACAAGTCTGATGAAGAGCGTTTGAGGGACCTGGGGCTGTTCAGCCTGCAGAAAAGGAGGCTGAGGGGAGACCTTATCACTGTCTACAACTACCTGAAAGGAAGTTGTAGCATGGAGGGTATTGGTCTCTTCTCCCAGGTAGCAAGTGATAGGACAAGAGGAAATGGCCTCAGGTTGTGTCAGGGGAGATTTAGATTGTATATTAGGAAAAAATTATTCCTGGAAAGGGCTGTTGGGCACTGGAACAGGCTGCCCAGGGCAGTGGTGGAGTCACCATCCCTGGAGGTGTTTAAAATGTGTTTAGACGAGGTTCTTAAGGACATGGTCTAGTGGTAGAGTTGGGTTATGGTTGGACTCGATGATCCTAAGGGTCTCTTCCAACTGAAATGATTCTATGATTCTATTATCTGGAGTCCAAGCCTTTCTTTTTGTACCCACAGCCTGTTTTTAGGACCCACAGTTCCATTTTTAGGGTCCAAACCCTCATTGTTATGGTCCAAAGCCTTATTTATAAGTTCCAATATTTACACTTTGAAGGTGCAAAAACTCATTTTAGGACCCAGAGCATTGTTTTTAAGGGAACAGAGCATCATTTTTAAGGCCTGAAGTCTGATTTTGAAGGTCCAAAGCCTCATCTCTGGAGTGTACTTTATAGTGTCCAATGACTCATTTTTATTTTTCAAATCCTTATTTTTCAAATCTAAAGCCTCATTTTAGACTTCAAAGTCTCATTTTTAGGGTCCAAAGTCTCAATTTTAGTTTGCAAAGTCTCATTTTCACAGTCCAAACCATCATTTTTAGGATCTAGCCACGCATTTTTAGGGACCAAGTCACATCTTGGTTCACATCTTGTGTCCAAACCCACATTTGGAGAGTCCAAAGCCCTATTAGGGGGTTCCAAGCCTCAGGTTTAGGCCCCAAAGCCTTGTTTTTAGGGTCCAAATCTCTGATTCTAGGATTGAAAGCCTCAGTTTTGTGGTCCAGACTCTCATTTAAGGGTACACGCTTCTCACTTAGGGTGCAGAACCTCAGTTTCTTAATGTCCAAAGCCTCATTTTTCTAATCCACTTTTTAGGGTAGTGGTAGGGGTGGTAGTTTAGATGGTGCCTGGAGAGGTGCTGGTGGGTTTAGTGGGGGTGGTGGAGCTTGTGGTGGGAGGGGTGGTGTGGATACTTGTGGTGGCAGTGGGGGTGATGGTGAGGATGGTAGTCGTGGTTATGGGAGTGGTGTGGGGAGGGTACTGGTGGTTGTGGGGGTGGTGGAGGTGATGGGGATGATGGTGGTAGTGGGGGTGGTAGGGATGGGAGTGGTCATGGAGGTGGGGGGTTATGGTGGGGGCGGTTTGTCAGTGTGGAGGGCATGGTAGGGGTAGAGGGGTAGAGTAGATGGTAGTGGTGATGGTGGTGGTTGGGCCAGGGGTGGTGGAGGTAGAATAGGTGGTAGATGGGGGGGGTGATTGTTTGGGTTCATTGTGGGGGTATTGAGTGTTGTGGGGTTGCTTGTTGGGGTGTCTGATGTGGTGGGTGGGGTTAGTGGTGGTAGAGGTGAGGTGGGGGTGGTGGTGAATGTGGTGGTGATACTGGTGGTGGCAGTGATACTGGTGGTGGCAGTACTGTTGCTGAGGGTGGTGGGTGTGGCGGTGGTGGTTGTGATGGAAATGGTGGAGTTGGTGGGGGTGGGAATGGTTTGGGCGTTGTAGGGGTGGTGGTGTGCATGGTGGTGGGGGTGGTGATGCTGGTGGTGGTGGAGGTAGTGGGGGTTTTGGGCAGGGTTGTGGTTGCAGAGCTGGTGGTAGAGGGTTGGTGGTTGTGGGAGTGGTGGAGGTGATGTTTGTGCTTGGGGTCATGGTGGCTGGGATGCTAATGAGGGTGGTGCTTATGGTGGTGGTGCTGGTAATGGGGGTAAGAGTTGGTCTTGGTTGTAACAGTGGTAGTGGGGGGGCTGGTGTTGGGGAAGGTGGAGGGGTTGTTGATGGTGTCATAGGTGGAAGTGATGGTGGAGATGGTAGTTGTGGTAAGGCTTGTGGTGGTGGGGGATGTGGTTGTGTTGCTGGGCGTGGTGTGGGGGTAGTTTTGGTTGTTATGGTGAGGGTGGTAGGGGTGCTGGTGGGGGTGCATGTTGTGGTGGGGATGACGGGATTAGGTGGGTACTGGCAGAGGTGGTGGTGGGAATGGTTGCGGGGGGAGTAGTGGTGGCGGGGGACAGTGGTTGGTATGGTGCTGAAGGTTGTAGGGAGTGGTGGCAGCTGTAGTTAGGATAGTAGTAGTGGTGTTGTGGGTAGTGGTGGTGGTTCTGGGGGTGGTGGCAGTGGTATGGGTGGTGGGGATGGTGGTTGGAGTGGTGGGAGTGGTGTGCACAGTAGTGGAAGAGGTGGTGAGGGTGGTATGGCTGGTGGTTTTGCAGGGTGTGGTGGGGGCAGTGGGGGTTGTGGGTGTGGTGCTGCTGAGTGGGTGCTGGTGGGAGGGGGTTGGTTATGGAGGGGAGTGGGGTGACGACAGTGGTGGGGGCCATAGGGGATGATGTTGCTGATAGCAGTAGTGATGATGGTGGTGGCAGAGAGGGTTGTGGTGCAGTGGTGGTGGTCACTGGGGGTGGAGGTGGTGGGGACTTGTGGTGAGGGTTCTGGTGTTAGAGTTCTAAGAGCCACAAATCCTACAGCTCCAGGGACACTGGGGCTGCAAAAGGCATCGCAAGGAGAGCACGGCACCAACATTGCCCATTGCAGAAATTTCTCTCCTGGGCCACCCATGCATGCAGGACCTGTCTCTGGGTGTAATTAGGGGTAGGGTTAGGGGAGGGATTCTGAGAGCCACAAATCCTACAGCTCCAGGCACACTGGTCTGCAGAAGGCATGCCAAGGAGTGCACAGCACTGCACCAACATTGCTCCCTGCTCCCTGCACCTTTCTCATCTGGGATACCCATACATGTGGAGACCTCAGCTCAAGGAACGGGATGCCATTAGGTTAACAGCGTTAGGGTTCTGAGAACCACAAAGCCTGTAGCTGCAAGGACACTGGGGCTGCAAAAGGCACGCCAAGGGGAACATGCTCTCTGGTGCCACCTGCTCAGAAAAATCTGTTCCTGCTGCTCGAGGCCTGCACATGCACAGTGCTGCTCTTTGAACACGCTCTGTGCTGCTGTCTGGTTATTAAAATTCGGTGCTGCATCTCAAGAGCTGTACCTGCACAGCTGCACTCTGAACGTGCTGTGTGCTGTCACCTTGCGACTGAAGTGTGGAACTGCTCCTAAAAAAACGGCGCACCCGCAAAGGCTCGGGTTTGCTGTGCTCTCTGCTGCCGCCTGTTGCCTAAATCTCGGCACCACGTGTGGAACACGGTTCTGTGCGTGTGCTCTCTGCTGGCCCTGCTGACGGATTTCTAGTACTACATCTCAAACCCCCACCTGGGTAGTGGCCTGTGTAAACACACCTGTGCTGCTGCCTGGTGAGTAACATCAGGTACAGCAGCTCACAAACCGTGCATACACACTTGTGGCACTGGAAAGTGCGGTACTGCAGCTCCACTCCGCGCTTTCACACTGGTACAACCCTGCTCCATGCGGCCGCCCGCCCGTACCGACCATGCGGTGCTGCAGGGCCTGTGAGGTCGTGACACTGTGCCAGTTGCTGCCTCTCGTTAAGGAAACACCACCCCCGCCACGTGCCTCATGATTCTGCACATAGATGTATGTGGCTTCACACACATAAATGCAAGGATTGTCCTTGCAAACATTTCTGTGTTTGTACAAGTGTATGCCTTCATGTCTGTGTCTGCAGACGCATGGGCATTTAGTTGGGTGCATAAGCATACAAGTGCTGGTGTGTATTCACATGCATTTGTGGAAACTCCTGTGCCAATGTGTAGGTGCACAATCAAGAGTGTGCATGTGGACAGATACTAGGGAAATATGCTAGGTAAGGCTCCAACAAAAGCAGAAGGCAGAGCTGAAAGACTTTCTTTGCAATCCTTTGCAGACTCTTCAAAACCACATGAAGAAATATACTTAGCTGTGGGTCTATAAGACAAATGCTACCAAAGAGCTTTTATAGTGAAAGAAGGTGAGACTGTGGGTTCACAAGTTTGATCATGGTGCAAAAGTGCATGCGCCTGTGAAAGTACAAATATGTGTGTAATTGTTTTATACCTGATGAGGAGAAAGGCAAGAAAATAAAAGGCAAAGCAAAGAATATGGAAAACAAAAGGGAAGGGGAGATAAGGTAAATGAAGGCAAGGGAAAGCAAGAGAAGGTAAAGCAATGAAAAAGGCAAGGCAAGCAAGGAAACAGAAGGCAAGGGAAAAGTGAAGACAAGGGAGAAGGCAAGTAAGGCAAGTCAAGGAAAAGGCCAGACAAGGCAAAAGGCAAGGCAACGCAAAGGAGAAGGGAAGCCAAGGCAATGCAATAGGTAAGGAAGGGCAAGACGAAAGGCATAGGAAGGGAAGGCGAGGGAAAAGACAAGGCAAATCAAGGCAAGAGGCAACGTAAGTCATAGGAAGGCAAAAGAATACAAAAGGCCAGACACAGCAAAGCAAATCAAGGCAAGGCACAAGGCAAGGCAAGACAGAATCCAAGGCAATGCAAGGGAAGGAAACACAAGGCAAAAGGCAAGGCAAGTTTAAACAAAGGCAAGGAAAGGCATGGCAAGGCGATGGAAAAAAGGCAAGGCAACTGAAGGCAACAAGAGGCAAAAGGCAATGCCTGGCAAGGCAAGGCAAAAGGCAAGGAAGGGCAAGCAGTCCTACAACAGAGGGTCATGTGAGAGACCAGGCAAGGTAGACAGCTGTTTAATGTCCTCAGTCTCTACAGCTGCTATACCAAAGGCCCACTAATACCCTTTTGGGTCCTTAAAATACCCTATCCTGGGATAGTCTATACCAAATATGCACGGAGCATCTGAGCCAATCAAAACAGAGTGCTTTTCCCACTCTTTTCCAGGTAGACCCACTTCAGCCTCTAATACAGTCAGTTCCTTGGATTCCCCAGTCACTCCTTCAATAATGAAGGATTCGGACCGTTCATGATTCGGTGGCATCACGGTACCCTGTCCATCAGTGTCTACCAGGACTTTATACTCATGTGGTTCTGAGGTACCAGGTCATCGAATCCACACCGTCCTCTGGCTGTTCTTCACCTTCACCTTGTTCTATTCCAGAAATAACCTCTCCCTGCTCTTCATCTTCCTTCATAATGGATTCCAATTGTGTTTTCTTTTGCCTCCTGCTTGAAGCAGCAACTAATACTGCTGAAGTCTGAATGGCCACATCACATATTGTGGAGATTTGTGTGGATGCAGTAACTGACACTGCAGTTGTAGTTGTCACAGCTACAGTGACAATTGTTGAAGTTGTAATGGCTGCAGTATCTGCAGTCAGCGTTGGTGTGGCTGTGATGCCCGATGCTGGAGTTGCAGTAGCAGCATTAACTGTGGTTGGCACTGGTGTGACCGCAGTATCCAAGGTAGGAACTGGAGTGGCTGCACAGCTTGTCGAGGGGGTTGCAGTAGCTGTTGTATCTGTTGTCAGAATTGGTGTGTCTGCAGAATCTGTCACAGGAGTTTGAGTGGCTACAGTGCACATTGCTGAGGCTTCAACAGCTGTAACACCTGTCGCAGAAGTTAGAATTGCCGCAATCCTCCTGCGTAGTTTTACCACCAGCAAAGACTGACACACATTCCAGAGACCAAGTGATACCAACAAGTTTCACTCAGTTGTCTAGGGATATTCAAAATTCCCAAAAGCATCTGTAATTTTCCCTAATGAAAAAGACAAAGAGTAGTTGAACAGCTCTCCTAAAAGATCACTCCTGCAACTGAAAAAAACCCAAAAGGTACAGTTCTCTTTAATTTCTTTTGCTTCTACCTGAGAATTCCAAAAATGCGTACTCCTGAAGTATGACAACAATGAATAGAAATACACCATCAGCTTAACTATCACCACATAATGCAATGCTACACAACCCAGCAACAAAGCTATTATACCAACTTTATTGCAACTTCCAGAGATTATGTTCTGCACATAAACACTAAAAAGAAGCATCAACCCAAAAAAAGGCATTATTGAATACAACCAAGTTAGCAAATAAGACAAATAATACCAGATTTGCAACACCATCCTTTAAATCAAGATAATAACTGCAATCTGCTTTATCATCACCAAATGACCCATAAAGCACACAAGGTCTATCATTTTCTGAGGTGTCCTTCCACCAGAGGATTAGAACTCCAACCACTCAAATTGGGAGTCCGATGTTGTCTCACTTGCCCTACCCAGGAAGCTGTTAAGGCAAATTGTCAGAGACCACTCTTAGCCCTTCTCACTCAAGCCCCACCCTATTTGGTGCAAATAAAGCTGTCACCTTCTACTGCAACATGATGATAAGCTGTGGCAGATGCTCTCTGTTAACCCTCAGCCCTCTCCACTAGGAGAGGTAACAGGAGGAAAAGGAAGAGAGACTTACAAGTTAGAAAAGTTAAAAATGCTACTAATAAATAGAGAAAATAATACAAAATATACAAAATCAATCTTGAATTTCCTGGGATAGTGCAATTGCTCCAGCGGCTGCAGGGCAGGTACCTGGAAGTCCTGGGCTGGACTTGGTAGCAAAACGGGACTGGATTCAGGGATGTAGGGTCTGGAACCAGGCCTTGGATTGGAGGCATGACAGGCAGGATCCTCTTTAGATGCCGGCCATGGTCGAAGAGAGCGAGACCCTCATGATCTCCCACTTCTATAGGGTGTATGACGTGGATGGGATGGAATACTTGGGTCAGTTTTAGTCACCTGTTCTGTCTGCCTCTCCTTGCAAATACGCCCCTTTAACTTACGGGACATGCAAAATTTATCAGTAACCTTGGCTGCCATAGGAATAAGTCTAAACATGGGGCTCTTCTGCATGCCATTGGTACTGTTATCAGCTCTGGAGCAAACAGCATCTGAAAAACAAGCAGACAAATTCAGAAAAGTGCAGTTACTTAGAAGAACTTAGCCGAAAGTAAAATTCACTAATAGAGAGCCGGTTTTGTTTATAATAAAGCCAGGAACGATCCTACAACCATCTGGTGCGTCACAATAAAAGTGGCTGCTTTTTAACACTTTCAAAACAGTGTTAAGGAGCCTTTTTGCCAACTTTTCAGTATCACTGCCCTCCTGATCCCACCACACGTTGGCGGGATTGTCTCTGGGCTGACTCATGCTATGTGGTGACGAGCCACAGAGAGCAGAGCCTGGTTCCTGCAGGCCATAGCCATCACAGGTGGTCTGTGACACCACCAGCTGGGATGTTCCTGTGGCCCCCATGCAACTCCTCTGATCTGGGCACTGGTGGTCTGCAGGTCACAGTTGGCCGCCTTCAGCTCTGACGCGTGCAGCACCGTATCTACGGCAGAAGGACCCTGCATTGTTCCTTCCATGCAGAGCTTCTTCCTGCAATGCAAGGGGATCTCCCCGGGCAGGCTGAGCGCTGACCATGGCAGGCAGTAGAGTCCCTGCCACAGCACAGACATGGGGTGCAGGGACCCTGCTCTGCAGGACAGCCCTGGGCACCCCTGGGTACTCACCCGGCTTCACAGCTGATCAACATTGCCAGGCAAGATCCCTGTCCTTACTGATCCCGCAAGCTGTGGCTGTCCCAGTTTTAGGAGATGCCTCCAGGAGCTACAGCTGCATTGCCCTGCACCCAGAGACTTACCGTGTCAAGGACTGCAGAGGTTTCAATTCCAGTGAACTCTCAGCATCCTCCCACCCCAGACTGCCTTTCCCCTCTCTCTGCCTGGCTCCTCTTCTCTCAGTGATGCAGGCAGAGCCCTCAGCCCTGCTGCGCTTTGCAGAGGAGCTGCTCCTGGGCAGAGCTGTCTCTCTGCAGCGCTGCCGCTTACCATGAGCTCCCTCTGTCCCAGGAGCCCAGCCCAGCTCAGCAGCGCAGGAGCAGCTCAAGGCACTTTAATGACCCCTCTGGTGGGTTTGGTGCTCAGTCCATGACAATCAGATGGTGATAGGAAGTTGAAGAAACTCCTCAAGAAGTCAAAGTCTGATGCAAACTCAAAAGTTTCTTGTAGTGTTAATGGGTCCCAATGTGGGGCATCACTGACATGGCTTGTGTACTTGTCAGGAGAGAAAACTGGAAGCAGTGAGGACAGTTAGGTACAGGTAATGTAAAGGTGACTCTGGTGTGTCAATCTGGATGTGTTACTTAAGACAAAGGTCCAATCCCTGATCCAAGCATCTGAGAAGGGAGATTGTGTTCCCCACTGTGCTGGTTTGACTGAAAATTAGTTAATTTTCCTCATGCAGTTAGAAACCTTTCTTTTTCATAGCTAACATGGTCGTTGTTTGAACTTAGTTTGAGAACAAGAGGATAACACCCCAGAACAGAGTTAATCTTTTTCAGTTGCTCTGATCTGGTCTGAGAGCCAAGGACATTCTGAGCACTCTGCCCACAGGTGTGAGGCATCAAGGAAGAGGGGGCATGTATGGGGCAGAGCTTGACTGACACCCTGGTTGATCAATACGAGTATTCCATCCCATTAGTGTCATGCTTCGTATTTAAGGAGAGTTGGAATCTTCCAGTCTCTGTCTGGCTCTTCTCTTTGGTCTTGGAGACCTGTTCAGGGGAGTTCTGTTTGGGACTTTCTTTCATTCGGCCTTTCTCCATCCTGCCATTTTTCAGAGGCCTCTGGGCCTTTTCTGCCATTTTTCCTCTTTTCTCTCTGCGGGTTCGGCTCTGGGACCATGTCCTGTTTCCTGGGAATGGCTGCTTGGTGCGGATGGAGTTTGTGAGGAATTGCATTGAGTATTTTCTAATTTTTTATTATATTTCT
This sequence comes from Patagioenas fasciata, assembly GCF_037038585.1. NCBI lineage: Eukaryota > Metazoa > Chordata > Aves > Columbiformes > Columbidae > Patagioenas > Patagioenas fasciata. Next base: position 7,337,545 of record NC_092542.1, read on the forward strand.
ATTTTTATATATATTTACTGGTAGTGTACTGTTATTTTGTTATTTTATTAAACTGTGTTTATCTCAGTCCAAGTTTCTCCATTCCCTTTTGTTTCTCTCCCTTATTTGGAGGGATCGAGGAGTGGGGTGAGTGAGCAGCTATCATGGTTATATTGCTAGCTGGGGTTAAACCACGGCAACTGGAGATAAGTAAAGGAACAGAACAGCATCTAGTAGAAGAATGTTTTGGCTATTACCAAGAACTTATTTTCTCCAGCTGTGGGTGTAAAATCACAACTGAAGGTCAGAACTTTACTTGACAACCTTCCTGACAAAAATGAAGAGATCCAATAAAGAAAGGGAAGACCCCAGACTCTAATTTTGCAATTACACACAAGAGAGGTGGGTGCTTGGATTGGGGGGGATATAATTGTCCAGGTTATTTCCCACTGAGAGTCCCTTTTCAGGAGGTACCAGCTCAAGCTGTTCTACCCTGGAATCCATGCCCGACGTTCTGCTATGGGCAGCATAGGGAAAAAGAATTTGTCTAAAAACAGTTAGAGAAACCTTGTTGATGCTAGATGGTAGGTCCATGATTGGTATCTGATCTGAAACTCTGCAAGACAGCTGAGTTATGAGAGGGGAAGACTTTCTGTTTTGCATTGAGTCAGCATTGGCGAAGCTTTTCTGTATCTGATGGAGCCAGCTCAGGTGAGTGTATCTGCAATGGCCAGTGAAATCTGCAATGGCCTCTGTGGCGGCCTGTCCAGCTGCAATGCCGTCTGCAGCAGCAAAGACAGCTGCATCTGCAGTGGCATGGGTAATGCTGTGAGTGTCTGCAGTGGTCTCTGCATCTGCAGTGGCACCTGCATCTCCGATTGTCTCTGCACCTGACTGCCTCAGCAATGGTCTCTGCAGTGATTTCTACAATGGTATCTGCAGCTGCAGAACAATCTGCATCTGTAGCACCTAAACCAGTGTCTGTAGCTGCAATTGTATTGGTTTGGTGTCTTCATTATCAGGAATGGTATTGTGACAGATGCACAACCCCCCTGCCAGCCAAGCCTCCAGCAGTTTGGTCCAGTCTTCAAAGAAGGGGAAGGCCCGAGCTGCAGCTGGGACAAGAATTCCTGTTGGGAAACCCACGAAGAAGCAGAACAGCAACTGAACACTGACAAGTTGGGAGTGCAGGGAGTCTTGTGTAGATCTTGCCCACTGTGTGCAATTTGACTATGAACCAATCACTTTAATCCATAATATGACAACCTGGGGGAGCCTACTTTGAACTCTCTGCCAGAGAAGTGTGGCTGTATGGTAATGAGCTGTCAACAATATCTGCGGCTAAAATATAAGGGTCTATCTGAAGACAGTGAAAGAATCCAATGAGAAGCAAGAAGACCCCAGACTCAAATATGGCTATTGGACTGGATCAACATGGGAGGTGATGGTAAATAGTCTGTAAAGGTATAATTACCCAGTGACTTCTATGCTTGAATTGGCACCTCTGCAAAGGCACAAGCCCAAGCTGACTCTGCTGCTGTACTACTCCATTAAATTATTTATTTCTGTGAATGTCAATGCTTGAGAGTTTGCCTCAAGAAACCTGGGAACCAGCCTTCAGAGCAACCTGACACCAGGTCCCTAGAGGGGAGGTAAGCAGGTTGAGATGCAGAATGATGAAAATTTAAGAATCTAGACAAGCCATATAAAGAACTGGCAGTGGACACTGACCTGTTTTCCCTTACCCTCTATGTATCGTAGACATGAACTGTTGACCAAATCTGGGGCTACATTTGGACCCAGCCACACCTGGACTCCTCTCTGAGAAGGAGTTCAGAAAGCAAGGGGGTCCATTCTGAATCCTGTGACTCAACGGCAGGGCCTTCCTCTCCCTTTTGCATTTCCTGTCCCCATAGAAATCACAGAATCATAGAATGTCCTGAATTGGAAGGGACCCACAAGGATCATCAAGTCCAGCTCATGTTCCTGGATAGGACAACCTCACAGTTCACACCATGTGTCTGAGGGTGTTGTCTGAATGCTTATTGAATCCTGTCAGACTTGGGGCCGTGACTGCCTCTCACAGAATTACAGAATGGTTGGGGTTGGAAAGGACCTCTGGATATCATCTAGTCCAACCCACCTGCTAAAGCAGGTACACCTAGAGTAGATAGTATGGGAATGGGTCCAGGAGGGTCTTGAATGTCTCCAGAGAAGGAGACTCCACAACCTCCCTGGGCAGCCTGTTCCAAGCCCTGGCACCTCAAAGTAAAGAAGCATTTCCTGATGTTCAGATGGAACCTCATGTGCTTCAGTCTGTACCCCTTGCCTCTCATCCTGTTGCTGGGCACCACTGAAAGGAGTCTGATCCATCCTCTTGACATCCATCCTTGAGATACTTATAAACATTGATCAGATCCCTCTCAGCCTTCTCCAGGCTGAACAGATCCAGTTCTCTCAGTCTCTCCTTATAAGAAAGGTCCTCTAGGCCCCTAATCATCTTTGTAGCCTGCCACTAGACTCCCTCCAGTAACTCCTTGACCTTCTTAAACTGAGGAGCCCAGAACTAGAAGCAATACTGCAGATGGGGCTTCACCAGGGCAGAGTAGAGGGGGAGGACAACCTCCCTCAACCTGCTGGTCACACTTTTCTTAAGGTACCCCAGGATACCGTTGTCCTTCTTGGCCTCAAGAGCACGTTGTTGACTCATGGTCAACTTGTTGTCCCCCAGAACTCCCAGGTCCTTCTCTGCAGAACTGCTTTCCAGCAGGTTCTTCTCTGCCCAGTCCTCCAACCTGTCCTGGTCTTGCTGGATGGCAGCACAGCCTCTGGAGTAGCAACCCTTCCTCCCAGTTTGGTATCATCAGCAAACTTGCTGAGGCTGCACTTAGTCTCTTCTGCCAGGTCATTGACGAACAGGTTGAACAGGATGGGACCTAATACTGACCCAAGGGAAACCCCACTAACTAGAGACCTCCAACCAGACTCTGTACTGTTGACCACAACTGTCTGAGCCCTGCCATCCAGCCAGTTCATGATCCATCTCACTGTGCATTCATCCAGCCCGCACTTTCTGAGCTTTTCTATGAGAAGGTTGTGAGAGACGGTGTCGCAAGCCTTGCTGAAGTCAAGGTAGGCAATATCCACCGCTCACTCCTCTTCTACTCAGCTAGTCACACACAGAATGATCAAACATGATTTCCCTTTGGTGAACCCATGCTGACTGCTCCTGATAACCTTATTTTCCTCCACATGCTCGGAGATGACATCCAGAATAAGTTGTTCTATCATCTTTCCAGGGATGAAGGTGAGGCTGACTGGCCTGTAGTTTCCTGGGTCATCCTTCTTGCCCTTTTTGAAGACTGGAGTGACACTGGCATTTGTCCAGTCAGCAGGCACCTCTCCTGATCAGTAAGAGTATTCCATTCCATTAGCATCATGCTTCATAGTTAAGGAGAGTCAGGATCTTCTGGTCTGTCTTGCCTTCTTCACCTTCTTCATTCTTTTGTTGCAGCCGTGGCAGTTATGTTTGGGACTTTTGTTAGTTTGGTCTTTTGCCATCCTGCCATTTTGCAGGGGCCTCTGGACCTTTATGCCTTTTTCCTCTCTTCTCTCTCTGGGATCAGCTGTTGGGACCAGGTGCTGTATCCTGGGACTGGCTAATCGGTGTGGACAGAGTTCTTGAGGAATTACATTCATTTTATTTTATTTTATTTTATTTTATTTTATTTTATTTTATTTTATTTTATTTTATTTTATTTTATTTTATTTTATTTTATTTTTTTATTTATTTTATTTTAGTATATAATCTAGTATTCATATTTTGTTATTTTATTAAACTCTGTTTATCTCAGTCCAAGTTTCTCCTTTCTCTTTTGATTCTCTCCCCTATTTGGGGAGTGGGGAAGGGAGTGAGCAAGCAGCTGTTGTGGTTATATTGCTAACTCTGGTTAAACCACAACACCTTGCTACTGAGCGGACAGGGGAGAATATGACTTGTGCTCCTGATCCCTTAAGCAGTTATCCTAAGGCCCTGAAATGCCTCTTGATTGCCCTCAGATTTCCTATTGCAACCACATCTCTGCCCACCTGAAACATCAGTAGCTGATAATAATCTGAGGGTCTTACCAGGGTGGGAAGTTTTCACATTTTTAACCCAGCCCCAGGGACACAGCAGACCTCCCTTAGAAGTGGGTGCAGTCTGCATATTGACCAGTCTTCTCTGCATTCTGGTTATTTCCCCCTGGCCCGATGAAATTTCCCATGACTTTTAATCGTGTTTAGAATTTTCTATCTATCTGCAAAAAATACTCCTTGTGTAGTTTTCCCTTTGGGAAGATGAAGCTTGTTGGAGTCAGCTGGGAATTGGCATAGAGCTGAGATGTTGTTTGATCTTTTTGGTAAATCCTATAATGTCTCACTTTTGCATGTTCAAAAGTAAGGAAAATATTTTTGTGCCTGTTTGCAGCCAGCTCTCTAAGGAGAACAGCTGGGAATTAGTGGAAGGGGCTTAAGATCCAGCTACAGACTTCAGTGGAGAAGTCTGATATGAGGAAAAGTGGTGTAAGTCCCAGGTGGCCAATGACAGAAATAGTGGTGTTGGGAGGTGGGGATCAAGGCCGTCCATACAGTGTTAGACCTCAAGGGACTGTTTTTCCAGTCCATCCAGACCTTGTAAAGGACATCCTGGATCAATATCAATTAAAAAGTCCTGCTGCCACATTATCCATAAACTGAAAAATAATGAAAAAAATCCCTAAATATTAAATGCTCATAGAAATTTTCCCCTTTAACTAGGCTCCCCAAACCTCTCTAATTAACTGTACAGGTCTTGAAAACTTGAAGAAATTGTAGTAGAGACACGGTTCATCAGAGCTTTCTCTACTTTTATGAGCCACATGGTGTATTTGGTGCTTAGCCCATGAACTTCAGATACTGAGAGGAGGCTGAAAAACCTCTCAAGGATTTAAAGCCAGAAGTAAATGCCAAAGTGTATTGGAACGGTAATGAGCCCAACTGAGGGCAGTTAATGACAAAGTTTCCTCACGGACTTGTTAGAGCTCTTTTTGCCTTGCTCCTCTCCCTGAGATCCCCAGGCAGAGCCCTCAGCCCTGCTGCGCTTTGCAGAGGAGCTGCTCCTGGGCAGAGCTGTCTCTCTGCAGCGTTGCCGCTTGCCATGAGCTCCCTCTGTCCCAGGAGCCCAGCCCAGCTCAGCAGCACTTTAATGACCCCTCTGGTGGGTTTGGTGCTGAGTCCATGAACATCAGATGGTGATAGGAAGTTGAAGAAACCTCTCAAGAAGTCAAAGTCAGATTCAAACTCCAAGATGGAAACCCTCCTGAGGAGGAGTCCATCCTCAGCCACAGCAAGGAAACCGAGAATACCATCCTGCCAAATCCTGTCGGCTGCAGGATGTGCCAGCTTCAGGAGATCCCTCCAGGAACTGCAGCTGCATTGCCTCATAGTCAGAGACTCACTGTGTCAAGGACTGTGAAGATTTCTCCTTCCATGAAATCTCAGCATCCTCCCACCCCACATTGTCTTCTACCTCTTGTCTGCCATGGAGCTCAGTGCAGACGGTCCATGTGCAGACCTCAGGGTCCCCAGGAGGAACAGGAGCTGCCCGGCCCCATGTCTGCACGGCCAAAGGAGCAGCCCCTGCAGTCCTGGCTGCAGCCGTCAGGCTGGGGGTGTCTCGGGGGCACCGCAGGGATGTGCCCAGGCACAGCGCCAGGAGGAAACCACACACTTCCTGCCCGGGCGCTGTGGGGGGAGCGCAGGGGCTGTGGTTTGTGCACCTGCAGGTTGCAGCTCTGATCCACCCGTGGGGAATAACGGCCCCTCGGTGACACGCTGACAGTCAGGGACATGTCTGAGCCTCTGGGCTGCATGTCTGCTGCCAGGACAGGGACGTGTCCCAGCTCCAGCCCCTGTGAGGGACCTTCCGTGAGCTCTCCAGGGAGCAGTGGGTGAGACAGCGCTCGTGGGATGGGGCTCTGCCCTGGGCTAAGGCCCTTTCCCAGCTGCTGCTCCCAGCACAGCGGGGTCTGTCGCAGGGACAGGGTCTGTTTCCTTCCCTTCCTGACACAGCCCCAGTGCAGTCCCAGCCCCGTGGGTCTTATGGCACAAGAATGGTTGGACACTCACACCTTGGGCTCTTGGATGTGCCTGTCACAGGACATGCTCAGTGCTCCTGGTCCATACTGCAGTGCTCAAGGAGTGAAAAATCTGTTTCCCTCAATACAGCTGGTCCTGTCCTGTGATGCTCCACCACCACAGTGATGTGACACCTGCAGCGGAGCCGTCCCTCATATATGGTCATGAATGGTGCTGGAGAAGTTCATTGGAGGACTGGGCTGTGTCGGAGGGGAGATAGCTCCCGATAATGTCTAAAAAGGTGTCGCTGCTTTGATTGGCTCCTCCTGTAGCTGGGCTGGCATCTACAGACATATATTGCCCTCCCATCATCATTGTTCCCACAAGTTCCCGGAGCTGTGGCAGGGAGCACGGCACAGAGGGATGCGCCATCAGGGCAGAAGGCTCAGGATGGGCACAGAGAGACTCCTGTCCCCTCAGACACTGTGGCTGCTCTTCTGGGTACAGCTGTGCCAGGGTAAGTGCTGACTCCCTTGTCCCACCACCCAGGGCCAGAGGGTACAAGTGTGGTCATGAGGATCTGTCTGGGAATGGGGTTTCTTTGCAGACGTTACTGAGACAAGGGACAGAAAGTACTCAAATCCGTGGAATCTGTGCCTTTCTCTGTGCCCATCTGGGTGGGAGAGAGTATCTCCTTTTCAAGGGCTCCAGTGTTAAGGGTAGTCTGTGCCCAGCTGGATTCAAAGACCCCCTGTCCTGGGGTACCCTTTTTGGACCCCCTATTACCCAACACTCTGCCTCTGGAGCAGGCCTCGCTGGCGATGGCAGCACTCAGAGATACCCTGGGCACTGCCAACATCTGGGGTGCCCCAGAAGGTTTGTGTGCTGCTCACCACTCCTTGTTCCAGGGGAGACTTGACCCCACGAGGGTAGTTTGTGCCTCTCAGAGAGAAGAGGACAGGGACATTCAGTAGAGAGATGTCCTTTGTGAGGGACCTGGCTCAGTGCAGGGGATGGGCTGATGCCAGGGCAGAGGAGGGGATGTGGGTGGGAGGATCCTCTGGATGGTCTCAGTGGGAACAAAGAAAGCCCTGGGAGTGGGGTGGGTTTGGATGGTGCCAGGGCACGCGGTTTGCATGGGAAGCTGCTGCCTGGGAACCTGAGGCTGTTCTGGGTGTGCTAGGCTGCAGAGGAATGGGTGCCCAGCTGGGCAGTGTGCGGGTGGGCTTGGGCGCTGGGCAGGCGGTTGTTGGGGTGGGAAGAGGTGCTTTGTGTGGTGGGGTGGAGAATGACCCAGCAGTGCTGGACCTGGCACCCCAGCCTTGGACAGCTGTGGGGACAAAAGGGACCTTCACACTGCACTGGAGACAGACTTGGCCCAGGCAGGAGGTTCCCCCAGACATCCAGTACTGGGGCTCGGCGCTCTCCTGACTCATCCTGTGTTGGTGTTTGAAGGTGCTGTGGAGGTGAGGCTGGCGGATGGTGACAGGCGCTGTGCTGGAAGAGTGGAGGTGAAACACCAGGCACAGTGGGGGACCGTGTGTGATGACTACTGGGGCATGAACGATGCCGCAGTGGTTTGTAAGCAGCTGGGCTGTGGGTCTCCTGTTAAAGCTCACTGGCTTGGTGAATTTGAGCCAGGATCTGGCCCCATTTGGATGGATGATGTTGGCTGTAGTGGCACCGAATCTACCTTGTCTGAGTGCAAACACAAAGGATGGGGTGATCATGATTGTTCTCATACTGAGGATGCTGGAGTGACATGTTCAGGTAAGGGGTCAGCATGTTCCCCACTTTGGGACTGTGATGGGGGAAAAGACCAGGCTGTGCTTTCAGGGAGCAATGAATATGCTGGAGCAGGGCCCAGTGTGACCAACCACACTGTGAGCTGGGACTATAATTCCTGGTATAACCGGTCCCTGGGGAAAGCTGTGTGAGCGCTGCAAGGACAAGACGCCATGCAGGAAGTGCTGACCAGCCCCTCCTGCCTGCCCACAGCTCCCCACACTGACCCATTAAACAGGGTCTTTGCCAGCACTTACTGACTCTCATCTCTGCCTGCTGTCACCCTCTGAGGCAGTGTGAGGGCAGGGAGACATGCCGGTGTCCTGCCCCCCTGCTTGGCCATTGGCCTGGGACCTGTGCACCTCTGGGCAGACAGAGCACGATGTCCCTGGCTGAGAACACCCCACTCAAGCAGGCATGGGAGGGGTCTGGGCAGGCACCAGCTGTGATAACAGCTGCTCCATTTCTGTGCTCTGGGACTTCTCCCACCTAAAAGGAACCTCCCAACACCCCAGGAACACCCTGGGATCAGAGTGAGCCTCTGGTTGCACTGAGGTGATGATGGTCCTGCCTGGCCCCAGGGTCTGCAGGGGCTGAGCAGGCTGCATCAGTCATCGTCACCTGGGCCAGTTCTCCTGGACCCCAACTGCTCACACTGCTGCAGCGCTGGGTGGACAGTGCCAGGCAGCACAGAGGACCTTGTGTGGGAGCACTTTGCCTGAGCAGTACCTGTGGCTGAGTGTGCGGCACACACACACCTCGAGTGCTCAGATGGTGTAGTGAAGGGCTGTAGGGGTCTTGGAAGTGTTTGTGTCACCAGCACTCCCCCAACAGCTTCCTCTGGGATGTGCAATGGGCAGTTTGGCCACAGCATGCTTGGAGGTGATGTGGGATGTGGGCATGTAACTGCCTGACAGCTCTGGGAACTCCCAGTTCTCTTGTTGCCTTTATTCTTTTTTTTCCCAGGATTTGTCCGTCTGGTGGACGGGAAGAGCCGCTGCTCAGGACGTGTGGAGATCCATGACGAGGACCAGTGGAAAACTGTTTGTGATTCACACTTTGGCCCCAAAGCTGCTGACGTGGTCTGCAGGGAGCTGAAGTGTGGCATGGCCCTGCCTATGGCTGGAGGAGGTCACTTTGGAGAAGGGGCTGGTCCCATGTGGGATGGAGAGCTGCAGTGTGTGGGGAATGAGTCCCTCCTGTCCTCCTGCCCCAAGAGGTCCCCCAGTGACCAGGCCTGCACCCAGATGAACAGCGCTGCTGTCACCTGCACACGTAAGGACTCAGGGTGGGGTGTTGAACACTGGGGTGAGCCCCAATCTGAGGAGGGGACGGTTTGTGCTTGTGGAGATAAGGGAACTGGAGCATCATTTCCCACAGGCTGGCAGAGAGGTGACTTTCCTGGGGGGTGCTTTACAAGGACGTGGCTGGGCTTATGCCCCAGGACAAAGTGAGATCATGGGCTTGAAGGGCTCCTTGGGATCATCGTGTTGCTATATGGGAGACACACAAAGGCCTGAGATGATGAGCTGTGAGGTGCCCAGGGCAAACTGTGCCCCAGAGGAGCTGGGGGTCCTGGTGACAAACATCAGTGTGTGCTTAGGAAACCCATACAGGCTTCTTCCCAGGGTTCTGGCTGGGGAGGAGTGGGTGCTCTAGGTGGGCCTGGGCCAGGGGACAGTCCAAGGGGCCGTTAGGGTAGAAGGAAGTGCTAAAGGCTGTGGGGCCACAAATGACCCAGCAGTGCTGCAGCTGGTCACTCCCAGCCATTGCACAGCTTGTGCAGACAGAAGGGACCTCTGCACCACCCTGGAGACAGACTGGAGGTGGATGGGCTCCCACCCTGACACCCACAGTGCTAGGGCTTGATGCTGTTCTGACTGCTGCTGTGTCAGTTTTCGAAGGTGCTGTGGAACTGAGGCTGGCGGATGGTGGCAGGCACTGTGCTGGGAGAGTGGAAGTGAAACGCCAGGGACAGTGGGGAACCGTGTGCGATGACAACTGGGGCATGGAAGATGCTGCAGTGGTTTGTAAGCAGCTGGGCTGTGGATCTGCTGTTGGAGTTGGCCAGGATGGCTATTTTGGGCCAGGATCTGGCCCCATTTGGATTGATGGTGTTGACTGTAATGGCACCGAATCTGCCTTGTCTGACTGCACACTTGGAGGATTGGGTAACTATAGCTGTGGTCACTTTTCTGACACTGGAGTGATGTGTTCAGGTAAGGGGTCAGCCTGTTCCCTGCTTTGGGGCTGGGATGGGGGAAGGGACCTGGCTGTGCCCTTAGAGAGCAACCAGCATAAGCTAGGGCAGGTCTCACTGATGGTAGTCGAACCACTTAGTTGTCTTGCCATTGCTCATGTTCCCAGTCCCTGGGGAAAGCCCAGAGGGTGCCTACCCCAGGGTGAATTAACACTGCCTCAGTGTCTTAGCTCTGCCTCAGTGTCTTGGGCTGCACATGAATCCTCCATTCTTGCCCTGGGGTGCCCACTGATCTCCACTAATCCCCACCCATTCTGCCAGTTCCCAGCCAACAAGGCTGAGGATCCCCATGCTGTAAATACCACGAGGGGACTTGCCCAGTGCCCCACACCTTGGTGGAAGAGAATGAGATGTCTGGTCACACTGGTTTGTTCCCCCTCAGAGACATATGTACCTCGACAGCCTTGGAGGGACTTTTCAGAGAGCACGAGTGCTGGGCCCTGGGCAGTGGAGCAGGCAGCAAACAGCCTCTCACTGCCCATCCCCAGGGTTTGGCTCTGTGGTCCTGCACCATGAGGCTTAAGGAGCTTGACAGCTGCTTGATTCTGTCTGCTTCTCCTGCATCACCCCATGCACAGGCTGGTACTGGGATGTCCCTGGGCAAAGCTGTGTGAGCGCTGCAAGGACAGGACGCCATGCAGGAAGTGCTGACCAGCCCCTCTTGCCTGCCCACAGCTCCCCACACTGACCCATTAAACAGGGTCTTTGCCAGCACTTACTGACTCTCATCTCTGCCTGCTGTCACCCTCTGAGGCAGTGTGAGGGCAGGGGGACATGCCGGTGTCCTGCCCCCCTGCTTGGCCATTGGCCTGGGACCTGTGCACCTCTGGGCAGACAGAGCACGATGTCCCTGGCTGAGAACACCCCACTCAAGCAGGCATGGGAGGGGTCTGGGCAGGCACCAGCTGTGATAACAGCTGCTCCATTTCTGTGCTCTGGGACTTCTCCCACCTAAAAGGAACCTCCCAACACCCCAGGAACACCCTGGGATCAGAGTGAGCCTCTGGTTGCACTGAGGTGATGATGGTCCTGCCTGGCCCCAGGGTCTGCAGGGGCTGAGCAGGCTGCATCAGTCATCGTCACCTGGGCCAGTTCTCCTGGACCCCAACTGCTCACACTGCTGCAGCGCTGGGTGGACAGTGCCAGGCAGCACAGAGGACCTTGTGTGGGAGCACTTTGCCTGAGCAGTACCTGTGGCTGAGTGTGCGGCACACACACACCTCGAGTGCTCAGATGGTGTAGTGAAGGGCTGTAGGGGTCTTGGAAGTGTTTGTGTCACCAGCACTCCCCCAACAGCTTCCTCTGGGATGTGCAATGGGCAGTTTGGCCACAGCATGCTTGGAGGTGATGTGGGATGTGGGCATGTAACTGCCTGACAGCTCTGGGAACTCCCAGTTCTCTTGTTGCCTTTATTCTTTTTTTTCCCAGGATTTGTCCGTCTGGTGGACGGGAAGAGCCGCTGCTCAGGACGTGTGGAGATCCATGACGAGGACCAGTGGAAAACTGTTTGTGATTCACACTTTGGCCCCAAAGCTGCTGACGTGGTCTGCAGGGAGCTGGAGTGTGGCATGGCCCTGCCTATGGCTGGAGGAGGTCACTTTGGAGAAGGGGCTGGTCCCATGTGGGATGGAGAGCTGCAGTGTGTGGGGAATGAGTCCCTCCTGTCCTCCTGCCCTAAGGGGTCCCCCAGGGACCAGGCCTGCACCCAGATGAACAGCGCTGCTGTCACCTGCACACGTAAGGACTCAGGGTGGGGTGTTGAACACTCTGGCTGGGGAACAGAGCAAGGACCATGTGGCCAAGAGTTAGGGCAGGAGGGATCGTGGGACTGTCTGCTGCATGAAAAGTATAAAGAACCTGCAGAAAGACATGGTGTCCTTCTGGGCTCTCTGCCACCTACCAAGAGTACAAAAGGACCAACCCACCCTCTCTCCTCCTCTGTCCCCAGAGTACACAGGGTTCAGGTTGGTGAATGGCAGCACAGCGTGTGCAGGGAGGGTGGAGGTCCAGGTTCTGGGGACCTGGGGGACCCTCTGTGCCTCCCGCTGGGATCTCTTGGATGCCCACGTTCTGTGTCGTCAGCTCAACTGTGGGTTTGCTGAGTCCATTCCTGGAGGAGAGCATTTTGGGAGAGAGACTGGCCTCATCTGGAGAGATTCCTTCCACTGCGATGGGACTGAAGCCCATCTGGGACAGTGCCCAGTGGTAATCTTGGGGGCCTCACCATGCTCTCACGGCAATGCTGCTGCTGTCATTTGCTCAGGTGAGTGCTGGGAAAATGGTGCATTAGCTCAATTTGCCCTTTGTGTGAGACATGGGCACCCAAAGCAGCAGTCCCACGGCAGCACCAGGCTGAATTTCTCCATAGAGGAGCCCTGGCTTCCCCAAGAGTGGCCTGGAGGGCCTTCCCTGCTCAGACTGACCACGCTGCTCTGGGAGAGCTGAGGTGTGAACACAGGCAGGCGTTTGCCCCCAGGGCAGTGGCTTAGGCTGCAGCACCACTGCCAGGCCTGGGCTCTGTGGGATGAGCCCAGAACAGGGCTGCAGCTCTCTTCTCCATCCCTGCAGCTGCAGACAACTGCATCCCATCCCCACAGAGAGCCCTGCAGAGCCTGATCCCACCACCCAGGCACTGCCCAGGTGCCCCCAGCAGCAGCAGACCTGGGTGTGAGCTGCAGAAAGGGTCTGAGCTTTGCCCTCACTTCTTGTCAGCAAAGGGCTCAATCGTGTCCTGTTTGGTCGGACAACTCCCCCTTGCCCTCCTCCCTGAAGGCTGCTGTGCTTCCCGGTGCCGCTGATGGCTGTGGCTCCTCTGCTCTCCCCAGGCCCAGCCGACTCTGCGTCCCTGCGGCTGGTGGGTGGCGGGAGCCGGTGCGATGGGCGAGTGGAGATCTTCCAGCGCGGGACGTGGGGCAGAGTCCTGGATGACCAGTGGGACGTGCGGGAGGCCAGCGTGGTGTGCCGGCAGCTGCGGTGTGGAGAGGCAGAAAAAGCCTACAACCCCCCAAAGTCTGAGCGAGGGACAGGCCCCGTGGGGCTGCGAGGAGTCCGGTGCGCAGGGCACGAGGCCAGCCTGACCCTCTGCAACACCTCCCTGCCTGGGAGTGCCCTGTTGGGAGGGGTTGTGGAGGACGTGGGAGTCATTTGCTGGGGTGAGCAGTGCTGCATGGGTCCCCAGATGATGGGGTGGGGGAGCAGCCACCGCCTTACAGCAACTGGGGTTTCTTGCTGCTGCAGGGAGCCGGCGGGTCCGGCTGGTGAACCAGCCCAGGCGCTGCGCAGGAAGAGTGGAGATCTACTACCAGGGCAGCTGGGGGACCATCTGTGACGATGGCTGGGACCTGTTCGATGCCACTGTCGTGTGCCACCAGCTGGGCTGCGGAGGGGCGGTGGAGGCGGCCAGCTCTGCTCGGTTCGGGGAAGGCTCCGGGCAGATCTGGCTGGATGGTGTGAACTGCTCTGGGGCCGAAGCTGCTCTCTGGGACTGTGCTGCCAGGCCCTGGGGGCAGCACGACTGCGGGCACAAAGAGGACGCGGGTGTCATCTGCTCAGGTCTGTGCTGGGAGCTGTGCCGGGATGGTTCCCGGGGAGGCCAGGATGCAGGGAAAGCCGGGCATGGCCAAGGCTGTCCCTGGCTGAGCCACTGCCTGAGCCCGGCCTATGGACACCCATGCATGGGTGCCCTCAGTTCACTGGGGTCCCTGGGGAGCTCAGCTGTCCCCCAGGGTGAGCTGGGAGAGCAGGGACTGTGTCCATCAGGGACTTCTCTCTGCCCTGGGTGCAAGGGGGACTTGCTGGCCCTGCCCTGCCTGGCTGGGGGTCTGGGGAACACAGAGGTGTCCTGGCTCCCACAGCTCCAGACCAGCCTGTTCCTATTGCTGCCTCTTTCCTTCCAGAGTTCGTGGCCCTGAGGCTGGAGAACAGTGACGGCTGCTCCGGGCGCCTCCAGGTTTTCTACAATGGGACATGGGGGAGTGTTTGCTCTAACTCGATGACTCCTGACACAGTGTCGCTGGTGTGCAAGGAGCTGGGCTGCGGGGATAGAGGATCCCTGGAAACAGGCCTGCCCTATGGCAGGGTGTCTGGCCCTGCCTGGCTGGATTACGTGGAGTGTGGGGAGAGAACCAGCTCCTTCTGGCAGTGTCCCTCTGCTCCCTGGGACCCATGGTCATGTGATAACCTGCAAGAAGAGACCCACATCACCTGCAATGGTAACTCTAAGCCACTTGGGCACTGGTGTCACCCCAGATTCTGCTCCCCTCTGGGCACAGCCAAATTCAGACAAAGAGCCTGGAGGGGCTTTTCCTTTCCATGTCAGACTCTTCTGCTGCCCGTGGCACAAATGTGACCACAGCTCTCAGAGCCCCACATGTTCAGGAACAGTTGCAACCCAGCAGTTCCCAGGGGAGGCAGAGACATCTCCTGGAGAGGTCTCAGAAGAGACCAGATAGGCTTCAGAGGAACCTCCCCTCCATGGGCACCCTTCTGCTGCTCTGTGACCAAGATGGCACACAGAGGCACAAGCAGAACTCAGCTCCGCTCTCTTCTGCACAATCGCTCAAGGCAACCCCTTCACCACAGTGTTTCCTTCTTCAGGAGGACACCCAGAAATGCCTCCGAAGCCTTTGGCCCCGTGCCCCAACTCCAGCAGCTGCACAGGTAGGGAGCTGCGCCTCTGTGTGCTCCTCTTGCCTGGCAGGGCTCTGCTGTTTGAGTGCCATGGGAGCTCTTTGCCTTCTCCAGACAGGGAGAAGATCCGTGCCGTGGGAGGCGAGGACGGGTGCTCGGGCAGAGTGGAGCTCTGGCATCACGGCTCCTGGGGGACAGTGTGTGATGACTCCTGGGACATGCAGGATGCCCAGGTGGCGTGCAGGCAGCTGGGCTGTGGCCCCGCGGTGTCTGCCCTGCATGAGGCTGCTTTTGGGGTGGGGCAAGGCCCCATTTGGCTGGAGCGGGTGGAGTGCCGGGGGACGGAGTTGTCTCTGCAGGACTGCTGGGCCCGGCCTGGGGACGGGCGTGCTTGCTGGCATAAGGAAGATGCTGCTGTGCACTGCTCAGGTGAGCAGCAGAGCTGGGACCCCTTGCTTGGGTATTGGAAGGGAGTTGGGGAAGGCCTTTTGCCTGCTTGGTCCTGGCACAGCCCTTGACCTTCTGAGACCAAGAACGTTCCTGTGGTTCCTGTGGCAGCCTGGTGCCAAGCCAGGTGCAGTCTTGGTGGAACTGGGTGTCCTTGGGCTGCTGCTCGTGGGGCCCTGCAACTGCAGGACCATCCCCTGGGCTGCCTGTGCCATCCTGCCTGCCACCCAGAGTAGAGGCCCTGGACCCTGTCCTGACCTACCTTTATAGCACTACAGGAGGGGAAATTTGGGTGGGATGTATCAGGGACACCTACAGACACACATGTGGTGTGTTAGAGAGGGGGGTCCCTGGTACATGCACTCCCATCCTCTCCATCGAGCTCTCCTTTTCCTCCTCTGCAGCTGCACCCAGGACAGCAGCATCCCCACCTCAAGCAGGTAACTTGTCCTCCCTCCAGAGCTGGGTATCCCTGGGGCCAGGCCCTGACCCACAGGTAGATGGAAGGGGCTTCTTGCTGGAGTGTGAAACTCCCAGAAGGAGGCACTGGGGTGACTGTAAGTGGGCTGGGGAGGGTCGTAATTCCCTCAGCAGGGTGAAAGCTTCTCCATCACACCCCTCTGGGGCTCTCTACCCCCTGCTGCCTTGTGTGACGAAGGTCAGGACTGATACTGCCCCTTCCATGTTCTTGCCCATGCAGATCCCCCTCGGGGCCGTCCCACTGCCAGCGGAAGACTCTCAGTGCCCATCATCATCTGCATCATCCTGGGGGCCCTTCTCTGCCTGCTCCTGGCCCTCCTGGCTGGGCAACTGCTCAGTGCCAGAGCTGGGCACAGAGGTGAGTCCTTCCATGGAGGTCCCAGGAGTGATGCCTCCTGGAAGGGCTGTGGGTGTCAGTAGGGGCACAGGCAGAGTTGAGGGGATGATACTGTGTGCTGCTACCTGTCCCACACACCTCCCCATTGACTGTCTGGCTACAGGGCACCAGCAGCAAGGGGTGGAGAGAGCCCAGAGGTGATGGGAGCAAGAGGTGGAGCAAGAAGAGAAATGGCAGAGCAGGACAGGGGTAGATGTTAGCCTGGGGGAGATGTTAGACTGGGGAAAATGTTAGCTTGGGGGAGACTCAGTGCTCTGAGTAGTAATGGAGGGAGCTCTGGGGCAAGGGAGAAGATGGGAGGAGCACAGGGCAGCAGGGTCCATCTCCATGTCAGGCCCCCTGACTGACCCTCTGCCCAGCCCTGCCCAACCCCTGGCAGGGCAGGGGCCATGCTATGGGCTCATGGGACAGACAGGGGTCAGTTCTAGGTGGAGAGGAAATATGGGAGCTGCTCTGGGGTCAGACATGGGGGGCATGACCCAGGGGCCAGAGGGGCATGAGTGTTTTCTCTGACGGGATGATGCAAGGGTGATGCTGCCCCAGGTAATCTCCACAGCAATGTGGCCCCCACTGGGGATATGGCAGCCATTCTGGGACAGCACAGTGCCGCTGTACTGTTGGAGCAGTCCTGGGATGGGCGAAGGAATGGGTTTAGGGGAGCTCAGTGGGGTCCCATTGCCCCTCTGCCTGTCCCTGTGCCAGCCCGGCCTTTGTCCCCAGGCTCCAGGAAAACCCAGGAGCTCTTCCCCGAGGCTGTGTATGAGGAGATCGGTTACAGCCCAGTGTGGGAGAAGCAGAAGAGGTTTGGTCGCTCAGGTGGGTGTGGGTCCTTCCTGGAGGTGCATCTGCAGGACCCTTTGCCTTGGCCCCAACCCAGGGCTGATCCCCTGATGCCTCCAGCCCGTGGTCCCTGTGGTGGTGGGGCTGTGTGGTCTGTGGGTAAAGCACCCAAGTCCTGGGCTTGGGAAAGGAGCTTCTTCCCAACCAGCTTTGCCCATCACAGCCGGACAGCCCCTCTCTTCCTGCCCCTGAACCCCATGTGATACCTGAGGAGTTCAGGGAGAGAGGTCCTGGGGTAGCTCTGGGAGCACCTTTGAGACAGGACTTGTCCCAGGGAAGCAGGGTGAATTCCCAGAGTTCCTCCCCATGCAGCCCCAGCTCTGTGGGTCCCCCTTCCCCAGCAATGCTGACCACAAGTCAGATCAGTGGGCTCACTCCATAACACCCTCTGCATATCTCTCCAGGCTCCTCTTCAGAGCAGTCCCTTTCAGAGCAGTCGCTGACCCAGCTGCAGCTCTACCCTGGGCACCATGAGGAGGAGCGTGGTCTGGGATCAGCACCAGGTAATGGAGCAGGAAGGGGTTGATCTCCCTGCAGACAGGAGATGGACAGAGGTGTCACTGAGTGTCACTGTCAGAGATGGGGAGCACTTGAGCGTCTCTTGTGGTGCTGCCAACACCAGTGTCTCAGTCTTGTGTGCCTGTGCATTCTCTTATTCTCTGTTCCACAGGATGTATCTTCTCACTGTCACCAGCTCCCCTCTCCTTTCAGATGTTATTGTTCTGCCCGGGGATGACCCAGGAGATGGCTATGATGATGCCAGGGAGGTTTCTGACCCTAGGGAGGACGTTGCCCCTAAGCAGGGAGCTTGGGAAATGCCCAGGGTGCCAGAGGAGGGAGCAGGACCCAGAGGTGCACCCAGAGGTAAGATAAATTTAGTGCTGCTGGTTCCTGGGGTGCCATCCCTGCCACCATAGTTGCTGCTGTGCTGAGACCTAAAACTCCTGTGAAGGGTGAACCTGCCCCCGGAGTTCTCAGTGGAGGGACTGAAGGGTGAGAGAAGGAGCTGAATATGGTGAGGAGCAGGGATGAAGGTGATGCACAGACCACATGGGACAAACTGCAATGTCCTGCCTTGCTGCTTGCAGGGCGCCGCCTGTGCTCCCAGAGAAATGCTGAGGTCCCTGGAGCTGAAGGAGACACCTCATCCCTGACCCTGGAGAGCATGGGCTATGATGATGCTGAAGAGGACTCTCTGGCACATCCTCATGAGGACACAAAGGCTGTGACAGAACTGGGTGTACAGCAATCCCTGAGCCCCTGGCCAGGAGAGCCCATCCCTGCTGTGCAGCTGGGTGCAGCCAGGAGGGAGGAGAGGTCAGTGCAGCTGGGAGACCCATGATCACCAGGGAACCATCTACCTTTGCCCATGGTCAGCAGAAACAGCCCAGATTTTCCTTGATTTTTTTCCCCCACTTTTACCCTGTGCATCGTATTTGTTTTTATTAAAAATCTCAGGAGCCTTTGACCCGGAGCCGGTCCATGTCTGCCCAAGTGTCATGAAATCTTCTTGAGTTTGATTAGGAGGAGCAGAGAACTAAGACATAGTGGTGGGGAAGGGGCATGTCTCAGTGATGGCAGGCTTGGGGTCAGGCTGTGGGGCTGCCAGAGCCCACAGTCCCTGGTGAATAATTCTGCTGATACAGATGTCTCCATCCTGCTTGCCATAGGCAGTTTCTAGTCAAAATGTCTCTCTAATAGGTCACATGATGCACCTCAATGCCCATTTCTTGACTCCAAGATCTCCAAGCTACTCTTTCCCCCAGATCCTGCCTGGGCCATGCTAGTCCCACAGTGCAGTGATCATGAGCTGCCGTGTCAGGGTGAGTCTTGGGCTGTGACCCCATGGGAGTGAACTGTAGGATGGTCACAGTTCCCTTAAACTCCAGATGACCCCAGAGGTGATCATGGCCCACAAACCTCTTCCCACAATGGTCAGGAGGCAGGTCTGCTCCCCAGTGCCCCAGCATGGGGTGCAGAGCCACTTTCTGGGACACAGGGCTGGGATACCCTCTCCTCTGGCTCTGCCAGGGCCTCAGTCTTCATGGGCTGCTCCTGCAGCCTTGGGCCATCAGAGACCCCAAGCACTCTTGTCACAGCCACAGAGCTGCTTTCTTCCTGAGCAGGGGCTGTAAGGCCCCACAGCAGCCCTGAGACCCCCTCCTCCTGCTCACCTCCAGCTTCTGCTGCCTCACCGGGGCGTCAGCATGGGTTTGTGTCAGGGCAGTACTTGTATGTAGGTACAGTAGGGATGGCAGCAGGTGGGATGGAGGCACCTTTCCTTCAGCACTATTGGAAGGCCAGGATGTTGGTGAAAGTATCCCCAGGAAACATGAGCTGCAGCCCAAAGCTGTGATTCAGCCCCCTGGCCTGGGGAAGGGCTCATCTGGGAGGATGCTCATGTGGTCACATTTCCATGACAGAGGACGTTTTGTGTCCCACCTCTGCTGGTAGCTGGGCCAGGATCCCTCTCCCTTGGCTGGGGCTTTCACCTGCTCCAACACCCATGGACAGAGAAACCTCTCACACAGGCACCAGGTAGGGAGAAGGGTTGGACACTTGGGCAGGACTTGGAGTTCAAACTGGGTCTCCACACCCCTATGGTTCTTTTCTGAAAGGCTCCTCTGCTGTGGGCTGGCAGAAGCATTGGCTCCCTGTGAGGAGTTGCTGCAACTCAGTACTGCTGCAAGCAACAGAGTCTGACCCTAGAGTAGAAGACAGGAGGAGATGGCCATGACGAACATCCTCTCCCACTTCAGCATTGCCCTGTTCCCTGCTGGGAGCTCCATCCACGGGGTGACCCTGGGGGGACAATGGGGGAGCCCAGGCTCACACACGCCTCTGCCAAGCACCCTGGGGCCTTCCTGCTGCCAGCCCCCATGGGAGAGCTGCATTCCCAGTGCAAGACCCCCATGGTGATTGGTGACATGCATGTGTACTGCAAACAGCCTCAGTCCCCTGGAAAACTCCCACTGGGGCAAGCTCCAGTCCTGCTCTCCCTTTTCTGTGTGCACATGTACACACAGGGTTCCTCACTGAAACACAGGCAAGAAGCGTTTCCACAAGCACACAGATATGTGCAAAAACTACCACCTGTATGCATACAGGTATGCAGAAAAGCACATACCTGTTCACACATGGATATATAATGTTGCCAAATAGCTCATTTAGCCAAGGAAGAGCGGAGCTTGATATCAGGCAAAACTCGTATCCGAAGGAACCTGGGCAACTTCCTGCATATTATACATTATACTCTGTTCCAATTTTCCAGCCTTGTTTACTAATATCACATTCCTTCCACTCTGTCTGAGGGTTGTGGTGCCGGCCACTTGGGGATGCTCCTGGGCTGTCCCTGCCCTGCTGCCCTGCTGCCATGTCCAGGGCTTGGGAGGAAAAGCCGCTGGGCTCTGCAAATCTTACTGGTGCTTGGCAATGACCAAGGTGTCACTGAAGAGGAAGAGGTCCCTCTTCCTCGTTGCATAGCCCTGGGTCACCTGCACACACTGCCAAGAGCAGTGGCTCGCCTGATGCTGGGATGGGCATGCATGGCTGATCGTGCATACAGGGAGCCTACCTGGAGCCACGGCAGCAATTCACCTGGCCCATCCCAACCAAGCCAAGAGAAGCCTCCCGTAGGGCACGCCTGTGGGGCACAAGGTGCTGGCCAGACAGAAGGACAAGGTCTGCCAAAGGGCATTCCAGTGCCGAGTCTTGCTGCGGGGCAAGAGCATGGCTCTTCCCCCTGACACTCCATGTAGGCACAGAACCATTGCTGGGACAGCGTCAGGTCAACACAGCCCCCCATTGTGACTGCAGTGCTGGGGGAGGGACACTGGCGGCTCTCCCCACTATGCCCATGTCTCTCTGGTGCTGGGAGCCCAGCCCTGGGCACAGCACTTCAGGCCTGGCCTCAGCAGTGTTGAGCAGAGGGGAAGGGTCACCTCCCTCCAGCTGCTGGCAAGGCTTTGCCTCGTGCAGCTCAGGGCACCACTGGCTGCCACCTTGGGCCAAGCCCACCTCGCTGGCTCCTGCTCAACTTGGGGTCCACCAGGAGCCAGGACCTTTTGTGCCACGCTCTTTGCCAGCAACTTTGCCAAGCTGCTTTGGCTCACAAGTCTGTGTGCACGTGTCCCAGGATCCTTCATGACCATAGCATTGCTAGAGATTGCTCCTCATTTCCTAGGCAAGAACTCACCAGTGCTATCATCCTGCTGGTTGATTGATAGGAGAAAGCCACAATGAACTTCTTTGTTTTCCAGCCCCTAATCCTCACTCACAGGCTCTCAGCTACATCACCCCTAACCGTAAGGGTCAAACCTCTCCCTTACATACACTGCAACTCCCCCACCTCACCTGCCCTGTCTGTCTGTCCTCAACAGCCTGTTCAGCCCTCCCGAGCACTGATGCTCTCTGACCATTCTGCACCAGGGACAGGAAAGCTTGTGCGCTCAAGTTCCAGCTTCACAAGAGAGCACAGTCACCTGAAGTATGACGTAAATACGGTATTGGCATAGAAGTGTGAGTTGAAGCAGCATCTGCCTCTTGTGAAAACAGGTAACAACAGATCATGCCGTTCAGTCAATTATTAGTTGCTTCATGCACAGGAAAACTGTCCATTAATTTAATCTTTGGTGTACAGGCAGGGCCTTGCTGATGTTCCTCTGTCACAGCAAGTGTGTGGATGTAAGGCTTTTTGCAGACTTGAGAGTTTTCCTGTTTATTCTCTTAAGAAGGAAAATCTTGCTGTGTACTCCTGAAGTCTCCCTTAAGCTGGTGGGTTTAGAAGAGGATGGGGAGCTCTGGTTAGCTCAGGGAGGACCAGGCAGCATCACAGGCAAAGCAGACTGGAACTTGACTTCGTGAAAATTAACAGAATTTATTGATAGATGAAACTTCTGTGTCTCCCCCATCTTTGGGCGGATCACCGCGCACCCTGAACCGATACAGGCAGGTGTAGTCCAGGTGGCCCCAGTTGCTCAGCACTTGCAGCCTGATGTAACTCCCGACCACAGGGAGCTCGTTCTGCAATGACAAGAAGAAATGAGTCGCCTTTTCCTCTCTGGCATGTGAGCACTGACAGAAGTGCCACAGCGATGGCCTCGTTCAACAGCTTCCTTCCAGCTGCCCCACGGGGGCTTTTGACCTGTCGTGGTCAAGATGTTCCCTCACTGGGCCATGAGAACAGCAAAGGCAGAAGCAGCGGCCAGATGCCTCAGCAAATACACTGGAAAGTTCTCGCCTGCTTTGGGACACAGGCTTCCACAGTCAGAAGACCCAGTGCTGGGGTCAGTATAACGTCTCGTTGCCTTCTCTAGAAAGCCTCCCTGTCACTACTCACTGCCAGCACCAACAGAATCCTCAGGAAGCCCAGTATTTCTGGTCTTTAACTGGCAGATCAAACCCAAAATGAAAGAGAAGAAGAGCGGCAGTCCAGGCATCCACCACCAGGAAGTTAAAGCAGAAGAAAGGCCAGCATGGCACACACTGAAGGACAGGGCTGCCTCTGTAGCCCTTTGGCAGGGAAACCTCTCCCCATCCAACCGCATTTCTCTCCCACAGTTCTCCTGTTCCTGCCACACAAGATGCTGAACTCTACCATCTCGTGATCACTGCAACCCAGGCAGCCCTCAACCTTTACTGCTTCGACCAGACCCTCTTTGTTAGTGAGGATGCGATCCAGCAGTGCACCTCTCCTGGTCGGCTCCTCCACCATCTGCATGAGGAAGTGATCATCAATGCACTGGAGGAACCTCCTGGACTGTGGCTGGCTGGCTGAATGGTCCTTCCAGCAAACATCAGGGGAGTTAAAATCACCCACAACAACCAGGGCCTGTGACTGTGAGGCCATTCTCAGCTGCGCACAGAAGGCCTCATCAACTTCCTCAGCCTGATCTGGTGGCCTGTAATAGACACCTACAACAGTATCACCCCTGCCAGCCCGTCCCTTGATCCTGACCCATACACTCTCAACTCGTTCCTCATTCGCTCCTGGGCAGAATTTAGTACATGGTAGCTGCTCTCTCACATAGAGAGCAGCTCCACCACCACGCCTGGCTGGCCTGTCTTTCCTGAAAAGGGCGTAGCCATCCATGACCACATTCCAGCCATGTGAACTGTCCCACCACGTTTCTGTAATTGCCACCAGATCATAATCTCCCGACCGAACATAGGATTCTAACTCCTCCTGCTCATTCCCCATGCTGCGCGCATTGGTGCACAGGCATTTCAGGCAGCGAGCAGAGCACACCAATTTCTCCCTAGGGGCACAGGAGGCCACCCGGTCCTCATCCGTTTTGGAATGCTGCCCCACTGGGACAAGCCCATCTACAACCCCATCCCCCTTCGAGCCTAGTTTAAAGCTCTCCAAATGAGCCCAGCTAATTCCTGCCCCAGCATCCTTTTGCCCCTGCGAGTGAAACCTTTCCCGTGTAACACTGTCCAGACTGGAGTCTTAGAAAACCAGCCATTATCAAAAAATCCAAAGCCCTGCCTGTAGCACCAGTCTTGCAGCCAACCATTTAGAGACTGAATTTTCTTATTCCATCCCACATCGTCACTTGAAGATGGAAGGAGCGAAGAGAAGATCACTTGAGTCCCTGAGTCTTTCACCATCCTTCACAAGACCTTGAAATCATTCTTCATTCCCCTCAGACTACAGGAAGCAACTTCCTCCCCATCTGTCTGGAAGACCAGCAGCGGGTAGCAGTCTGTCAGGTGCACCAGTCTGAGGAGCTCTCTAGCAATATCCTTGATCCGGGCTCCAGGTAGACTACAAACTTCCCTAAGATGAGGGTCAACCCTGCATATTGGGCCCTCTGTTCCTTTCAGAATGGAATTTCCTATTACAATCACTCTTCTTTCTTTCTTATCAGAGGCAGTCTTAAGTTGTGAAGTCAACCGCCTCTTCCTATGTGATCTTGTAGGCAGGCTTGGCACCACCTCCTCACCTACCTCCTCCTCCAGATCCAGGGCCTCAAAACTATTACGGAGGGGCACCTGGGGAGGCAAAGCAGGCAGGGAGGGGGGCTGCCCATGATGCCGAACTGGAATATATTCTAACCCTCGTCGTCTTTTAGGTCCCCTCCCTCTGCCCGACAGCGACAAGGGTGGGGGTGTCTCAGGACTTCTGCCTCTGTCCGACAGGGCAGGAGGTCCATCTCCTTTTCGGGGGTACCTCCCTGGGGCCTTTCCGACTGACACGTCAGGGTGTTACTCCACCAATGATCCGTCGATGAATTTATCCCCGGGGAGTCCATATGCCTCTGTCCGGTCTTCAGTCCAGCTGAACCGCCTCCGGCTGGGCCGCTCCAGGCTTTTCCTCAATCGTAGTGAGACGCCATTCAGAGTATCACGTCGGGGTCACCATTTGTTGGAGTGAATAAAGGACTCAGCATTCCGATTCAATGTGAATCACACAAAGCCATTTATTTCAGAAACAAGCCTCCTTATATATGCAACTATTCTCTGCTCATGCGTCCACGCTCCAATCATGCATTCACTAATTGGATATCATCTCTGTTCACGAGCTGTCCACGCGCTGGAGTCTCACTGATGATAGGTCTGTTGATTTATGCTATGTTGAGGCCTTGTTATTGTAGAAATGCCTCTCTCCCACAGCAGGTACTGCTCTCAGCTTTTGAGTTGGCCTTGAAATTCCTGGCTGGCTCAGTAACAAATCTCCATCTAACAGTAACCCCTCCACACTTCTTTGTTTTCCAGGCCCTAATCCTCACTCACACGCTCTCAACTACATCACCCCTAACCGTAAGGGCTACAAAGTCAAACCCCTCCCTTACACACACTGCAACTCCCCCACCTCACCTGCCCTGTCTGTCCCTCCTCAACAGTCTGTTCAGCCCTCCCAAGCACTGATGCTCTCTGGCCACCTTTCACATACGATAGAGCAATAAATGCTTGTTCTTGAGAAGTAGCCAGAGATGCTGAGGCCACGCACTTCAACACCAGACACCAAACTGTGTATTCAGCTCCTCGCAGTTTACATTCCTGTATTGCAGCTTTAATATTATTTTTTATATTCTTAGGTCAGCTGCTGTTCCACATTATCTAATCTTTTATTTTCCAGTGCTCTCCTGTTGCATCCTTTGGCAGGTGATGTTCTTGTCACCAGGTATGTCATCCTTCCCACATGTGATTTGCATGGTTTCTATGTGATTCATGGTGCTTCACTTGTTCTAACTTCTGCCTTCTGATTACGTGGTGATGTATCTGTCTCTGTGTTTGTGTGGCAGGTGTTACATCAGAAGCATTGTCCCAGCCAGGTCATTGCATCTCTTTCTCTTCTCCCTCTGCTGTCAGCATGACTGTGCCAGCTGTCTGATGTGCTTTCTGACCTCATGGACCCTCTCATCCTGCCTCCCTTCTGCTGTTCAATCTTTTTCTGCAAGAGAAGTGACAACCAGTCAGGGTCCCCTCTGTGGCACCTGGGCCTTCCAGAGCTGGACGGCTGTTGGGAACTGTCACCATCAGCCAAGGCTCTGTGTGAAGTCTTCTCCTGGCACAGGAACAGCTCTGGCTGTGCCTGGTGAGCACCACGCTGCCCCAGGGAGAACAGCAACACTGGCAGTGACTCCTGGGCAATGTCCAGCTGGGCAGAGATGATTTGAGGGCAGGTTGGCAGCAGACCCTGAGGCTGTGCCGGGGGTGAACACATCTGGCTCCTCCCAGCAGGATTTTTGGAAGTCCCTTCCCAGCTGTGAGTGCCAGGCCAAGGGCACGTGGCAGAAAGATCCTCATCCCCCAAGGGTCCCAGCCCCCCACTGTCCTCTGTCCCCAAACTACCCAGACCTCTAAACAGGTTGTGGCTCTACCTGAATTATCTTCAGTTTTAAGACAAAAAAACAACCAAACTAAAGTGTACTTCTGGATGAGGATGGACCAGGTCTGGGATCAGTACCAGGGGTGCTGCAGGAGCAGGTGTTTCCCAGCATGGACAGACTAGGGGGACCTGTCATCCTCAGCACCCCTGGACCCCACTATGGCCCAGTTCAGCAGCCCTGGGCATGAGGGCTCAGCCCAGGGACAGCCCCACACCCAGGGTCAGAGCGGTTCCTGCTGCCGCCCCAAGGTTCACCAGCCCCAGTCAGCCCTGAGCCAGAGTGCAGGTGTCTGAGCTGGGCTGAGCTGGAAGAGGTTGCAAAACAGCTCATTGGGAGGAGGCGATGGAAGAAGGTGCTGTGTGTGTGGCACCGGGGATGAACTGACACCCTCAGTTTGGTATCTGGATCCGTGCTGGGCTTGCACATGGACTAAGCCCCAGCTCAGAGCACAAATTGCTGTTATGAGGCCTGGGTGCCAAGCGCTGTTCCTGCTGTCTCCTCACTGGTGTGACCCGAGTACAGAACTGCCCTGCCTGCTCCTGCCTTGGGGCTTGTGGAACTCGGGTGAAAAGGAAAGACAGACTCCTGTGGTTACGGGATCTCTTAAGTGTCCTGAGATTGCTTTGCTAACCACTCTTTAACGTTTCCTGTACTACTCACTATATATGTGCCCAGAGAGTCAAATGAGGCATGAAACAACTTTCCAGTTAAGGGTTTCCTCTTTACAAAAACACACACGTGCGTTTTCTCATCAGCAACAGACTGAAAGATGGAAAGTGAAGCAGCATCTGCTTCTTGTGGAAACAGGAGATAGCAGATGGTTCCAATCAGTTGATCCTTAGTTGCTTCCTGCGCAGGAAAACTGTCCATTAATTCAATCTTTCATGTATAGGAAGGGCCTTGCTGATGTTCCTGTGTAGGTAGCGAGTGTGTGGATGTCAGGCTTTCTGCAGATTTGCGACTGAGTTTTCCTGTTTTCCCTAATAAGGAAAATCTTGCTGTGTACTCCTGAAGTCTCCCAGAAGCTGGTGGGTCGAGAAAAGGATGGGGGAGCTCCAGTGAGCTCAGGGAGGACCAGGCAGCATCACAGGCAAAGCAGACTGGAACTCGACTTTGTGAAAATTAACAGAATTTATTAACAGGTGAAACAGGAACCTCTCCCCCATCTTTGGGCGGATCACCGTGCACCCTGAACCGATACAGGCAGGTGTAGTCCGAGTGGCCCCAGTTGCTCAGCACTTGCAGCCTGATGTAACTCACGACCACAGGGAGCTCGTTCTGCAATGACAAGAAGAAATGAGTCGTATTTTCCTCTCTGGTATGTGAGCACTGACAGAAGTGCCACAGCGATGGCCTCGTTCAACAGCTTCCTTTCTGCTGCCCCGCGGGGGCTTTTGACCTGTCATGGTCAAGACGTTCTTGTCCTGCTCTACCTCACTGGGCCATGAGAACAGCAAAGGCAGAAGCAGCGGCCAGATGCCTCAGCAAATACACTGGAAAGTTCCCGCCTGCTTTGCGACACAGGCTTCCACAGTCAGAAGACCCAGTGCTGGGGTCAGTATAATGTCTCATTGCCTTCTCTAGAAAGTCACGGAAACAGAACGGCCTCCCTGTCACTACTCACTGCCAGCACCAACAGAATCCTCAGGAAGTCCAGTATTTCGGTCTTTAACTGGCAGACCAGCAGTCGTGCATCCTACGGGATGTGGCCGCTTGTGTGCACTTGGGGTCCAGACAGTCAAGCTGATGCCAGCTTCAACTGTGGTGCACCCAAAATGAAAGAGAAGACTGGCAGTCCAGGCATCCGCCACCAAGAAGTTAAACCAGGAAAAAGGCCAGTGTGGCACACACTCAAGGACATGGCTGCCTGTAGCCCTTTGGCAGAGAAGCCTCTCCCAATCCAGCCCCATTTCTCCTCCTCTGCTACAGTTCTCCTCCCTCTTTGTCCCCATACCTTCAGCTGGAAAGTCTGACTGGGGTTCAGCGCCGCCTGGAAAGTGAACTGTCCCAGGAATGTTCCGTGCTCCTCGTGTTCTTCCTTGAAGCCCTGCAGAAAACCAGGGGTGGAGAAAACAAGAGTGTCTGGTGCACCATGGAAGACTGAACTTCAGTCACTGAAGTACAAGGTTATTTCAGCTACATAGTCCTGGATGAAGAGCACAAGGAAAAGACCTGAAGACCTGAAGCTGCAGGTGGGCAGCACACCACACTTGCCCCCTCAATGAGTCCAAGCTTGCAGTCAGAAAAGGAGACACTCCCAGTGAGAGGGAGGTAACCTGAGGATCACAAATGTCACTAGGATTGTAAGCCAAGAAGGTTTAGGACCATGCACTGTCCAGCTCCTTTTCCCTGTGCCAGCTCCTGGAGTAGTATCTTGCCCCAGAAGCATCCTTTTGAGTGGTACACTGAATAAAAGAGGAATACAATGGGAAGGGGGCAACTCCAAGGAGCCTGTTTCTTCTGAGAGCCAGGAGGAAGCTTCAGGCCACCGGACTCTTTGACCCATCTTCATCCCCTGCTTAGAAATGCCGTGCAACCCACTCCAGAGAAATCACTTACGTAGACAGCAAAGTCCTTTGGAGCTCCAGAGATACTGTCTCCATGGAACTCTGTCCCAGAGACATGGTCCATGGTGACTGCTCTGGGAATGACCGACACGGACAGTTTGATGAAGACGTGTCCCTGACTTCCTGGGAAGGGCCAGCAGTTTCCAGGATGGTTTTCTGGCTGAAAGGAGAAGAAACTACATTTAAATGGAGAAGGTTGCCCTGGCTCTCTCCCAGAGCTCTGCAGCCACCTCTGCCATTCTCGTTCTGTGCCGTGCTGACAGTTTGCACAGCGACTGGGCAGACACAAACTGCAGGAGCAGCCTGGCCTGGTAGAAGCTCATGTGGAGAACCTGGGGCACTCTGAGAGAGGAAATACTCAGAAAGGAGACACAGGAGAAGAGCAGGTCCATGCGAGATGGAGGCAGGAGAAGAAGCTTCGAGGAACAAAGACAGCGAAAGGCAACTCTGAGCAGCATGTGTGGTTCATTCTCCCAACCTTTGTCTTACAGCTTCTTGGTGCTCCTACCTCCAGAATAAGCTCAGGGGACCTCATGTAATCCATCAGCGGCAGAGAATACAAGAAGACTTTGGAATTCGCAGTCCGGAAGGAAGGAGAAGTCCTTGAACGAACGATGGTAGCCCCTGGAAATTCAAATATGAGCATGGTCATCAGGCAGTGTCAGAAGGA
Organism: Patagioenas fasciata; assembly: GCF_037038585.1. Taxonomy (NCBI): domain Eukaryota; kingdom Metazoa; phylum Chordata; class Aves; order Columbiformes; family Columbidae; genus Patagioenas; species Patagioenas fasciata. The sequence continues at coordinate 7,366,532 of NC_092542.1, forward strand.
ATATTGCCCTGTTGACTTGGAAAAAGCTTCTCAGTTGTCATCCATGTCCTACAGTGGGTTACCCTCTTTCTTACTGGCACAATCCCTCTGGAACACAGAGGAGGGAGTCATCAAACTGTTGTATGGGACCATGGAAAAAGAGAAGACTGTGAACCAGCCTTTCTGTGCTTCCCATGGGGTCTGGCCAATTACAGGCTCTGTCACTGGGAGCACGTTTAGGGTACGAGGTGACCCTTGACTTCTCGTCCCTTCTCTCCTGTCCCTGGGCACGTTCCAATGCCCATCTTGTCAGTCTGGACAGGAAGCACTTTGGAACTGGTTTGTATGTACAATGTCACGGCACCTGCTGATTTCAGGGCGTAATCAGGCATCGGGACCTGCATTTCTTCCAGTTTCTCCAGGGCTCGATTGATGATCTCCTGAACAGCCTGGGAAGGAACACAAAGGACAGTGCCTGTTAGAAGGAAAAGGAATGGGCAAGCAGCTCCCCTGCAAGGCCAGCCAAGGTGAACGGGGACAAGGCCCATCTCAGATGGAATGAACACCCAAATTGCCTGGAAGCCTCCCACGTTTGCTCTGCTGTGATTGACAGGATCAGAGAGGGGGAGCTGCTCACTCCAGTGCTCTGAATGCTGGAGCTGTAGGAAGGGGCTTTTCCTGTGGAGAAGCCCCAGGCCAGGCAGCACAGACAGACAAGCCTTCTGGGCATAAGATAGGATGGGCTTAACTCTGCACTGCTGAGACCATTCTTTCTTTCCAGCCCTCCCTTGCGGAGGACCTGAGATTTGGAGGCAGAGGAAGGTACGACTCAGACAGCTGTCATTCCCATCACGCTCTCTCTTCCCCATAAGGAAGTGTGGGGCAGCAGGAAAAGGAAGCGTGACCATGACAGCACTTGTTCCAGCAGGACCAGCCTGTTGGCTGTGACAGGGAATGGAGTAGGATACATGCCGAGGGAGGATAAAACCCCTGAGTAGATCCTTCTGCCCTGTGCCCTTACCCGTCCGGTAAAGCCTGGGACCTTTGCCTGCTTCACGCCTTCCTGGAGAGCCCGCTCAGCAACATCCTTTGCACTCCAGAGCAGATGATATAGCTGTTCCTGGAGCTTAAGCAGCTGGATGGGCAGGGGCAGGGTTTCGCTCAGGTCTCCTAACTCTGCTGAAGTGCTCCAGAGCTTTAAGGTGCCAAGTTGTCCCACACGGTAAACACCTGTCAGACACACACCAGAGATTAGAACTTGGTCTAAGGCTGGCTTATGCCTCGAGCTGCCCACTTCCCTTACTGTGTCTCTCCCAAGTGCCTTAGTTGTCTCTTGTTGTCTTTGACAGTGGCCATCATGGCCTACGGGCTCTGCAACAGGCAGATGTTCCCTGTCCTGGACTGTGCTACTTGTCCTTCAGAAGATTCTCAGCCCCTGGGGCAGGAGAGCTCAGCCCCGGCCTCTCCCTGGGCTGAAGAGAACTGGCTTAGCCCTCCTGGGGAAGGCAAGTCACCCCTTCCTCACCCCACACCCATCCCGTTGGAGCAGGGACTGGCACAGCTCTGTCAGGGACTTTCTGCTCTTAGCTGAGCTCTTCTGGTCACAGCAGCACAAGTGGACCAAGGCAGGATGGAGCCTTGAGTACCTCCTAAAGCACCATCCTAAGGTCAGAGCTCTACAGATACTCACCAAAAGAGAACAGACCAAGAAGCAGCATCAGCATTGTTGCTTTCAGCGTCTTCATCTTCCTACAGAGCAGGTAAAGGAAAAGGATGGTGAAGCTGGCGGTACCCGTGCAGATCAGCAGCAGACTGGAGAGCAGCAGCAGGGACTGCAGCCCTTGAGCCTGGCGTTCCTGGTGTGTGCGTTGGCTTGGCCCTGCATCAGCTCGAGTCACTGCTGGAGTTGTCACCAGTTGCACCAGTGGGGGATTTGTCACAGCAGTGATTGTTTCCTTAGGAACAAAGGGCTCAAGACTGACTCCGGACTAAGAGCAGGAGTTGCAACAAGAGCTGTGGCCACACTTCATGTCTGTGGGGCTGGACAGGGATTCTTTGGAAATGGAAGGGACATAATGAACGCCTATTTCTCCTGTCCACCATCCAATCGGCACTTGTGCTGATCCAGTTCTCCACTCTCAAGAGAAGGTTCAGCCTGTGCCCCTACAGTTCAACAGTTGCCAGGCGGGGATTTGTGTCTCCCCTCTCGCAGCGTTTCTTTAGCAGCCGCATTATCTCTGGACCTTCTCTTGGCATAACAGCAGACAAATTCAGACCGGGTAAAGAGGGAGAGAGGGCTGAATGTCACTGTGTGCTGGCAAGCAATGGGCAACCAAGGAAGTGCCAAAGAAACCCTCTGGTGTCTGGGCCCTGCTGCCCTGAGCCTGATCTGCCAAGACACAGCACATGCTGCTCTGCAACGGGGAAATTCCTCCTGCCTGTTCCAGGAGGCTCTCAACAGGCTCACAGCGCACACTTCATCAGGAATAAACAATCCCCTTCTGTTCTCTTAGAGAACTCCTTGCACTCCTGAGAGGATCTTGAGCCCTTTACCTAAGGCAGAGCCCTGGTGAGGAGCTGACCAGGTTTGCAAAGGAAACCTCCTCTGTCAGGGACACAAGTCAGACACACGGCCAACAGCGGACACGCTGGTGTCCTGGTCCCAGTGGAGAGGAAAACCAAGCAGGCTCAGGGATAGAACCCACCCTGCAGAGCACAATACAGGACGGAGCTGAGCTCTCACAAGTACTGTGGCAGGCTGTATCTGGGCCACCCCCTGGGAAACTCTCTGTCCCATCCAAAATGGAGCTGTCCTTCATTCTGCAGAGATCAAAAGCTTTCTGGGTCCAGCCCTTGCATTCACGAAGAGACTGAAAGGTGGCGGCTGCCTTCCAGCAGCTCCAGACCCAGCTCTCAGGCTGCTCTAGTGTTCCTCTCCTGTCCACCCTCCACCCACCCCACTGACAAGGTGGAAAAAAAACACCTTAGGAAAGGGGAGGAATATTATTCAAACCTACCCGTTCAGACGTTCAACCATCTCCATCTGTCTCTTGGTACCTGCTGAGGTGCAGGTAACAAGCATCTTGCTCGCTCCAGAGTGAGCCAAAAACTCTGCGATCTCAGTTCCCTCAAGATCGAGAGTGACAAAGGCGCAGAGAGACCCCTGGTTTTTATACCCTGCTGTGCCGACCTCAGCGCTGATGCTGTTTTGTGACATCAACGGCAGTGGCTGATGTCACAATGGAAGAGGCTGCCCCACATTTCGAGGCAAAGTCCAACCTGACAGGAGCGGGTTTTGCATTCCTGTCCGAAAGGGAAGAAATCGTTCACCACAGAAAGACGGGAAAGGTACAGGAACATATTAGAATCACAAAACAGACTGTCATCCACTCTTCCTCTTGCTTATCAAGGTTCAGATAGTGTATGAAAAAAAAAAACCACAACACTAAAAAAGTAAGATAGCTGTTCTTATTTTATGGAACGCGTTATATCAGCCACTTAACAGTAAGTCCAACTCCAGTCTGAACCTCAGAATAAGAAATGCCATCTTAGAATTTCCAGGAAAAGGAAGGGCTTTGAAGTGCACCGCCATGCAAATACACATCTCAGATCACAGACCACCTGCCCCGTTACCTAAGGCACTGATGTTCTCAGCAGATTCGCAGCCACTGACATCTTGAAAATAGAACAAAGTCTCATATTCTTTAGCACCGAGCATGTAGGTTGGAACAGGATCTGGTAAAAAAAACATCTGCATTCAGTCTGGTTTCATTTGAGGACATCAGGACAAGTTCAGTTCACATTCACAAGGAATCACAGCAGGTGCCACCTGTCCCTGCAGACCCCAGCACGGCTCCTGTGCCGGGTCCTGAGGAGCAGGAGGCACAGAACAAGAAACCTCCCTCAAAAGAAGCCCCCAGCCACCTCTTTCACCAAGCTGCACAGAGCAGCAGTTGAGAACAACCTCTGCCACAACTACCCCTGGCTCTGCCGTCTGCACAAGGAGATCAGCTCTGTCTTGGCTTTTTTAGTGACGGACTGAATCCAGTTCTGGTTTGCTGCAGGCTCCAGCCCAGGAATTCTGGGTGTCTCCTGCTGCTGCTGGAGCAGTTCTTTGCCAGGATTTTCAAGATTGGTTTTGTATATTTTGTGTTATTTTCTCTATTTTATTAGTAGCACTAGTAAAGCATTCTATTTTCTTTCCAACTCTCTCTCTCTGTCCTTCTTTGCCTTCCAGCCGCCTGTACTCAGTGGGGAGGGGGGGACGCAGGTGGTTGGCGGGGAACAGGGCGTTAACAAAGCATCTGTTACAGTGTATTGTCACCCTGCAATCAAACCTTTATAGTGTTTTATTCCCCTTCCTTCCATTGGCCAGGGCTGATGATTAGAGTTAAATCACATTTATTCTCAGGCAAATGTTTAGAACACGTCTGCCCTATACAGCAGCATTTCAGGTTCTTTCCCTGATTATACTGTTCAAGGGTCAAAACAAATGGATGTGAGGACAATATATAAAATGCACATATAACATTATTTATTGTGTAACATGCATTATGTAAAAGGCAATATATTATTTAAAATATACATCTTATGATTTATTATGCATAATGCCTTTCCATACTACACATCACGAAGTATACCCACCTAGATCTGTGCAGCGTATTAATATTATTATATATTATACATTACACATTATACATTATAAATTTTATATAATATATTATAAATTATAAACTATAAATTATAAACTATATATTATATAATATATAATATATATTATATTATATATATTGTATATATTTTATATATTATATATATTATATATTATATAATTTAGAGTTTATAACTTATAATATATAATATAATGTAATGTAATGTAATGTAATGTAATGTAATGTAATATAATATAATATAATATAATATAATATAATATAATATAATATACAATTGTATTATATATATTATATATTATGCATATATATAATATTATATATTATATGATATATGTTATATGTTATATGGTGGCCACCATTGATTGCGGTATTCAATCAGATTGTCCCTGGTTGCTGTTCCCCAGGGGGTCCAACAATCTTTTTCTGATGTCACAAAATGCATCCAAGGGGGATGATTTCTTCTGAATCCCTGCTTTCGATTGTCCAATACCCATCTCAGAATCACAATATCAGGGCACAGAAAAAAACAACTATCACTAAAGTTATCTTTATCAAACTCCTGTTTCCTCATTTTTCTCTTCTAATTACTGTTTTCTCTGTCTTCCTTCCCAAAGCGCTGGTGTCCCCCCACGAGGCAGACAGCTCCACAAGTCTCACTTGGGTCACAAGTATCGATACACCCAATTCCAGAAATTACTACACACCTGCAGTGCTGGGGTCTCCACACATCTCACGTGGGCAGCATGCAAACCAAACCAAACCAAACCAACAAAAAAAGTGACTTATCTCTATTGATGGGGCCTTACCCAGATCCCAGGCTGGTCCAAGGATCTGTGGTCTCTCCCAGGAATTCCCTGGTGCTGGCGTAAGGTTCCAGAGATCCTGGGATCCATGGGACGACAGGAGATTGTCCTGTCCTGAGTCCCCAGAAAATCATACCAGAAAGTCATCAAAATGACTCGTTAACACAGTTTTGAATGTGTTAAAAAGCAGAAATTTCTATTGCAGTGCCCCGGACGCTCGGAGGATGGTTCCTCTAATTGAGCGTGCGCAGGACTTGCACTTCTTGGTGTTTATTACACACACCTATTGCATATTCCTTTCTTTCTACCCCTTAGTTCATGCATTAAACATAAATGATTTACGTAACCCCGCCCTTTGCCAGAAGTCCATCTTTGGCATTCCAGGGTCTTCATGGAGGGTCTCTGGTGTCCCCGGTGTCTTCGCAGCTGCTGCCCCCAGTGTTGGCTCCTGGGCCTGATCTCTTGAGCGTGCATGGTGTCGTCTTGTGCTGCTACTCAGCAAAAGTCACGCAGCTCTTTCTTCATTTGGTGGAACATTCCGCTTTCCCAGCTTGCAAACCAAGGACACCCTGCTGTGCCTCATGTCCAGTCTCTACAAAGCTGCTGTTTCTCCATTCAGTTCCTGTTGTGTCACTGCGCTGCTTCAGGGCCCACACGCCCCTGGGGCGATGCTCTCTCTGATTGGCTGCCTAAGGTGTCACTCTGCCCAGGCGCGGTGCCCACCCTTCCCTTAGGTGATGTTTCCTCTGATTGGCTGCCTGGGATTGCCCCCTTGCTCCTCCCATCAAATGATTGGTCAGAAAGCCTGTCAATCATCCATACCCCACTCTCCTTCCAGGCATGATTGGTGGAGCCAGCATGGCCCGCCCTTCAAGTGCCCACCTGTTCAACCCTTGCCACCATCCCTGCAGCCTGAAAGCTTTATTGGTTGGATACATATCAATCACGGACCTTCTCCCTTCCTCCTCAAATGTGATTGGCCGTCCTGACTCCTCCACCGACTTCCGGGCAGTTGTTGCCAGGCAACGAGCTCCACTTAAAGATGAAACTGGGGGCTCTCAACAAAGGCCACAGGTAATGAAAGACATGTTGGGACCCTAAAAATGAGGATTTGGCCCCAAGAAGGAGGCTCTGGGCACTCAAAAGGACGGGCAGATGCTACAGATGGTGCTTTGGGCCCTGAACACAAGGAGACCCTCTTGGTTCCCATCCGAGCTGGGTTTGGTGCCCGTGACCCCACGGAACAGACACCTGTGCTGTCCAGAGTGACCACGGAGCAAACGGAGCCCAAAGCCACGGACTCCATGAGCTCAACGCTGGTTGTGATATTTCACAGACGTTTCACAGGGGTGGTCCATGGGCAGATGAAATCGGGGGCAGAATCAGAATAAACGTGAGAAAACCTATGTGTTGAGATTAAAATCGGTTTAATAAGTGAAGTTAAATAATGAGAATAATTATATATTGTAATGAAAAGGCAAATAGAGAAATAAAACCCGAGAAAGACAAGTGATGCAGATGAAAACAATTGCTGCCCACCGAGGCACCGCACGGGTCACAATGACCGGGCTGTATATCTTCCTCCTGGGGCTGGGGCTGCCCCACTTTCTCATGGCTTTTGCCTGGAGAGAGAAGAGCGCCGATCCAAGCAATCCTGCTGCCATGAGGAGGATGAGAGTGCTCAGAGGTGAGGGGTTGATGGGACATTGGGGGCTGATGCCAGCTGGAGGCCATGACTGTCCCTGCCACGGGCTGGTGGCTGCGTCCTCATGACCGGTCATCCTGCTGCCAGGCAGCTCCCCGAGGGCTCTGGCGCCCTCCTCTCCCCACCCTCCATGGGGCAGCTGGGGACCCCGCTGAGATGACGTGGTCTGGCCAGCTCTTGTTGGGGCTGCCCAGCCTCAGCCCTCCCAGCCTCTTCTCGCAGAGCCCCATGCCCATCCCATGCCCAGCTCAGGGCCCCCACGCTGGTCTCCCTTCAGCACCTTGCTGTCATTCTGGCCCTGGGGAGCCCACAATGGGCCAAGTCCTGCAGGGGGTTCTTCCCAGTTATGCTGTGTGGGGAAGACTCCCTCTCCTCACCCCCCTGCCTGCCCTCTTTCTGGTACAGTCCGGGAAGGGGTGGTGGTGCTGGGGGAGGCTGGGACGATCCTCAGCCTCCCTTATGCAAAGCCCTGCAGCCAGCAAAACTCTTTCTTCCAGCTCTGTACTCGTGTGTGTGTTCCCAGTCCAGACCTGCCAGTCCTGAGGACTCAGGAAGGGAGATGGGGACTGTCCCTGTGGCCGTCACCACCTTTGCTGCCATCTGAACTTCTCTGTTAAAGTGACTGCAAGACCAGGAGGTGAGGAGGGAGGGGGTTGAGGGCTCTCCTCCCTGCCCCTGGCTTCCCTGAGTGCCACCACAGAGGGGCATCTTGCCTGACGGCACCTCTGCTCTCCTCCGCTTTGTCCCCAAGTGCCCATCCTGCTGCTCTAGCTGGACTAATGCCACCGCTGTCTGCTTTTTTCCCAGGAGCTCTCAGCACCCTCTCCTGGGCAAGGCAAATCCTCTGGCATAAAACCTGGCATCTCTCCAGTGCCTTTGCCCAAGTGCCTAAGCCCCTCCTGAGCTTTGCTTTGGGAACTGACCCAGCACCAGGGCTCCTGCTGCATGAGCAGCAATGCTGTGCACCAAGGTGCAGGTGCTCATGACCTTCCCCTTCGTCTCAGTCCATTTGGATCTCTCATTACAGGATAACATACTCTGTGATTTACCCTTCATTTCATGATTTCATTAAGAAACTTGCCCTGGGAATAAGGGCAAAGCCAGTCCCATCACTGCCCTTTGTGGTCTGTCCCCAGGGTGACGAAGTTGAGACATACCGGGCGTTGGAGAGCGTCCTGCAGCAAGACAACGGCTGTTTGACGAGCAGTGTTGTGAACCACCTGATAGCAGAGGTGTCCAGCGACATGCAGGCAGCCCAGGTGAGCTTGTTCTCTTTCACAGCCACCAAAGCAGCCTGCCTCCCACTCTGGAATTAGAGCAAATACGGAGTGGGGCAGAGATGTTCCTCAATCATTCAGACCCAGCAGAGGGCCTAAGGGCAAGGCTCTGGGGACTCGTCATCGCGAGGAATTTGGACAGGGAACGCAGAGACCTGTGAGGAAAAGCAGACTCGGGGCTGTTTTTCACAGCCCCGTAAGAGCTGGTTCACAGTAAGAGCTGGGTTCAAGCTCAAGACTATTTCTCTTCCCTTGAGGAAAGGCCATGGAAACCCACCAACCCCACAGAGAGGTCCCAGGAGGTCTGGAGTCCACAACAGTTTGTTCCTGGCATCTCCATGGATAGGGAGAGGGCTGTGCCAGGGAAAGGCCTCCGTCCTCTCACCAGGGAGCTGCTTGCCTACCTCAGGGTACCAGAGGCGGCAGCTGCCCAGCCCCAAGCACAACTGCCCCGAGGGGTCTTGCAGAGGAGACGGAGTCATTCACCCTCTGTGAGCACCTCTGGCTTTTCTCATGACTGTTTCACCTGTGGCACTTTTGCAGGGTGTGGCAGATGACGTGAAGGCAGCTGCTAGCAACATCCTGGTGGCTCTGGCCCGTTGCCACTTCCACTTGTGATGTCCGAACTCCAAAGCCAGCTGAAGGCCATGGGGAAGGTCCCTGAGGAGACTGTTCTCCTTACCTTGGGCAAAATGGCCCGCAGCTACGGTACGGCATGCTCGGCCTCCTGGTTTGGGTAGGGGTCTGTGATCATGGGGAGAAGGGATCCTTCCCCTCCCTACACGCCCTGTGTGGGGCTGGGGGGCTCTGGAGCTGCTGTGCCTCCTCGCCCCACGCCAGGGCTGGCTGGCAGCTCTGCCTTACCAGCCCCATCCCAGTTCCCCAAGGGTGGAGACAAACATGAGGGGTCTCTGGCCCCACTGTCCTTGACACTTCCCTAAAGGGCTTCCATGTGCCCCCCTTGGGAAGGCAGCCCTCCCCACGCCTTCTGGCATGTCCTGCATGGCCCAGCAGCCTCAGCCTTGCCAGAGATGGACCCCAGTCTGTCGTGTCTCTTCCTGACCTTCTCGGGCCCTCTGTCCCTGCCTTCTCCACAGCCCCACGGTGCATCCCCTTTGTGGGAATGACGCTGCTCGCCCTGCACAAGATGCTGAGCCAGGTGGGCAGTGGTCAGATCCTGCGCACTGTCTGCAATGGTGAGTATCAGTTCCTTGGCTGGGGTCCTGGTGCAGGAGCTGGGTGGGTTTTCATGCCTCCGTGTGATCTTAGGAGGAACATGGTGGGTGTCAGCCCAAGGCAAGGTCAGGCCTTGCTGATCTTGAACTGCTGTCAGTGTGTAGAAGGAGCTGGAGAGGCTTGGGATGTTTCTGTGGGCAGGACGCAGCGGTGCTGCATGGAGGAACTCCTGGGTCCCTTCCTGTGGCTTTTTTTCCCCTGCTTTCCTCTGGGATTAAAATCCCTGCCTGAAAGGGTGAGTATGTGGGAAGGGGAGGGAAGGGGCTACAGTGAGAAATGCTGGAGGGGAAGGAGTGATTGAGGAGCAGAAGGTGTGCTAAGGTGGAGGAGAGAAACAGTGGACTGTTTGAATGCAGACACCTCAAGAGCAGAGATGGCCCTTGAATTCAGTTCTGGTCCTGGGCTGAGCTCTGCTGAGACTGGGACTGTCATTAAAGCAGGCTTGGGTGAGGTTGCAAGGGACCATCCCTGCTGCGGACTCTCACATGCTCCCTTTTCCTTTCTCCTGGTGCAGTTCTGGAGCAATGGTCAAAAAATATCACAATCTACTTGTGCCAGTGGGAGCAAGGCCCCTTCCCTCACAAGGGGCCAGCACAGTTCTGTGAAGCCATTTACCCCATCTTCTGCTATGCACTGGCAAACTGGCTGGACTGCAAGGAGGTAGAGGTGAGAAGTGCTGCTTTCCACCCTGGGGCTGCAGTGGGAATGTCCACATGGGTGTGTCTGTCTGTTCCCAGGGGGTGCGAGCAGAGGGGCGAGGGGAACAGGCTCCCTGGCGAGAAGCAGCCGAGTCCCGTGGCCTTTCTGCAGGGAGGGCTGGTGTGCCAGCATGGGGAAATGCTCTCTCTTCTGCAGAGTGAAGGCCTCTCCCGCAGGGCAGAAGGGAAAGGGAACCCCCTCCCAGTGGGAAGGGGAGGGTGGTGTCCAGGGGATGCTGAGTGCTAGGCAGACCTTCAGCCATCCAAGCAGAGCCTCTCCCTTCCCTCTCCAGGACAACCAGGCTGTCCTCAGGGCAGTGGTTGCCATGATGGGCGTCCTTCTGCATGAGGAGCAGCACCGAGAGCACGCCTGGGGGCAGCTCCTCTGGCTCCTGCACCAAGATCAGGAGGTCCCAGACACATCTCGGGTCACCAAGGTGAGGTGTTGTGCAGGGCCTGGTGTGGCTGCTGCGCTGGGTTTGTGCCAGTGCCACGAGGTGCTGGGGAGCTGCGGGGTGCCAGGAGGAGCTGGGAAGCCCTTAGAGAAGTAAGAGGAAACCTGAGGAGACCTGAGGTGACCTGGATTCTTTGGGCAAGAAAAGAGCAACCCAGACGGGGCCAGGGGGAGGCAACAGTTCCTGTGCCTCATCTTCTCAGGAAGGGAGGTGCTGCCACCTCCCTGGCGCTCCGTGTGTGGGTTTGCCCTAATGCCCAGGCCCATGTCCAGTGCCATCCAGTGAGGTACAAGGTCTGATGAGTGGGAAGTGCCGGGAAATGGAGTCGTCAACAAATGAGCAAATGAGGACCCCCATGCAGGAGGGTTTGGGGATTTTCCTGGCAGCCAGTGCTAGGGACTCCCCTTCTCCCACATTGCTGGGTTTCTCCTTTCCCTCGTGCCTTTCAGTGGCTTTAGCCTCCTCTTCCTCCCCTGCTCTCTTGTAGATCCTCAACCATGTCCTGGAGATGCTGGAGGGAGTTCAGACACAATTCCCACAGGGCATGGACATGTTTTCTCTGCACAAGATTTGCATGGTCTGGCAGCAAACACGCAGTGTTGGAGGAGGCCTCTACAACCTGGGCAATACCTGCTTCCTCAATTCCGTCCTGCAGTGTTTGACATACACCCCACCGCTGGCCAACTACTTGCTGTCTCACCAGCACAGCCAGTCCTGTGAGTCCTTTCTACACATTCTTTTATACCTCTTGGGCAGCTCTAAATGATGAAAAAAACACTGTGACTCTGGGAAGACAGCTCTGACTTTTCCTCTAGAAGCTGCCTTCAAACATCACCCTCAGAGCAGGCTTGGCACAGCGTAGGGAGTACGTCAGTTTGATGCTCATAATCCCAGGGAAGATTGCTTGCTTCCTGTGGTTAACGAAGTGCATCCGAAAGGCATGCCTGTAGAAAGCCTTTGGCATTCGGCGTTCCTGCTGCTACCCAAAGATACTAAAATGGAGCATGTGGGCACCTGGGATTCTCAGAGTTGCATCCCAGCTCGTTTGTGCAGTGCCCTCCTGCTGTGGTAAACCATACGGTCACTGGTGAAGCACGAGGAGGGAACAACCCCTAGCAAGGCGAATGAGGTGGCGTCATATGAACATGATCAGAAATGTGCGTGGAATTGTATTAGAAGTGGGAATTTTATGGGGGAGAAAAATCATTCCTTCTTCATCAAACCCTTTGAGTCTTCCTTCTTTTCCTCCCCACTTAGGTGTGGAGGAAGGCTTCTGCATGATGTGTACCCTGGAGGAGCACATTGAGGAGGTCTTCTCTTGCTCGGGCAGTGCCATCGCACCTGTGGCTGTTGTCAGTGAGCTGCCACGTGAGTCATTTCAGATGGTTTCATGTGGAGGTATTTTACATTTCTGAAGACCCCTGTGTGTAACTGCTTTCTGCAGGTTCATGTTAAGGAGGAGAGCTTTTAGAAGGGTCAGTTTTCTGTCTTTTTTCACGGAGGTCAACATGAAAACCTTCTTCTTGCTCAGGAATAGAACAGTTCCAGCTTGATGCCCAGGAAGACGCACATGAATTCTTTGGTTGTGCCATGGGTGCCATGCAGAGAGCTTGTTTGAGCAGCAGCAGCAGTAAGTAAGCATGAGCACATGACCATGGAAATGTTCTCTGGCCTTTTGACCCCCTCCCTTTACAATCATCAGTGAAACCATCTCTCCGGGGGTCTCCTCACAAGGAAACTCTTGGAAGAGCAAACTCTCTGCCTTCCGCCTTCTGAGCCATGATTACCATTTCTTTCCAGCCAGGACACATCTTCTCAATCCAGCACAGTCATTGATCAGGTCTTTGGAGGATTTCTAAGATCCAGAGATAATTTTTAAAAATATAACTGTCCTTAGAACAGTCTGTGGCTCTTTTGCTGTTTGTGTTAAACTACTTTTGGCACATGGCAGCATGTCCAGGCTGTATTGGTCATTGAAATGGGTAGAGTTAGTCTCCTTCCCAACCTGAGAAGCTTTTCTCTTTGCCTTCCAGTAACGTGCTTGAGCTGCAAAGCCGTTTCGGACACCTACGAGGCATTCCTTGATATTCCTTTGGATATCAAGGTAAGATATTTGGAAATGGTGGTGCTAAATGTTTCAAGGTCCCTGCAGGGGCCTCGTTTGTCTCCAGTAAACTCCATTGACTTCAAACTGTGGGCTGTTAGTAGGCAAGAGCGTGGTGGTGGATGGGAAGGGAACTGGACTTATGTGCTCCTTCCATAAAGGCCCTGTAAATGGGACCCTGTGCTGAGTGCCAGCTGGGCAAAGAGCAAGGATGGTATCAACAGCCATGATGACGCTGTCCTACCACCCTGCTTTGGACTCCTCAGTACGCACGTGATTGCTGGGCAGGTGGCTTTTGCGGCTTTGGCTATTTTTGACCAGCCAGAGCACGGGACACTCTGGTGCTGCCTGGGGGGAGCTGTTTATTGGGATAACACTGGCACCACATGGGGAGCTGTTTCTTGAGATTTTGGGTTTCCAGGAGCTCAGTGCTCTCCTTTCTTTCTCGTCCAGGCAGCCTCATCTGTCACCAGAGCTCTGGAACACTTTGTCAGACCTGAGCAGCTAGATGGCGAAAACAGCTATAAATGTAGCAAGTAAGATCTTTACTAATGACATCTTCACAGTAGATACTGGGTTATGGTCTTGTATGTCTGGGAGCACTAACTAGGTTTTGACTTCACTGAGAAACCCAGTTGTGACACAGCTTGGGCTTTTGTGTGTTTGTTTTTGTTTCCCGTACAACTAAACCACCTGAATCATCCACAACTTCGAAAATAATGCATTTGTTTCTAAGTTGGGTACATTTTTTTTCCCTTCTGCCTGAATTGGGCAAAACAAGCCTTAACACAACCCTACCTGGATGGCAGGTGGAGCGTGGAGATGACAGGTCGCAACCGTTGGGTCTGTGTTTGTTTTCAAGGTGTGAACAGCTGGTCAGTGCATCCAAGAGGCTTACAATCCATCAGTCCTCCAATGTCATGACACTGTGCTTGAAGAGATTTGATCCTTTCTCTGGCAGAAAGATTGGCAAGGTATGTAAACAAGTGCACGTCCACCTTGTCTGCTTGGAAGGAGTCCTTTCCTGAAGCAGAATGCTTGTTTTGGAAGTTGTTCATGTCTGCACACGATGGCTATGGAGTGCAGCTGCCTGAGAAAAAGCAATGCCATAGCTCTGCCTTGCTTTTTCCCTTGTGGTGAGAGAAAAGTTCCAGGGTGAAGATAAGCATCTGGGTGCTTATAAAGAGTTGGTTTGGCCGAGAAGAGTTTTATGCCACTTTGGTGATTAAATGGCAACACCTGTTTCTGATGAAACAAGAAGATCTCTTTCTATTCCTCTGGCCATTGTTTGGTGCCAAGATTTTCTCAGGCTGCTTCCTAAAGACTCGCAGGATAATTTTGGAATCCTCTTGATCTCTCCTTAGGTTGTGCAGTACCCGTAATATTTGGACCTTGGCACATACACATCTCAAGCGGCTGGAGGACCACTCCTCTATTCCTTGTATGCCATCTTGGTCCCCAAAGGTTACAGTTGTCAGGCAGGACACTATTACTGCTTCATAAAGGTAAAAGTCAACTATGTGATTTGTGTTGGTCTATTGTGTCCTTCAGTGACGTCCTGCCTGTGTTTTGGTTTATAAAACCTTGTCATGCATCTGAAGATAGAATTGCCTTTATTTGCAGGCCAGCGATGGACAGTGGTACAAGATGAACGATGAGTCTCTGGTTCCGTGTGACATCAAGAAGGTTCTCTGCCAGAGTGCTTATTTACTTTTCTATGTCAGGTAGGAACAAGTGTGAAAGGATGTTCAGAATACACTCCCTCTCCTGTTACTGATCTTGTCCTTGCTGTTCTTCTCCGGTGGGTTCTGCTTTCTGTCCTAAGAGAGAATGACCATCCAGCTGAGTTCTGTCTGCTCTGCAGATGGCCCCATCCTTTCTTCTTCCTCCTTGTTTGGCACTAAACACTTGCACTTGTGTAAATTGCCAGCTGTCTGCTCTCTGGGGCTGGCTAGCTGTGAAAAGAGGTGAAACAGGGGTCTGAGAGGATATGAAGATGAAATCCTTCTCTGAAAGGGGCAGACATGGCTGGCAGACCGTGATCTAATTTTCAGCTTCTGCGTGTCATATCAAGTGCTGCCAGAAGATGCCAGGATGAGAGTGAAGCCACACGGAGGCTGCAAAAACAACCCTAAACTAAGATCCCTGTTGCTTTTCCAGAAACCATGATTTGACCCCTGGAGTGGGTGCTGAACACCAAGCGACACAGAGCACTTGGTTGGTAAAGTTGGTTCAAGAGGTGAAGCCTTCTTTTCTGAAGGCTTCATGGCACCAAGAAAGCCAGACTTGCACCCTGGGTCGATATGGGAGCAGCAGCCTGGGAAATACCTGCTTGAACAGCAATGTGCGCTCC
The DNA here is from genome assembly GCF_037038585.1 of Patagioenas fasciata. NCBI lineage: Eukaryota > Metazoa > Chordata > Aves > Columbiformes > Columbidae > Patagioenas > Patagioenas fasciata. The sequence goes on from NC_092542.1 coordinate 7,381,815, forward strand.
CCCCAGTGCCCGTTCACCCAGAGGCTGCAAATGAAAAACCTCCATGCAGAAAGAGAAAACACTCCTGTGCAGAGGAGGGTGAAAGTGCGCCCGAAAGAAAGTGATGAAGGATGGAAATGAGCCTTCTGGTGACCCAAACTTGAAAAGCAAATGCTAGAAAGGGAAGAAGATAAAGAAATCCAAAGAGAACACTGGAGAGGAGGACTATAAAGGAGGCAGCGTTTGCAGCCTCCCCTGGAAATGTTGCTGACCTCTCTGCCAGGTGTTCCAGGTGCATGGCTTATGGACAGAAGCCTTCAGAGGCACAGAGGTGCCACCATCATCGCTGATTGGCTCAGCCTTGGCCAGGTCTGTCTTGGAGCCGGCTGAACTTGACTCTATGGGACACAGTGGAAGTTTCTCGCGGCTTCCCATGGAACCTGCTCCTGTAGCCCTTTTGTACCTTTTTCCACTAAGGAGGGAGGTTGGTGGGGAGCAATTGTTTTCATCTGCATCACTTGTCTTTCTTGGGTTTTATTTCTCTATCTGCCTTTTCATTACAATTTATAATGATTCTCATTATTTAATTTCATTTAATAAACTGATTTTATCTCAACACATGAGTTTTCTCACATTTATTCTGATTCTCCCCCTGATTTCATCTGCCCATGGACCGCCCCTGTGAAACGTCTGTGAAATGTCACAACAGCCGTTGAGCTCATGGAGTCCATGGCTTTGGGCTCCATCTGTTCTGTGGCCACTCTGGACAGCACAGGTGTCTGTTCCGTGGGGTCACGGGCACCAAACCCAGCTCAGATGGGAACCAAGAGGGTCCCCTTGTGTTCAGGGCCCAAAGCACCATCTGTAGCATCTGCCCGTCCTTTTGAGTGCCCAGAGCCTCCTTCTTGGGGCCCACAGTTTCATTTTCAGGTGGAGCTCATTGCCTGGCAACCACCAACCAGAAGTCTATGGAGAGTCATTTGATCCAGGACAGCCAATCACATTTGAGGAGGTGGGGTAAGTCATGTGACTGATAGGTAACCAGCCAATAAAGCTTTGAGGCCTGCAGGAAGGGTGGTGAGTGTTTAACAGCTGGGCAGCATTCAGGGGTGGGCTGTGCTGGCTGCACCAATCATGCCTGGTGAGAGTGCAGCACATGGTGATTGACAAGTGGTCTGACCAATCATTTGATGGGAGGAGCCAGAGGGATATCTCAGACAGCCAGTCAGAGGAAACAGCACCTCAGGGCAGGGTGGGCCCCAAACCAGGACTGAATGACAGCCCAGGCAGCCAATCAGCTGCAGGATCAGCTCAGGGGAGGAGACTGACAGCCCTCCTGACCAATGGTGGCACAGCCCAGGCTGAGCAGGCGGCTCTGTGGGCGGCCAGGCTGAGCTGTGTCCAGCCCTGGGGCCCTTTTTTCCTCCCCCTGGGGCCCTGGGGATGCTGTTGCTGCATCTGGCTCAGGTGTGCATGTGCTGCTCTGGCCTCGTTCTCCTGGGCGGGGGAAAGGCACAGGGTGCACTTTCTGGCTTTGGAGAGGAGCTGCTGGGGCTGGGGCTGGAGAGAGCAGGAGCAGGAGAAGGGGAAGCAGCTGGAGGAGAAAGTGCAGGGGATCCCCACAGCTGCTGCTCCAGCTGCACAGAGACAGCTGCCCCTCTGGGTGAGGAAGGTGCCTGTGAGCAGCCTCAGCAGAGCAGATCACAAATGTGCCCTGCAAGTCTGTGTGAGTGAGGAAAATTCCAGTGCAGCCATGTACTGTGTGTGTGTGTGGGAAGCCTTGTACTGTAAGAGCTGTCAGACACCCATGTGTTCTTTAGGTGGAGGACGGGCAAGAGGCTGGAGCTACAGTGGAGGAAAGGAGGAAAGGACAGACAGACAGACACAGATAGGAGGGCCTGAGCTCCACAACTTGCCTGGCTGTGCAGAGAGCAGGAGCTCTGGTGAGTGCTGGCCCTTGGGGTCATGTCACCTCTTCTGTGTCCCTGTCCCTCCCTGCCCGCTCCCCTTTCCTCCTGCTCCCTCTCCCTCTTTCTACCTCTCTTCCTCTTCCTGGCTGATTCTTCCTCCATCTCTTTACACATCCCTGTCCCTATTTCCCTCTTGCTGTTCTGTCCTTTTTTGATTGTATGTCTTTCTGTCCTGTTCTCAGTCCTGTCCTTTCTCACTATATCCGCCTGTCCAGCTGACGGCCCCTTCTTTCCTCTCTCTCTTGCTCTGCTTTTCCTCTTGCCATGTCTTTGTCCTGCTGCCCACCACAGGTGTTTTTTTATCCCTTCAGTGCTGTCTTGCCCCCCGTTCCTTTGCCTGTCCCCGTTCCTTGTTCTGTCACCCTGTCCCAGTCCCGGTGTTGGTTTTCTTTTTTTTTTTTTTTCATTTCATTTTCTTCTTCCACCCCTTTGTGCTGCTCCCTGCCCCCGTCTTTGTCTCTCCTTCCCTTTGTTCTGCTGCCCAGCTCATTTTCCCTTCTTTCTCCAGCTCTCTGTCCTGCTCCCTGCCCCTCTCATTCCCTCTCTGTTTCTCTGCCCTTCTCCCTGTCTGTTCCCCACTCTGGGTTTCTGTCCTGCTCCCTCTGTAGTTTTCCACTCTCTCTGTCACTCTCTCCTGCTCCCTGTCACTTTCGTTTCTCACTCCATCTCTGTCCTGCAGCCCAAAGCTGTTTTTTAGTCTCCATCTCTGTCCTGCTGCTCAGCCCAGGCTTTTTTACCTCTATCTGTGCTCTGCTGCCTGTCTCTCATTTTCGCCTGTCTTTCCCTTTGTGCTGCCCCCCGACCCTTTTTTCTCTCTTTGTTGCGCTGCCCTGCTCCCTGTCTTTATGTTTCTCTGACAATCCATGTCCTGCTTCCTATCTTTCTCTCTTTGTCTGTCTCATGTCCTTCTTCCTATCAATTTTCCTTCCCTTCCTCCCCTAACTGCTGCTTCTTTCTCCACCTGGATCCTGTTCCCTGCCCCTTCTACCCTCTCACTGTCCCTCTGTCCTGCTTCCTGTCCCCATCTTTTCTGTCTTTATTCTTGCCCTGCTGCCTGTCCCACTGCTTCTGGCAACAGACCCCAGTCCAGCTGCCTCTGCCTTTTATTTTTGCTCTCTTCCTCTCTCCTGCTCTTCAGCCCTCCTTTTCTCTTCCCCCAGCTAACTGTGGGTTTTCTCCCTTTGTCACCCTCTTCATCCCCATCTTACCTTTGCTTTATTTCTCGGTCCCTTTGTTCTGCTCTCTGTCCTTCCTTTTCTCCATCTGTACATAATCCCTCCTTGTCCCTGTCTTTCTCTACCCAACCTTCCTTTTTCTTCTCCTCCCCATGCCCCGATCCTCTGTCCTGTTCCTCGATCCCTGTCTTGTCTCGGCTCCTTGTCCCTATTTGTCTTGGTCTCTCCAGCTCTCCAGCCTTTTCCTCATGTGTTTCTTTCTCTCTCGCCTCCTCTGTCTTCTCTCTTGTCTGATTTGCCTCTGTCCTCCCCAGCAGCTTCAACTGAATGACCAGGTGTCCCTGTGCTCTGGTACTTCCTGAGCACTGTCCTGGGGAAGATCTGTGTCTGTACGGCTGGGGGTCATTTAGGAGCTTGTCTCCTTCTGCAGATGGCAGAGCCAGGTGTAGTTGTGGCAGAGGTTGTTCTCAGCTGCTGCTCTGTGCAGCTTGGTGAAAGAGATGGCTGGGGGCATTTTTTTGAAGGAAGGCTTCTTGTTCATTGCTTACTGCTCCTCAGGACGCTGCACAGGAGCTGTGCTGGGGTCTGCAGGGATGGGTGGGACCTGCTGTGATTCCTTGTGAATGTGAACTGAACTTGTCCTGATGTCCTCGAATGAAACCAGACTGACTGTAGATGGTTTTCTTCCCAGATCCAGTTCCAACCTATGTGCTCGGTGCTAAAGAACAAGAGACCTTGTTCTATTTTCCAGACATCAGTGACTGCGAATCAGCTGAGAACATCCTGCCTTAGGTAACGGGGCAGGTGGTCTGTGATCAGGGATGTAGAGTTGAATGGCAGTGCTTTCATTAACGTTTTCTGGTCTTGCCACTTCAAAGCCCTTCCTTTTCCTGGAAATTCTAAGATGGCATTTCTTATTCTGAGGGTCAGACTGGAGTTGGACTTCCTGTTGAATGGCTGATAGAATGTGCTCCCTAAAGTAACCATCTTGCTTTTTTGTTGTTGTTTTCCAACACCATCTGAACTTTGATAAGCAAGAGGAAGAGTGGTTGACAGAGTCTGTTATCTGAGAGTAACATGTTTCTGTACCTTTCCCGTCTTTCTGTGGTGAACGATTTCTTCCCTTTCGGACAGGAATGCAAAACCCGCTCCTGTCAGGTTGGACTTTGCCTCGAAATGTGGGGCAGCCTCTTCCATTGTGACATCAGCCACTGCCGTTGATGTCACAAAACAGCATCAGCGCTGAGGTCGGCACAGCAGGGTATAAAAACCAGGGGTCTCTCTGCGCCTTTGTCACTCTCGATCTTGAGGGAACTGAGATCGCAGAGTTTTTGGCTCACTCTGGAGCGAGCAAGATGCTTGTTACCTGCACCTCAGCAGGTACCAAGAGACAGATGGAGATGGTTGAACGTCTGAACGGGTAGGTTTGAATAATATTCCTCCCCTTTCCTAAGGTGTTTTTTTTCCACCTTGTCAGTGGGGTGGGTGGAGGGTGGACAGGAGAGGAACACTAGAGCAGCCTGAGAGCTGGGTCTGGAGCTGCTGGAAGGCAGCCGCCACCTTTCAGTCTCTTCGTGAATGCAAGGGCTGGACCCAGAAAGCTTTTGATCTCTGCAGAATGAAGGACAGCTCCATTTTGGATGGGACAGAGAGTTTCCCAGGGGGTGGCCCAGATACAACCTGCCGCAGTACTTGTGAAAGCTCAGCTCCGTCCTGTATTGTGCTCTGCAGGGTGGGTTCTATCCCTGAGCCTGCTTGGTTTTCCTCTCCACTGGGACCAGGACACCAGCGTGTCCGCTGTTGGCCGTGTGTCTGACTTGTGTCCCTGACAGAGGAGGTTTCCTTTGCAAACCTGGTCAGCTCCTCACCAGGGCTCTGCCTTAGGAAAGGGGCTCAAGATCCTCTCAGGAGTGCAAGGAGTTCTCTAAGAGAACAGAAGGGGATTGTTTATTCCTGATGAAGTGTGCGCTGTGAGCCTGTTGAGAGCCTCCTGGAACAGGCAGGAGGAATTTCCCCATTGCAGAGCAGCATGTGCTGTGTCTTGGCAGATCAGGCTCAGGGCAGCAGGGCCCAGACACCAGAGGGTTTCTTTGGCACTTCCTTGGTTGCCCATTGCTTGCCAGCACACAGTGACATTCAGCCCTCTCTCCCTCTTTACCCGGTCTGAATTTGTCTGCTGTTATGCCAAGAGAAGGTCCAGAGATAATGCGGCTGCTAAAGAAACGCTGCGAGAGGGGAGACACAAATCCCCGCCTGGCAACTGTTGAACTGTAGGGGCACAGGCTGAACCTTCTCTTGAGAGAGTGGAGAACTGGATCAGCACAAGTGCCGATTGGATGGTGGACAGGAGAAATAGGCGTTCATTATGTCCCTTCCATTTCCAAAGAATCCCTGTCCAGCCCCACAGACATGAAGTGTGGCCACAGCTCTTGTTGCAACTCCTGCTCTTAGTCCGGAGTCAGTCTTGAGCCCTTTGTTCCTAAGGAAACAATCACTGCTGTGACAAATCCCCCACTGGTGCAACTGGTGACAACTCCAGCAGTGACTCGAGCTGATGCAGGGCCAAGCCAACGCACACACCAGGAACGCCAGGCTCAAGGGCTGCAGTCCCTGCTGCTGCTCTCCAGTCTGCTGCTGATCTGCACGGGTACCGCCAGCTTCACCATCCTTTTCCTTTACCTGCTCTGTAGGAAGATGAAGACGCTGAAAGCAACAATGCTGATGCTGCTTCTTGGTCTGTTCTCTTTTGGTGAGTATCTGTAGAGCTCTGACCTTAGGATGGTGCTTTAGGAGGTACTCAAGGCTCCATCCTGCCTTGGTCCACTTGTGCTGCTGTGACCAGAAGAGCTCAGCTAAGAGCAGAAAGTCCCTGACAGAGCTGTGCCAGTCCCTGCTCCAACGGGATGGGTGTGGGGTGAGGAAGGGGTGACTTGCCTTCCCCAGGAGGGCTAAGCCAGTTCTCTTCAGCCCAGGGAGAGGCCGGGGCTGAGCTCTCCTGCCCCAGGGGCTGAGAATCTTCTGAAGGACAAGTAGCACAGTCCAGGACAGGGAACATCTGCCTGTTGCAGAGCCCGTAGGCCATGATGGCCACTGTCAAAGACAACAAGAGACAACTAAGGCACTTGGGAGAGACACAGTAGGGGAAGTGGGCAGCTCGAGGCATAAGCCAGCCTTAGACCAAGTTCTAATCTCTGGTGTGTGTCTGACAGGTGTTTACCGTGTGGGACAACTTGGCACCTTAAAGCTCTGGAGCACTTCAGCAGAGTTAGGAGACCTGAGCGAAACCCTGCCCCTGCCCATCCAGCTGCTTAAGCTCCAGGAACAGCTATATCATCTGCTCTGGAGTGCAAAGGATGTTGCTGAGCGGGCTCTCCAGGAAGGCGTGAAGCAGGCAAAGGTCCCAGGCTTTACCGGACGGGTAAGGGCACAGGGCAGAAGGATCTACTCAGGGGTTTTATCCTCCCTCGGCATGTATCCTACTCCATTCCCTGTCACAGCCAACAGGCTGGTCCTGCTGGAACAAGTGCTGTCATGGTCACGCTTCCTTTTCCTGCTGCCCCACACTTCCTTATGGGGAAGAGAGAGCGTGATGGGAATGACAGCTGTCTGAGTCGTACCTTCCTCTGCCTCCAAATCTCAGGTCCTCCGCAAGGGAGGGCTGGAAAGAAAGAATGGTCTCAGCAGTGCAGAGTTAAGCCCATCCTATCTTATGCCCAGAAGGCTTGTCTGTCTGTGCTGCCTGGCCTGGGGCTTCTCCACAGGAAAAGCCCCTTCCTACAGCTCCAGCATTCAGAGCACTGGAGTGAGCAGCTCCCCCTCTCTGATCCTGTCAATCACAGCAGAGCAAACGTGGGAGGCTTCCAGGCAATTTGGGTGTTCATTCCATCTGAGATGGGCCTTGTCCCCGTTCACCTTGGCTGGCCTTGCAGGGGAGCTGCTTGCCCATTCCTTTTCCTTCTAACAGGCACTGTCCTTTGTGTTCCTTCCCAGGCTGTTCAGGAGATCATCAATCGAGCCCTGGAGAAACTGGAAGAAATGCAGGTCCCGATGCCTGATTACGCCCTGAAATCAGCAGGTGCCGTGACATTGTACATACAAACCAGTTCCAAAGTGCTTCCTGTCCAGACTGACAAGATGGGCATTGGAACGTGCCCAGGGACAGGAGAGAAGGGACGAGAAGTCAAGGGTCACCTCGTACCCTAAACGTGCTCCCAGTGACAGAGCCTGTAATTGGCCAGACCCCATGGGAAGCACAGAAAGGCTGGTTCACAGTCTTCTCTTTTTCCATGGTCCCATACAACAGTTTGATGACTCCCTCCTCTGTGTTCCAGAGGGATTGTGCCAGTAAGAAAGAGGGTAACCCACTGTAGGACATGGATGACAACTGAGAAGCTTTTTCCAAGTCAACAGGGCAATATTCCTTCTGACACTGCCTGATGACCATGCTCATATTTGAATTTCCAGGGGCTACCATCGTTCGTTCAAGGACTTCTCCTTCCTTCCGGACTGCGAATTCCAAAGTCTTCTTGTATTCTCTGCCGCTGATGGATTACATGAGGTCCCCTGAGCTTATTCTGGAGGTAGGAGCACCAAGAAGCTGTAAGACAAAGGTTGGGAGAATGAACCACACATGCTGCTCAGAGTTGCCTTTCGCTGTCTTTGTTCCTCGAAGCTTCTTCTCCTGCCTCCATCTCGCATGGACCTGCTCTTCTCCTGTGTCTCCTTTCTGAGTATTTCCTCTCTCAGAGTGCCCCAGGTTCTCCACATGAGCTTCTACCAGGCCAGGCTGCTCCTGCAGTTTGTGTCTGCCCAGTCGCTGTGCAAACTGTCAGCACGGCACAGAACGAGAATGGCAGAGGTGGCTGCAGAGCTCTGGGAGAGAGCCAGGGCAACCTTCTCCATTTAAATGTAGTTTCTTCTCCTTTCAGCCAGAAAACCATCCTGGAAACTGCTGGCCCTTCCCAGGAAGTCAGGGACACGTCTTCATCAAACTGTCCGTGTCGGTCATTCCCAGAGCAGTCACCATGGACCATGTCTCTGGGACAGAGTTCCATGGAGAAAGTATCTCCGGAGCTCCAAAGGACTTTGCTGTCTACGTAAGTGATTTCTCTGGAGTGGGTTGCACGGCATTTCTAAGCAGGGGATGAAGATGGGTCAAAGAGTCCGGTGGCCTGAAGCTTCCTCCTGGCTCTCAGAAGAAACAGGCTCCTTGGAGTTGCCCCCTTCCCATTGTATTCCTCTTTTATTCAGTGTACCACTCAAAAGGATGCTTCTGGGGCAAGATGCTACTCCAGGAGCTGGCACAGGGAAAAGGAGCTGGACAGTGCATGGTCCTAAACCTTCTTGGCTTACAATCCTAGTGACATTTGTGATCCTCAGGTTACCTCCCTCTCACTGGGAGTGTCTCCTTTTCTGACTGCAAGCTTGGACTCATTGAGGGGGCAAGTGTGGTGTGCTGCCCACCTGCAGCTTCAGGTCTTCAGGTCTTTTCCTTGTGCTCTTCATCCAGGACTATGTAGCTGAAATAACCTCGTACTTCAGTGACTGAAGTTCAGTCTTCCATGGTGCACCAGACACTCTTGTTTTCTCCACCCCTGGTTTTCTGCAGGGCTTCAAGGAAGAACACGAGGAGCACGGAACATTCCTGGGACAGTTCACTTTCCAGGCGGCGCTGAACCCCAGTCAGACTTTCCAGCTGAAGGTATGGGGACAAAGAGGGAGGAGAACTGTAGCAGAGGAGGAGAAATGGGGCTGGATTGGGAGAGGCTTCTCTGCCAAAGGGCTACAGGCAGCCCTGTCCTTGAGTGTGTGCCACACTGGCCTTTTTCCTGGTTTAACTTCTTGGTGGCGGATGCCTGGACTGCCAGTCTTCTCTTTCATTTTGGGTGCACCACAGTTGAAGCTGGCATCAGCTTGACTGTCTGGACCCCAAGTGCACACAAGCGGCCACATCCCGTAGGATGCACGACTGCTGGTCTGCCAGTTAAAGACCGAAATACTGGACTTCCTGAGGATTCTGTTGGTGCTGGCAGTGAGTAGTGACAGGGAGGCCGTTCTGTTTCCGTGACTTTCTAGAGAAGGCAATGAGACATTATACTGACCCCAGCACTGGGTCTTCTGACTGTGGAAGCCTGTGTCGCAAAGCAGGCGGGAACTTTCCAGTGTATTTGCTGAGGCATCTGGCCGCTGCTTCTGCCTTTGCTGTTCTCATGGCCCAGTGAGGTAGAGCAGGACAAGAACGTCTTGACCACGACAGGTCAAAAGCCCCCGCGGGGCAGCAGAAAGGAAGCTGTTGAACGAGGCCATCGCTGTGGCACTTCTGTCAGTGCTCACATGCCAGAGAGGAAAATACGACTCATTTCTTCTTGTCATTGCAGAACGAGCTCCCTGTGGTCGTGAGTTACATCAGGCTGCAAGTGCTGAGCAACTGGGGCCACTCGGACTACACCTGCCTGTATCGGTTCAGGGTGCACGGTGATCCGCCCAAAGATGGGGGAGAGGTTCCTGTTTCACCTGTTAATAAATTCTGTTAATTTTCACAAAGTCGAGTTCCAGTCTGCTTTGCCTGTGATGCTGCCTGGTCCTCCCTGAGCTCACTGGAGCTCCCCCATCCTTTTCTCGACCCACCAGCTTCTGGGAGACTTCAGGAGTACACAGCAAGATTTTCCTTATTAGGGAAAACAGGAAAACTCAATCGCAAATCTGCAGAAAGCCTGACATCCACACACTCGCTACCTACACAGGAACATCAGCAAGGCCCTTCCTATACATGAAAGATTAAATTAATGGACAGTTTTCCTGCGCAGGAAGCAACTAAGGATCAACTGATTGGAACCATCTGCTATCTCCTGTTTCCACAAGAAGCAGATGCTGCTTCACTTTCCATCTTTCAGTCTGTTGCTGATGAGAAAACGCACGTGTGTGTTTTTGTAAAGAGGAAACCCTTAACTGGAAAGTTGTTTCATGCCTCATTTGACTCTCTGGGCACATATATAGTGAGTAGTACAGGAAACGTTAAAGAGTGGTTAGCAAAGCAATCTCAGGACACTTAAGAGATCCCGTAACCACAGGAGTCTGTCTTTCCTTTTCACCCGAGTTCCACAAGCCCCAAGGCAGGAGCAGGCAGGGCAGTTCTGTACTCGGGTCACACCAGTGAGGAGACAGCAGGAACAGCGCTTGGCACCCAGGCCTCATAACAGCAATTTGTGCTCTGAGCTGGGGCTTAGTCCATGTGCAAGCCCAGCACGGATCCAGATACCAAACTGAGGGTGTCAGTTCATCCCCGATGCCACACACACAGCACCTTCTTCCATCGCCTCCTCCCAATGAGCTGTTTTGCAGCCCCTTCCAGCTCAGCCCAGCTCAGACACCTGCACTCTGGCTCAGGGCTGACTGGGGCTGGTGAACCTTGGGGCGGCAGCAGGAACCGCTCTGACCCTGGGTGTGGGGCTGTCCCTGGGCTGAGCCCTCACGCCCAGGGGTGCTGGACTGGGCCATGCTGGGGCCCAGGGGTGCTGAGATCGACAGGTCCCCCCAGTCTGTCCATGCTGGGAAACACCTGCTCCTGCAGCATCCCAAACCTGGTCCATCCTCATCCAGAAGTACACTTTAGTTTGGTTGTTTTTTTGTCTTAAAACTGAAGATAATTCAGGTAGAGCCAGAACCTGTTTAGAGGTCTGAGTAGTTTGGGGACAGAGGCCAGTGAGGGGCTGGGACCCTTGGGGGTGGGGGACCTTTCTGCCACGTGCCCTTGGCCTGGCACTCACAGCTGGGAAGGGACTTCCAAAAATCCTGCTGGGAGGAGCCAGATGTGTTCACCCCCGGCACAGCCTCAGGGTCTGCTGCCAACCTGCCCTCAAATCATCTCTGCCCAGCTGGACATTGCCCAGGAGTCACTGCCAGTGTTGCTGTTCTCCCTGGGGCAGCGTGGTGCTCACCAGGCACAGCCAGAGCTGTTCCTGTGCCAGGAGAAGACTTCACACAGAGCCTTGGCTGATGGTGACAGTTCCCAACAGCCGTCCAGCTCTGGAAGGCCCAGGTGCCACAGAGGGGACCCTGACTGGTTGTCACTTCTCTTGCAGAAAAAGATTGAACAGCAGAAGGGAGGCAGGATGAGAGGGTCCATGAGGTCAGAAAGCACATCAGACAGCTGGCACAGTCATGCTGACAGCAGAGGGAGAAGAGAAAGAGATGCAATGACCTGGCTGGGACAATGCTTCTGATGTAACACCTGCCACACAAACACAGAGACAGATACATCACCACGTAATCAGAAGGCAGAAGTTAGAACAAGTGAAGCACCATGAATCACATAGAAACCATGCAAATCACATGTGGGAAGGATGACATACCTGGTGACAAGAACATCACCTGCCAAAGGATGCAACAGGAGAGCACTGGAAAATGAAAGATTAGACAATGTGGAACAGCAGCTGACCTAAGAATATAAAAAATAATATTAAAACTGCAATATAGGAATGTAAACTGGGAGGGGCTGAATACCCAATTTGGTGGCTGATGTTGTACTGGGTGGCCTCAGTATCACAGTATCACAGTATGTTTGGGATTGGAAGGGACATCAAATGATCATCTACTCCAAGCCCCCTGCTGGAGCAGGAACGCCTAGGTGAGGTCGCACAGGAAGGTGTCCAGGCGGGCTTTGAATGTCTCCAGGGAAGGAGACTCCACAACCTCCCTGGGTAGCCTGTTCCAGTGCTCTGTTACCCTCACTGAGAAGAAGTTTTGTTTCAAATTTAAGTAGAACCTCTTGTGTTCCAGCTTGATCCCATTACCCCTTGTCCTATCATTGTTTGCCACCGATAAGAGCCTGGCTCCATCCTCGTGGCACTCACCCTTTATATATTTATAAACATTAATAAGGTCACCCCTCAGTCTCCTCTTCTCCAAACTAAAGAGCCCCGTCTCCCTCAGCCTTTCTTCATAAGGGAGATGCTCCACTCCCTTAATCATCTTTGTTACCCTACGCTGAACCTCTCCAGCAGTTCCCTGTCCTTCTTGATCTGAGGGGCTGGCCATGACTTCTTCTCAAAAACAAGCATTTCCTACTCTATCATATATGAAAATTGGTCAGAGAGCATCAGTGCTCGGAAGGACTGAACAGGCTGTTGAGGAGGGACAGACAGGGCAGGTGATGTGGGGGAGTTGCAGTGTGTGTAAGGGAGGGGTTTGACTTTGTAGCCCTTATGGTTAGGGGTGATGTAGTTGAGAGCCTGTGGGTGAGGATTAGGGGCTGGAAAACCAAGAAGGTTCGTTGTGGGTGTCTCCTATCAATCAGCCAGCAGGGTGATTGCACTGCTGAGTTCTTGCCTAGGAAATGAGGAGCAATCCCTGGCAATGCTATGGGCGGGAAGCATCCTTGGAGACTTGCACGCAGACTTGTGAGGCAAAACAGCTTGGCAAAGCTGCTGGCAAAGAGCGTGGCACAAAAAGTCCTGGCTCCTGGTGGACACCAAGTTGAGCAGGAGCCAGCGAGGTGGGCTTGGCCCAAGGCGGCAGCCAGTGGTGCCCTGGGCTGCACGGGGCAAAGCCTTGCCAGCAGCTGGAGGGAGGTGACCCTTCCCCTCTGCTCAACACTGCTGAGGCCAGGCCTGAAGTGCTGTGCCCAGGGCTGGGCTCCCAGCGCCAGAGAGACATGGGCATAGTGGGGAGAGCCGCCAGTGTCCCTCCCCCAGCACTGCAGTCACAATGGGGGGCTGTGTTGACCTGACGCTGTCCCAGCAATGGTTCTGTGCCTACATGGAGTGTCAGGGGGAAGAGCCATGCTCTTGCCCTGCAGCACGACTCCGCACACGGACGCCCTTTGGCAGACCTTGTCCATCCGTCTCGCCAGCACCTTGCGCCCCACAAGCGTACCCTACGGGAGGTTTCTGTTGGCTTGGTCGAGATGGACCAGCTGAATTGCTGCTGTGGCTCCAGGTAGGCTCTCCTCATGCATGGGAGACAGCCCAGAACAGCCGGACCGTGCAGCAGCCGATTTTCTCCTGCCTGACACTGACTGCTCTGCAGGGACGAGCCTGAGCCCAAGCAGCCACGTGTGCCCATCCCGGCATCAGGCGAGCCACTGCTCCGGCAGCGTGTGCAGGTGACCCAGCGCCATGCAACGAAGAAGAGGGACCTCCTCCTCTTCAGTTACACCTTGGTCATCGCCAAGCAGCAGTAATATTTTCAGGGCCCAACAGCCTTTCCTCCCAGGCCCTGGACGTGGCAGCAGGGCAGCAGGGCATGGACAGCCCAGGAGCAGCCCCAGGTGGCCGGCACCTGGTGCTGGATGCAGCCATGGCTGTGACCATGGCAGGGGGACTTGGGAGGGGAGCCAGCAGGCTCAGCCACCTCCAGGTCACTCCCTGCCATTCCTCTCTGCAGACGTATTCCATATCATGCACCAGCCTCTTGGAAAATTGAAAGGTCCAATGGTTTGTTAAAAACTACACGAAAGACATTATGTGGTGGAACCTTTTAAAACTGGGAGTCACACTTAGCAAAAGCCATTTGATTGATCAATACTAGAGGATCGACCAATGGAGCTGGGCCTGCCCAATCAGAAATTCTATGTATTGTAGAAGGAGATAAAGTCCCTGTAGTACACATGATATCATGTTAGGAAATACAGTTTGGGTTTCTCCCGCCTCAGGCAAAGGTAAGCCCATTCGAAGGATTATTTTTGCCCAAGGACGTGGCAGCACCTGGTGTGTGATGCTTAAGGATGGAGAAGTCTGGTGTGTACCTCAAAGGGATTTGATTTTAGGTGAAAATATTCAATACTGAACTGCATGATGTGACTTGCCATACTAACAGTGTTTAATAAGTGGCTTTCAGATCAAGACAGTGATGATGAAACCAGCACAGACTTCTTTGAGTGGCACTTGACAACTTCTTTGAAGTTGATAGAGTCTTTTAACCCACAAACAGCGGTCATGAGAGGCACTAGATGCATAATTTTTCCTGACCTGGAAAACTGTTGTTACAAATGACCTTAATGAACTTTTTCTGGGGATGATTAATGACTCCTGTGTGTATATATGTACATATGTATATACATACATATATACTAGTAGTGATTAATTAGATTGTATTGATAGATTATATTAATAAATTTGTATTGATAAGGTCTAAGTATGCCGTGAATGGCATGTTATAAGGGGTGGAATGTCCTGGTTTTGTTTCAAACACGTTTCTCTTGTCTGTCAGCTAAAGCTTTAATATTAGCTGATTTCCTGAAAAGCCACATCCGTGTTTTGATAGACATAGCAATGGAATGTGAGGTGACAGTGACAGGCCCGGGGCTGACAGGCTCTCCCTCCCCTAGGGGGCGCTCGGCTGCCACTCCCAGCTGACACAGAACCTTTGTCACAATGCCCGCTACCATGGTGGGGATGTGGTGACTCTGCAGGTGACAAGGACGCTGCAGGACTTGGTGACACCAAGCAATTTCTCAGTTCCCCAAAGAAGCTGAATTCTGCAAATCGCTGGTTTTGCTGTTGAAATGATGTCATCAGGTAGATGTTTTGGTGTAATACACTGAAAAACAGAGCAGAAATGGTGAAATATTCCCATATTATGCATGACCCCTGCGCCAAACCACCATGACAGAACCTAACTAGAGCTGCAGCTTTTTTTTTTTTAACTCTTTTTCTTTTTTTTTTTTTTTTTTTTAACTCTTTAAACTGGCAACAGGTCCCAGGGAACAGCCTTTGACACAGTCCCTCACAGCATCCTCACAGCTAAATTGAGGAGGTGTGGTCTGGACAATAGAGTAGTGAGGTGGGTTGCAAACTGGCTTAAAGAGAGAAGCCAGAGAGTGGTGGTCAATGGTGCGGAGTCCAGTTGGAGGCCAGCGTCTAGTGGAGTGCCTCAGGGGTCAGTACTGGGGCCAATATTATTCAATATATTCATTAATGATTTAGACGAGGGAATTGAGTGTACTATCAGCAAGTTTGCTGATGACACTAAGCTGGGAGGAGTGGCTGACACGCCAGAAGGCTGTGCTGCTATCCAGCGGGACCTGGACAGGCTGGAGAGTTGGGCGGGGGATAACCTGATGGAATTTAACAAGGGAAAGTGTAGAGTCCTGCATCTGGGCAGGAACAATCCCAAGTTCCAGTATAGGTTGGGGAATGACGTATTAGAGAGCAGTGTAGGGGAAAGGGACCTGCGGGTCCTGGTGGACAACAGGATGCCCATGAGCCAGCACTGGGCCCTTGTGGCCAGGAAGGCCAATGGCATCCTTGGGTGTATTACAAGGGGGGTGGTCAGTAGATCGAGAGAGGTCCTCCTTCCCCTCTACTCCGCCCTGGTGAGACCCCATCTGGAATATTGTGTCCAGTTCTGGGCCCCTCAGTTCAAGAAGGACAGGGAACTGCTGGAGAGGGTCCAGCGTAGGGCAACAAAGATGATTAAGGGAGTGGAGCATCTCCCTTATGAAGAAAGGCTGAGGGAGCTGGGGCTCTTTAGTTTGGAGAAGAGGAGACTGAGGGGTGACCTTATTAATGTTTATAAATATATAAAGGGTGAGTGCCACGAGGATGGAGTCAGGCTCTTCTCAGTGGCAAACAATGATAGGACAAGGGGCAATGGGATCAAGCTGGAACACAAGAGGTTCCACTTAAATTTGAGAAAGAACTTCTTCTCAGTGAGGGTAACAGAGCACTGGAACAGGTTACCCAGGGAGGTTGTGGAGTCTCCTTCCCTGGAGACATTCAAAGCCCGCCTGGACCCCTTCCTGTGCGACGTCACCTAGGCGTTCCTGCTCCAGCAGGGGGATTGGACTAGATGATCTTTTGAGGTCCCTTCCAATCCCAAACATACTGTGATACTGTGATACTGTGATGGAGCTTTCAAAGATTTAAACATATCCAGATTGTGCAAGTACAGTATAAAAAACATCCTCATGGAGGAATCTTTGCAGTTTAGGCTTAGTGTAAGTGTCTCATGTAATTGTGGTTTTTGTTTGGGCCTAATCTAAAAGGTCTGATGGCTTTCCTCCTTGTCTAAAGAAGAATGTGGTGTAAAATATAAATGGAAAATCCATCCTCATGAAGGGATCTTGGAGTTTTAGGCTCAGATTAAGTTTCCCAAGGAGTTGGGGTTTTTTTTGCTCTTCTGTGAAAAATATTTTGCTGTTTGTGCATTCTCAGAATGTCTCATTGGTGTGTGGAGACAATAGAAGTGTGATGTTATGTATAAAATTTTGCATTTGTATCTGTAAAGGGATTTTCATGTTCATACACATTCACGAATTGACTGATTTATTTTTCTTTTCTGTATTTCTGTTGTTTTCAGAACACACAGATGACAACGCCCCAGTGCCTAAGAACTCACCAGAAATTGTTGGAAGAATGACGGCTGGAGGAGTTAAAGCTCCCAGCAAAACACACATTTTGTAAGCATTCCTACAGCTTTGTATTCTTTGTGATGTGTTTCATTGTGCTTTAACCTTTTTTATGGATATTAGTTTACAGAGGCATTCAGATTGTATCTTGCTTATTAAAGTGGCTGTTAAATTTTCTTGTGATGGGGTAGATTTCAATGGATCTGACCCAAATTAGACTTAGATTTTTTGACCTATGTTTTTATACCTATGTTTTTAGGCCCACGTTTTTTGGCCTATAACTTTAGGCCTATATTTTTAGGCTTACATTTTATAAACCTACATTTTCAGGCCTACTTTTTCAGGCCTACATTTTTAGGAGGAGAGGAAGTGACCACCCCTCAGTCCTTTTCTCCAGGTGAGGTGAGAGTTCTGCGAAAAGACTTGAGTCATTGTGAAGGTGAGAATATTGTAACCTGGCTGCTCCGATGCTGGGACAATGGGGCAGAAACAATCAAATTGGAAGGTGGCGAAGCCAGAAAGCGGGGATCTCTGACAAAAAATTCCACCATTGATAGAGCAATTTCAAGAGACCCTGACATCACCACACTCTGTACCTGACTCCTGACAGCTATGAGAGTAAGATTTCCCTACAAGGAAGATTGTATATGCACTTTAGGGAAATGGTATACTATGGAGAGAGGTATACAGTTCCTGGGAGAACTAGATGTGTGAGAGATCATCTGTTTTGGATCAAACAACCCACAGGGGATGGACCCAGATAGAATCAATTGTACACGACCTCTGTGGCACAGATTTGTACAAAGTGCATCACCTGCATATGCTAAGTCATTGGCATCAATGATCTGAACAGCAGGAGTACAAACCATTTCTATCGCAATTGAACAGCTCGGGGAATTTGAGGACAGCCTTGCTGGTTCTCTACGGGCTTGTGTCTCTGCTGTGGAGAAACCGTGTGAAAAATCTGATGACCGCTTTGAAAAGCTGTTGCAAGAAATCCAAGAACTCAGAGAAGACACGTACCATTCGCGACCTGTACGAACCCATGTTTCAGCTGTTAGGAGAAGGCGTTT